>NC_045599.1:9322212-9628670 GCF_009762305.2 Zalophus californianus
TATTTATGAAAGTAAGCCATTCTCCCCTAGCTCCATTCTATCACCACATTCCACTTTGATTCTCTTACTAAATGTTGGAAAACTAAGGGCATACACACATTTTTATAACACAAGGAGGTTTTGTTGTTTTGTTTTGTTCGAAGGGGATACTGACCTATTATTAACTATCAGAAGTAATTTACTTTTGTTGGTTAAAATACACTTAAAATATTTTTCTCAAACAATGTCAAGTGCAAATAATAAAAGTAACAAATACCACCATTACTAAGAAAATTAGACCTAAATTTAGATGTTGAATTATCTTGAAGGTAGTAAAGAAGTCAGCTTTAGGGCTTCTCTCTTGCAAAAGCCCTTCAAAGGTTGTATCTTAATTGAACATTATGTTTTTTTCTAAAGGTAAGTACCCAAGACTGTACTTATCAGGTTACTAAAATTATAGTTTTGTCCCATGACAGTCTTAAATTATTTCCACCAATGACTAACCTTCATGTAAGTGTTGATTACTTATGAGACTCAAACTTTATTTAAAATCTGAGATCTGAATTACATAATTCCTATTTTTTCCTCTGAGGGCAGATGAAATGATTTGTTGTGGACATTTTCTTTGTGGAGAAAGCCTTTCCACAACTAAGTTATTTTATAGGGAAGTAAGGGTCAATATTCTCAACAAAATTTTACATGCAAAAATAATTGGGGGAAATGAGGATAGAAGATATGCCCTCATTTTAAAAATAACTCACTGAAAATCTTACATTTAAAATAAGGAAAGGGTAAAGTAGGGCTGTGTATGTTTTCTTTGAACCCTAAACTACATTAGCTTGACTTTCAAGTTATCACAAACTCTTTTCTTTTTTTTTTATTATATCTGAGCACAAGGGTTTGCCATATTGCATCCAATAAAACTAGGAGGTCGAAAGGTTAAATTCCAACCTCATTTTAATTTCTATTAATGAAATAATAAAATAAATATTGCTATAGAGAAAGATAAGGTGAACACCATGCTATTATTTAAATTACTCTCGGGGGTGCCTGGGTGGCTCAGTTGTTGAGGATCTGCCTAGACTGGGATCCTGTGGGATTGAGCTCAGCATAGGGCTCCCTGAGACTGCTTCTCCCTCTCACGCTCCCCCTGCTTGTGATCCCTCTCCTGCTATCTCTGTTAAATAAGTAAATTAAACAATAATAATAATAATAATAATAATTAAATTACTCTCTGTGAGCTTGGACACAATTTACTCCTTTTGGAATTTTGGAAACCTGAGTCTTACTTTCATAACCATGTTAATATTCATCAGATTGCTGTATCAAAGAAAATGCTCTGCTTAACTAGACATCCCTTGTGTCATAAAATTCCTCAGAAATTCTTACCTAATGTGTACACAAAAATACGGAATGGATCTAAATACTATTTAATTTCAAACATCTACCTTGCTTGAAATTTCTTATGCATGTGAACTGTTTTATATAAAATGTTCATTGATTTTGCTTTTATTTTTCTTATTTTAAAGATTTTATTTATCTTTTGAAAGAAAGAGAGAGAGCATGAGAGAGTGAGCGCACAAGCAGGGGCAGTAGCAGGCAGAGGGAGAAGCAGGCTCCCTACTGAACCAATGCAGGACTCTATCCCAGGACCCTGGGATCATGACATGATCTGAAGGCAGATGCTTAACCGACCGAGCCACCCAGGCACCCCTGAGCTGGCTTTTAAATTTAAATTACACTCAGTATCAAGCAGAAAAAAATAAGTCTGTGTAGGAGAGGATGAATATCTTTTTTTACTCTTCTAAATTGTCAGCTGGGGTCACTGTAACAAAAGATGAATTGACAAAAGAAATAATACACATATTTAATAAGCATTTGTAGGACACAGGAGCTTTCATAAGGAAATGAAGAAGTATAGATATGGTTAGACTTAAGTGATTTTATATTCGATTTTATAAAGAGGGAGGGGTGAGTCGTGGGAAATGGGACAGGACAAAAAGGGATGGAAGCTAAATGTAGAACACTTGGGGAAACCTAGCAGGTATAGATTACGCTAAGTGTCCTGCAGTCTTGTAGATAAGGTGTTCCTTCCTTTCATGTGTAGGGAGGGTACCTTTCACAGGAAGGACTATGCCTTCCTTCGGGGGAAGGTAAGTCTGTCCTTCTTGTACCTGACATTTCCATATTCTTTCAGCCTGAAACATTCAATAAGACAATGTGCCATATTTTAGGTAATATGTTCTCAACCCTGTCATTAGGTCATAACATCAAAAGAAATATACAATCTTGCAGTATTTTAGTATTTTGCATGCTGATTACTCACAAATTTTTATCTATAGAATACATCACTCCTCTTAATATGTTATTTTATGTCCAATTGTTAGTTTCTACTTTCAGCAACTTAAAATTTTTAACGATTTGCCCTGTAGGCTCCATATATGCTTTCTATTTATTAATTTAATTTATTTAATTTTTTACAATCTATTACCTGTTGGTGAACATGAACATTTTTTTCTTCAAATACAATAAACATATACTGTTTTTTAAGTTTTTATTTTAATTCCAGTTACCTAACATACAGTGTAATATTAGTTTCAAGTATACAATTCAGTGATTCAGCACTTCCATACAACATCTGGTGTTCATCACAAAAATTGCACTCCTTAATTCCCATCAACTATTTCACCCATCCCCTAACCCACCTACTCTTTGGTAACCATCAGCTTATTATCTATAGTTAAGAGTCTGTTTCCTGTTTTGCCTCTTTCTCTCTCTCTCTCTCTTTTTCTCTTTATGCTTGTTTGTTTTGTTTTTTAAGTCCCACAAATGAGTGAAATCATATGGTATTGGTCTTTCTTTGACAGACTTACTTCACTTAGTATTATACTCTCTAGCTCCATCCACATCATTGCAAATGGCAAGATTTACTTCTTTTTTATGGCTAAGTAGGATTCCATTGTATATGTATACCACATCTTCTTTATCCATTCATCAGTCAATGGACATTTGGGCCCTTTCCATAATTTGGCTGTAGAAAATGCTGATATAAACAATGGGGTGGCATGTATTCTTTCAATTAGTATTTTTGTATCCTTTTGCATAAATACCTAGTAGTGCAATTGCTCAATCATAAGGTACTTCTATTTTTACTTTTTGAGGAACCTCCATATTGGTTTTCCATAGTGGCTGCATCAGTTTGCATTCCCACCAACAGTACAGGAAGGTTACCCTTTATCCACAACCTCTCCAACACCTGTTGTTTCTTGTGTTGTTTATTTTAGCCATTCTGACACATGTGAGGTGATACCTCATTTTAATTTTGATTCGTATTTCCCTGATGATGAGTGATTTTGAACATCTTCTTGTGTCTATTTGCAATCTGTATTGATACTTTGGAAAAATGTCTGTTTATATCTTCTGCCCGTTTTTAGATTTGATTATTCATTTCCTGTGTGTTGAGTTTTATAACTTCCTTACATATTTTGTATACTAACCCTTGCTCAGAAATTATCATTTCCAGGGGCGCCTGGGTGGCTCAGTCGGTTAAGCAGCTGCCTTCGGCTCAGTTCATGATCCGGCGGTCCTGGGGTCAGGCCCCGCGACCGGCTCCCTGCTCAGCGGAGAGCCTTGCTTCTCCCTCTCCATCTGCCTGCCAGTCTGACTACTTGTGCTCTCTCTCTCTCTCTGTCGAATAAATAAATAAAATCTTTTAAAAAAAAAGAAATTATCCTTTGAAAATATCTTCTCCCAATCCATATACTGCCTTTTAATTTTGTTGATTGTTTCCTTTGCTGTGCAGTAGATTTTTAATCTGATGAAGCCTCAATAGTTTATTTTTGCTTTTATTTCCCTTGCCCAAGGAGTCATTTCTAGTAAGAAGTTGCTATGGCTGAGGTCAAAGAGGTATTTCTTATGTTCTCTTCTAGGATTTTAATGGTTTCATGTCTCATATTTAGTCCTAGATGTTTATGCTATTTTGAAATAACTTTTGTGTATGGTGTAAGAAAGTGGCCCAATTTCATTCTTCTGCATGATGCTCTCCAGTTTTCCCAACACCATTTGTTGAAGAAACTGTCTTTTTTCTATTGGATATCCTTTCTTACTTTGTCAAAGATTAATTGACCATATAGTTATGTGTTTATTTCTGAGATTTTTATTTTGCTCCATTGATCTTTGTGTCTATTTTTGTGCCAGTACCGTTATGTTTTGATCACTACAGCTTTGTAGTATAACTTGAAGTCCAGAATTGTGAAGCCTCCAGCTTTGCTTTACTTCTGCAAGGCTGTGTTTGGATATTCAGGGTCTTTTGTGGTTCCATACACATTTTAGGATTGTTTGTTCTATCTCTCTGAAAAATGCGGTGGTATTTTGAAAGGTATTGCATTATATGTATAGACTGCTTTGGGTAATACAGCCATTTTTATATTTGTTCTTCCAATCCATGAGCATGGAATGTCTTTCCATTTCATTGTATTCACTTCAATTTATTTAATCAGTGTTTTATAGTTTTCAGAGTACAGGTCTTTCACATCTTTGATTAGGTTGAATCCTAGATATCTTACTATTTTCGGTGCAAGTATAAATGGGATCAATTCCTTGATTTCTCTCTCAGCTGCTTCATTATTGGTGTATGGAAGTGCAACAGATTTGTGTGCACTGATTTTGTATCCTGCAACTTTCCCAAATTCCTGTATCAGTTCTAGCTATTTTTTGGTGGAGTCTTTAGGCTTCTACATAGAATATCACGTCATCTGCAAATAGTGAAAGTTTGACTTCTTTGCCAATTTGGATGGCTTTTATTTCTTTTTGTTGTTGGCTGTGGCTAATTCAACTACTATGTGAAATAATAATTATGAGAGTGTACATCACTATCTTGTGACTGTAGAGGATAATCTCTTGTTTTTCCCCATTGTGGCTAGTAGTTGAGGGTTTTTTTATATGATCTTTCTTGTGTTGAGGAAGGTTCCCTCTAAACCTACTTCTTTGAAGGTTTTTATCGTGTGTGGATGTTGTACTGTGTCAAACGCTTTTTCTGCATCTATTGAAGGGATCACATGTTTCTCATCCTTTCTTTGATTAACGTGATATATCATGTTGTTGATTTGTGAATGTTGAACCACTCTTGCAACTTAGGAATAAATCCCACTTGATCATCGTCTCAGTTATAAACAAACAAACAAAACAAACAAAAAACAGTTATCTTACAAATTCATTGTATGATAATAGTTCCTAAAATGTGTTTCACATTATAGATGGCAAAGCCTTTCTTTTTAAATTTATTTTCCTGCTTCTTTGCATCAGTGTCACATTAAATGGCTTAATTATTTTGTTTATTTATTTGAGAGAGAGAGAGCATGGTGGGGAAGTGGCAGAGGGAGAGGACGAAATAGACTCCCTGCTGAGCAGGGAGCCTGACAAGAGGCTCAATCCCAGGACCCTGGGATCATGACCTGAGCCAAAGGCAGAAGCTTAACCAACTGAGCAACCCAGGCACCCCTAAATAGCGTAAGACTGTAGTTGAGGGTGTCTGGCTGCCTCAGTTGGTAGAGCACCCAGCTCTGGCCCTCAGAGTCATGAGTTCAAACCCCACATTGGGTGTAGAGATTACTTAAAAAATAAATGTTATTTTTTTAAAGAGAATACATGTGGTTGGTTCATTCTAGATAACTCTGTCATATATGTGATCACCAAATAATGCAATTTTATTAAAAATATATTAAAACAAGAAAATGTTGGGAATTTCTAATTTTACCACTCAAGTTTAGCCCAGAAAATCATTTTTTGTATCTAATTTTGCAGATCCATCTTTCATTCCTTGATCCATACTTCATTTGAAGTAAAATATTCTGGAAGAATGAACTTTATATGAGGCAATTATCTCAGCAGAAATGAATTCTAAATGTTTTATACAATGAAATACAATTTTTTAAAAGTTTTGTTTATTTAATTGAGAGAGAGAGAGCATAAATGGGGGGGATGGGGAGCAGAGGGAGAGAGAAGCAGACGCCCTGCTGAGCAGGGAGCCAGACTTGGGGCTCAATCCCAGGGTACTGGGATCATGACCTGAGCTAAAAGCCGCCACTTAACAGACTGAGCCACCCAGGTGCCCCTGTAATACAATTTATATGTCTGTGGATCTAGTGGAAAACTTGCTTTCAAGGTTAGATTTTTTTCCCCAGTATCAAAGACATGGTTTTGTGAGGGCAAAGAACTACCATGCACAGTAACAACCACTTAGCCACCGAATAACAGTTTAGCCTGCTGATTCCACTGAAGTGAGTTAGAAGAAATTGCAGTACCTTGATGAATTTATTCATGTTTACAAGTACGACCTCCCAATAATCTCACACATTAAATTTATTATTTATTTATTTATTTAAGATTTTATTTATTTATTTGACAGAGGGAGACACAGCGAGAGAGGGAACACAAGCAGGGGGAGTGAGAGAGGGAGAAGCAGGCTTCCCGTGGAGCAGGGATCCCAATGCAGGGCTTGGTCCCAGGACTCTGGGATCATGACCTGAGCCGAAGGCAGATGCTTAATGACTGAGCCACCCAGGTGTCCCTCAGACATTAAATTTAAATCAATGTATTTTATATCAATGATTGTGCAGAATGAATTATATTATTTTTCTTATATAATCATACATTTTTCCAGCTATTTCTGAACTGGCTGAGTCATACAGATATCACTCAAATTATTACTGACAATAGAATATAGAGGTATACGTTTTAGATATATTTGGTCTTATACTGACTTTGAATCATCCCAGGGCTACAAGGACACAGGGGTTTGGGGTATCTTGGCTCTGTGACATGGAATCAGGATTAGGTAGCCCAGTGCATCCTGTCCCTGAGCGAGCATGACCCAAAAGGACCCTGATATTCTTAATTGGATTGGAGAACATGTACATTTCTTCCTCATTTTATCATGAGCAATATTCCATTATATATATTTATATATTTAACATTATGCTTAGCAATAGTCATATTCAACAATATTTTGGGGATGATGAAAGTTCATAAAATAGGTAAAAAATTTAAAAATACAAATACATGGTAAAATTTATGCAGTTCTATTAAAATATGTTGTAAGTTGTACAACTCCATACTAGTGCAAATTATTACTACTTTTTTGTTTTTAAATTTTATTTTATTATGTTATGTTAGTCACCGTACAATACATCATTAGTTTATGATGTAGTGATCCAGTTACTTTTTTTAAAGATTATCTGAGAGAGAGAGAGCGCAAGGAGGGAGAGAGGGAGAGGGAGAAGACTTCCTGTTGAGCACAGAGGCAGATGAAGGGCTCAATCCCAGGACCTTGAGATCATGACCTGGGCTGAAACTACTGAGCCATCCAGGTACCCCTACTCTCTTCTGTTTATTCCCCTATGTTCATCTGCTTTGTTTCATAAATTCCACATATGAGTGAGATCAAGGTTGCTGAATTCAGATCTGTGTGAAAGGGAACCATGAATTTTGCCCCAATTAACTTGCCTGCACTTTTCAAAAGTGAGAACACTGAATGTACCTCATCAGGTTTGTGGTAATCATTAAAATAACATGAAAATAAAATGTTAAGCAAAATGCACAAAGTAATTAATGAAAGACATTTTGTGTTTACTTTTATTGTTGTTATTTATAGTTATTTTATGATGTTAAACTCTTTTTATTCTGTCTCAGTGAAGGTTTAAATAATTCAATTTATGTATCTTAAAGTGACTAAAGGAGTGAATATTTAATGAGATCACACTTGGATCCAAGTATGAATATATTGAGAAAAAACAATTTTAAATACAATAATATGGTTGAGTTCAATTAAAAATGCTGAAGCATGAAAAATAGAAATATAAATACATAAATAAGAATTGCTGAAGTGTGGCACTCAGAGACAAAGAATGCCACAAAGAATGTGGTATTTGAGACAAATTACTCAATTAGTCCTCTTCTTTTTTTTTTAATAGATTTTATTTTTTATTTTTTTATTTTTTATTGTTATGTTAATCACCATATATTACATAATTTGTTTTGGTGTAGTGTTCCATGATTCATTGTTTGTGCATAACACCCAGTGCTCCATGCAGAACGTGCCCTCTTTAATACCCATCACCAGGCTAACCCATCCCCCTACCCTCCTCCCCTCTAGAAACCTCAGTTTGTTTTTCAGAGTCCATCATCTCTCCTGGTTCGTCTCCCCCTCTGACTTACTCCCCTTCATTCTTCCTCTCCTGCTATCTTCTTCTTTTTCTTTTTTCTTAAAATATGTTGCGTTATTTGTTTCAGATCTGTGGTTCAACAGTCTTACACAATTCACAGCGCTCACCGTAGCACATATCTTCCCCAATGTCTATCACCCAGCCACCCCCTCCCTCCCACCCCCGACCACTCCAGCAACCCTCAGTTTGTTCCTGAGATTAAGAATTCCTCATATCAGTGAGGTCATATGATACATGTCTTTCTCTGATTGTCAATTAGTCCTCTTCTAAATTCTATAGGTGTCATTTCCAAAATACTGCAATAACTGTAAAACTACAAAATTTCATGCTCCCTGAGAGTACCTTCTCTAGATCATTCCAGTTCGTTAACATACCGTGTAACATTAGTTTCAGATGTAGAACCTAGTGATTCATCACTTACATACAACACCCAGTGCTCATCACAACAAGTGCTCACCTTAATACCCATCACCCATCTAGCCCATCCCCACCCATCACCCCTCCTGCAACCTCAATTTTTCTGCTTTCTGGTTTGCCTCTCTCTCTTTTTTTTTCTTTTTTTTTAAAGATTTTATTTACTTATTTGAGAGAGAGAATGAGAGAGAGAGAGAGCATGAGAAGGGGGAGGATCAGAGGGAGAAGCAGACTCCCCGCTGAGCAGGGAGCCCGATGTGGGACTCGATCCCGGGACTCCAGGATCATGACCTGAGCCGAAGGCAGTCTCTTAACCAACTGAGCCACCCAGGCGCCCCTCTCTCTTTTTTTTTTCTTTCCCATATGTTCATCTCTTTTGTTTCTTAAATTCCACATATGAATGAAATCATATAGTATTTTTCTTTCTCTGACTTATTTCACTTGTCATAATACTCTCAAGCTCCATCCACCTCATTGCAAAAGGCAATATTTCATTATTTTTTATGACCAAGAAATACTCCATTATATATATTTATAAATATATAACATCTTTATATGCATACATATATAATTTTTATATTAGATTATATTTTTTATTAATATTTCTTTTATTTTTATTTTAATATATATAACATCTTGTTTATCCATGCATCAGTTGATGGACATCTGGGCTCTTTCCAAAATTTAGCTATTGTTGATAATGCTGCTATAAACATAGAGGTTCCCCTTTCACAGCATCCTCACCAACAGCTGTTGCTTCCTGTGTTATACATTTTACCCATTCTGATAGTGAATGATGTTGAACATCTTTTCATATGTCTCTTAGCCATCTGTATGTTCTTTGGAAAAAATGTCTGTTCATGTCTTCTGCCCATTTTTTAACTGGTTTGTTTTTTTGGGGGGGGTGTTGATTTTGATAAGTTATTTATATATTTTGGATACTACCTTTATCAGATATGTCATTTGTAAATATGTTCTCCAATTCTGAAGTTTACCGTTTAGTTTTGTCAATTGTTTCCTTCACTGTGAAGAAACATTTATCTTGATGAAGTCCCAATAGTTTATTTCTACTTTTGTTTCTCCTGCCTAAGTTGACATATCTAGTAACAAGTTCCTATGGCCAAAGTCAAAGAGGTTACTGCTGGTGTTTTCCTCCTGCCCTCTAGGCTACTGCCTGTATTTGATGCTTTTTTTTTCCTTTTCTTTTATGTTATGTTAATCACCATACATTACATCATTAGTTTTTGATGTAGTGTTCCATAATTCATTATTTGCGTATAACACCCAGTGCTCCATGCAGAACGTGCCCTTTTTAATACCCATCACCAGGCTAACCCATTCTCCCACCCCCTTCCCCTCTAGAACCCTCAGTTTGTTTTTCAGAGTCCATCATCTCTCATGGTTCATCTCCCCCTCCGATTTACCCTCCTTCATTCTTCCCCTCATGCTATCTTCTTCTTCTTCTTTTTTTAACATTAATGTATTATTTGTTTTAGAAGTACAGATCTGTGATTCAACAGTCTTGTACAATTCACGGTGCTGACCATAGCACATACCCTCCCCAATGTCTATCACCCAGCCACCCCATCCCTCCCACCCCCCACCACTCCAGCAACCCTCAGTTTGTTTCCTGAGATTAAGAATTCCTCGTATCAGTGAGGTCACATGATACATGTCTTTCTCTGATTGACTTATTTCGCTCAGCATAACACTCTCCAGTTCCATCCACATCGTTGCAAAAGGCAAGATTTCATTCCTTTTGATGGCTGCATAGTATTCCATTGTATATATATAGCACTTCTTCTTTATCCATTCATCTGTCGATGGACACCTTGGCTCTTTCCACAGTTTGGCTATTGTGGACATTGGTGCTATAAACATCAGGGTGCACGTACCCCTTTGGATACCTACATTTGTATCTTTGGGGTAAGTACTCAGTAGTATAATTGCTGGATGGTATGGTAGCTCTATTTTCAACTTTTTGAGGAACCTCCATACTGTTTTCCAGAGTGGCCGCACCACCTTGCCTTCCCACAAACAGTGTAGGAGGGTTCCCCTTTCTCCTCATTCCCGCCAACATCTGCTGTTACCTGACTTGTTAATTTTAGTTATTCTGAATGGTGTGAGGTGATATCTCATTGAGGTTTTGATTTGGATTTCCCTGATGACAAGCAATGTTGAGCACTTTTTCATGTGTCTGTTGGCCATTTGGACGTCTTCTTTGGAAAAATGCCTGTTCATGTCTTCTGCCCATTTCTTGATTGGATCATTTGTTCTTTGGGTGTTGAGTTTAAGAATTTCTTTATAGATTTTGGATACTAGCCCTTTATCTGATATGTCATTTGCAAATATCTTCTCTCATTCTGTCGGTTGTCTTTTGGTTTTGTCTTGTTGGTTTTGCTGTGCAAAAGCTTTTTATCTTGATGAAGTCCCAATAGTTCATTTTTGCTCTTGATTTCCTTGCCTTTGGCGATGTTTCTAGGAAGAAGGTGCTGCGGCTGAGGTCGAAGAGTTTGGTGCCTGTGTTCTTCTTCAGGATTTTGATGGATTCCTGTCTCACATTGAGGTCTTTCAACCATTTGGAGTCTATTTTTCTGTGTGGTGTAAGAAAATGGTCCAGTTTCATTCTTCTGCATGTGGCTGTCCAGTTTTACTGATACCATTTGTCTTTTTTCCCCTGGACGTTTTTTCCTGCTTTGTCGAAGATTAGTGGACCAACAGTTAAAGGTCCATTTCTGGGCTCTCTATTCTGTTCCATTGATCTATGTGTCTGTTTTTGTGCTAGTACCATACTGTCTTGATGATGACAGCTTTGTAATAGAGCTTGAAATCCGGAATTGTGATGCCACCACCTGTGCTTTTCTTTTTCAACATTCCTCTGGCTATTCGAGGTCTTTTCTTGTTCCATACAAATTTTAGGATTATTCCATTTCTTTGAAAAATGTTGATGGTATTTTGATAGGGATTGCATTAAATGTGTAGATTGCTCTAGGTAGCTTTGATATCTTCACAATATTTGTTCTTTGTTCTTCCAATCCATGAGCGTGGAACATTTTTCCATTTCTTTGTGTCTTCGTCAATTTCTTTCATGAGTATTTTAGTGTTTTCTGAGTATGAATTATTTGCCTCTTTGGTTAGATTCATTCCGAGGTATCTTATGGTTTTGGGTGCAATTGTAAATGGGATCAACTCCTTAATTTCTCTTTCTTCTGTCTTCTTGTCGGTGTATAGAAATGCCACTGATTACTGTGCATTGATTTTATATCCTGCCACTTGACTGAATTCCTGTCTGAGTTCTAGCACTTTTGGGGTGGAGGCTTTTGGGTTTTCCACATAAAGTATCATATCATCTGCAAAGAATGAACGTTTGACCTCTTCTTTGCTGATTCAGATGAATTTTATTTCTTTTTGTTCTCTGATTGCTATGGTTAGGACTTCTAGTTCTATGTTGAATAGCAGTGGTGATAGTGGACATCTCTGCCATGTACCTGACCTTAGGGGGAAAGCTCTCAGTTTTCCCCCATTGTGAATGATATTCACTGTGGGTTTTTCATAGATGGCTTTTATGATCTTGAGGTCTGTACCCTCCATCCCTATACTCTCACAAGTTTTGATCAAGAAAGCATGCTGTACTTTGTCAAATGCTTTTTCTGCATCTATTGAGAGGATCATGTGGTTCTTGTTCTTTCTTTTATTAGTGTATTGTATCACATTGATTGTTTTGTGGATGTTGAACCAACCTTGCAGCCCAGGGATAAATCACACTTTGTCATGGTGAATAATCCTTTTAATGTACTGTTGGATCCTATTGGCTAGTATTTTGGTGAGAATTTTTGCATCCATTGTTCATCAGTGATATAGGTCTGTCATTCTCCTGTTTGATGGGGTCTTTGTCTGGTTTTGGGTTCAAGGTAATGGTGGCCTCATAAAACGTGTTTGGAAGTTTTCCTTCCATTTCTATTTTTTGGAACAGTTTCAGAAGAATAGGTATTAATTCTTCTTTAGATGTTGGTAAAATTCCCCTGGGAAGCCATGTGGCCTTGGGCTCTTGTTTCTTGGGAGATTTTTGATGACTGCTTCAAATTCCTTAATGGTTAAACATGTGTTCCCGTTCTCTATTTCATCCTGGTTCAGTTTTGGTAGTCGATACATCTCTAGGAATGCATCCATCTCTTCCAGATTATCTAATTTGGTGGATATAGTTGCTCATAATATGTTCTTGTAATTGTTTGTATTTCTTTAGTGTTGGTTGTGATCTCTCCTCTTTCATTCATGATTTTATTTATTTGGGTCATTTCTCTTTTCTTTTTGATAAGTCTGGCCAGGAGTTTATCAATCTTGTTAATTCTTTCAAAGAACCAGCTCCTTTTCTCATTGATGTGTTCTACTGTTCTTTTGGTTTCTATTTCATTGATTTCTGCTCTGATCTTTATTATTTCTCTTCTCCTGTTGGGTTTAGGCTTTACTGGCTGTTCTTTCTCCAGCTCCTTTAGGTGTAGGCTTAGTTTGTGTATTTGAGACCTTTCTTGTTTCCTGAGAAAGGCTTGTATTGATATATACTTTCCTCTTAGGACTGCCTTTGCTGCATCCCAAATATTTTGAAAAGTTGTGTTTTCATTTTCATTTGCTTCCATGAATTTTTTTAATTCTCCTTTAATTTCCTGGTGGACCCATTCATTCTTTAGTAGGATGCTCTTTAGCCTGCATGTATTTGAGTTCTTTCCCACTTTCCTCTTGTGATTGAGTTCCAGTTTCCAAGCATTGTGGTCTGAAAATATGCAGGGAATAATCCCCATCTTTTGGTACCAGTTGAATCCTGAATTTGTGACCTAGGATGTGATCTATTCTGTAGAATGTTCCATGGGCACTAGAGAAGAATGTGTATTCTGTTGCTTTGGGATGGAATGGTCTGAATATGTCTGTGAAGTCCATTTGGTCCAGTGTGTCATTTAAAGTCTTTATTTCCTTGTTGATCTTTTGCTTAGATGATCTGTCCATTTCAGTCAGGGGGGTGTTAAAGTCCCCTACTATTATTGTATTGTTGTCAATGTGTTTCTTTGCTTTGTTATTAATTGCCTTATATAATTGGCTGCTCCTGTGTTAGGGGCATAGATATTTACAACTGTTAAATCTTCTTCTTGGATAGACACTTTAAGTAGGATATAGTGTCCTTCCTCATATCTTTAGAGTCTTTGTTTTAAAATCTAATTTGTCTGATATAAGGATTGCCACCCCAGCTTTTTTTGGTGTCCATTAGCATGGTAAATGGTTTTCCACCCCCTCACTTTCAATCTTGGGGTGTCTTTGGGTCTAAAATGAGTCTCTTGCAGACAGCATATCGATGGGTCTTGTTTTTTAATCCAATCTGATAGCTTGTGTCTTTTGATTGGGGCATTTAGCCCATTTACATTCAGGGTAACTCTTGAAAGATATGAATTTAGTGCCATTGTATTGCCTGTAAGGTGACTGTGACTGTATATTTTCTGTGTTCCTTTCTGATCTATGTTGCTTTTAGGCTCTCTCTTTGCTTAGAGGACCCCTTTCAATGTTTCTTGTAGGGCTGGTTTTGTGTTTGCATATTCGTTTAGTTTTTGTTTGTCCTGAAAGCTTTTTATCTCTCCTATTTTCAATGACAGCCTAGCTGGATAGAGTATTCTTGGCTGCATATTTTTCTTGTTTAGTGCTCTGAAGATATCATTCCAGTCCTTTCTGGCCTGCCAGGTCTTTGTGGATAGGTCTGTTGCCAATCTAATGTTTCTACCATTATAGGTTACATAACTCTTCTCCCGAGCTGCTTTCAGTATTTTCTCTTTGTCTCTGAGACTCATAAGTTTTGCTATTAGATGTCGGGGTGTTTACCTATTTTTATTGATTTTGAGAGGGGTTCTCTGTGCCTCCTGGATTTTGATACCTGTTTCCTTCCCCACATTAGGGAAGTTCTCTGCTATCATTTGCTCCAATATACCTTCTGCCCCTCTCTCTCTTTCTTCTTCTTCTGGGATCCCAATTATTCTAGCGTTGTTTTGTCTTATGGTATCGCTTATCTCTGGAATTCTGCCCTCTTGATCCAGTAGTTGTTTATCTCTCTTTTTCTCAGCTTCTTTATTTTCCATCATTTGGTCTTCTATATCGCTGATTCTCTCTTCTGCCTCATATATCCTAGCAGTTAGTGCCCCCATTTTTGATTGCACCTCATTAATTGATTTTGACTTGGATAGATTTTAGTTCTTTTATTTCTTCAGAAAGGATTTCTCTAATAACTTCCATGCTTTTTTCAAGCCCAGCTAGTATCTTTAAAATCATGATTCTGAACTCTAGGTCCAACATCGTACTAATAATGTACGTATTGAGGAGGTCCCTGGCAGACGGTACAACTTCTTGTTCTTTTTGTTGAGGTGATTTTTTCTATCTTGTCATTTTGTCCAGAGGAGAATAGATGAATGAGAGAACAAAATGCTAACGGGGTAACAATGTCCTCAGAAAATATACTCTAAAAAAATCAGAAAATACCTGAAACCAGGAGAAAAGAAAGTAAAAGAAAGAAAAAAGAAAGAGGAAAAAAAGAAAAAGAAAAAGTTAAAAACAAACAAAAATGGAACAAACCAAAAAAACAGAATATGATCAAATATGATCAGGCTGGTGCATAGATCAGTGCCACACACTAGATTTTGGGTGTATTTGGGCCTGTCAGAAGAAAGTGCCTCCCAAAATTTTAAAAGAAATAAAAACTTATATATGTACTAAATATGGGTTGATATGATGAAGGGATGGAATATGACTGCAAAGATGAAAATTATAAAAAGTTTTATAAAGGAATTGATAAGATAAGAATTTGTTTGAAAAAAAGAAAGGCGAGGATTTAGAAAAAAAGGAAAGAAAGAAAAAAAAGGGAGAGAATGTGTTCAGGCAGGAGACTAGAACCAAGCCATACACTAGAGATTTAGGGTATATTTTGATCTGTTGGAAGAAATGTATCTCAAAATTTTAAAGAGAGAACAACTTATATATATATATGCCAAAAATAAGGGTAACTACTATGAAGGGATAGAATATGACTCTAAAAATGAAAAATAAAAATGTTTTTTTAAAAAAGGGATTGATAAGATGTTGGTTAAAAAAGGGAAAAAGAAAAATTCAAAAAAAAAGACAGTAAAAAAAATAACTTTGAAAGACTAAAGAATCATGGTAAAAAAGCTTGGAATTCTATGTGCAGTATTCCCCTAGCGCTGGAGTCCTGCCGTTCTCCTTGATCGGTAAACTTGGTCTTGGCTTGCTGGCTGTTTGTGCTGATCATCTGGGGGAGGGGCCTGTTGCCGTGGTTCCCAAATGTCTTTGCCGGAGTGGAATTACCCCACCCTTGTTGGTCTGGGCTAAGTCATCTGCTCCGGTTTGCTCTCGGGATCTTTTGTTCCCTGCAAGCTTTCCATCCAACTTTGGAGGAGGAGAGTGAAAATGGTGGCCTCCCAATCTCTGCCCTGGAGGAGCTGAGAACTTGAGGCCCCGCTCCTCGGTGCGCCCCCAGAGAAAAGCAGTCACTCCCGCCTCCCTGGTCTCCGGCCACGCTCTGTGCTCCCCTGACCTGTGACCGAGCGTTTCTATCTCTGGCACCCGACCCCGTGTGGAGTCTCCAAACCCAGCAGATCCCTGCAGTGCACTCCTGCGCCGCTCCTCCCGGGGGAGGAAGGGGAGTCTCCCCGGCTCTGCCACTTGTTGGGTCCCTGCTGGAGGAGCAGTGTCACCGATCACAGTCTATGGCAACCCTGAGCTGAGAGCCCACACCTCGGCTCCGTCTCTGCAGCCGGCTTCCCCGCTCCAATACCTGGGAGCTCTGCTGCACTCAGGCACCCCCGGTCTTTCTGTGACCCCGAGGGTCCTGAGACCACACTGTCCCGTGAGGGTTCTCCACCCTGCTTAGCCACTGGAGTGATGTCCCTCAGTGGAGCCGACTTGTAAAAGGTCCGATTTTGTGCTCCGCGGCTCTAACACTTACCAGAAGTGGCCCACGGAGGCCCACTCCCCCGCCGTCTATCCTCCTGAATATCGCCTCGGATTCACTTGTCCGCACATCCTACCTTCCAGAAAGTGGTTGCTTTTCTGTTCAGAGAGTTGTTGCTATTCTTCTCTTCGATCTCCTGTTGAGTTCGTAGGTGTTCAGAATGGTATGGTCCCTATTCAGCTGAATTCCTGAGACAAGACGAAATCCAGGTCTCCTACCCCTCTGCCATCTTGCTCCACCCCCCCGTTCCTGTTGTTTTTAAATCTATATGACCACTCTATGTCTTTTGATTAGGTGATTTAGTTTATTTATATTTAAAGTAGTTTTCAATAGGTAGGGTCTTACTACTGTCATATTAGTATTGCTTCTGGCTATTTTGTTATTTCCCATTTCTCTTTCTCTTTTCTTTCTGTCTACATTTGTAAAGTGTTTGTTTTCCAGAGTGGTATGCTTTCATTTCCTTCACTTTATCTTTTGTGGATTCACTGTACATTTTGCTTTGTGGTTACTGTAAGACTTGTGCACATCTTATATATGTAACAGGCTTTTATTGCAGATAACACTAATTTCTGCCACATATGAAATGCAACATGCATCCTGAAATAAATGAATGGAAAACACATACAGGTTAAGAGAATCTTCTTTTGTTCCAGCAAGAGAAAATCAATCCCCAGCTGACCAGTTCTGAAGCTAATAAGGAAATCAATAGATTTATGAATTTCCAGATGATCATTTAAAACACAAGACACTATATGGTAAGCATATGAGCCTTATTTTTCCTACTGGGGATATAGAAATATAAGCGGAAAAGCCTACATTAATATTGAAAAGAGTGTAAGACTTCTTAAAAAAATGTATTTATAGCTTGCCTGGACAGCCACGAACATGGTTTAATTTGCCATGAGATACATAGTTGAAAGTGGATGTGGAAAATAAGATATTTTAAGGATACACCACAAATGAAAAGTCTTGCCGAGAAACAAAAATACATATAATTGAAAACGAATATAAATTATGATCTCAAGACATATTTTTACTGTGATGGGAACTTGAGTATCTTTGTGTGTTGTAGCAGGAACTTAGGCTGTCCACTGAGTAGCCTACACAGGAGGCAGGAAGCCTGGATAGGTTTTTTATACTTTTATGACAAATCATCTAAAACACAATAGAAATTTCTCTGTTGATGACCTCTTCTGTTATCCAAAGAAGAAATAGAAAACTAATTACATGAAATCAGGTAACACTTTTTATTGACTTAGAGAGTTGAGTCCACATAGTCTCAGGGCTACACCATTTATTCCAATTAAATAAAATATGATTTATTTTACCCTTTATATATGCACATTTTTACTTGCAACCTTATGTTTTTCTGTATATTAACTCCTGAAACAATCTGTATTAAAATAATGGAGTGATTCTACTTAAGTATTTTGGCAAATTTTTGTATTTGGCTGAATTTATGTTGTACCTGTCAATTCTCAATGCTGCCACTAAACTGTTTATATTTCCCTTAGGGGAGAAAATAAAATTCAAGAAAAGAAAATTACTGGAAATAAAAATTCATATTTCAGTATGTGACAAAGTCTAGGGTAGCCTTCACTCTGAAAATAGGTAAAATTAAGAGAGAGAAAGTCATTTTAACTTTGTGATTGCAGACATTAATGGAATGGTAAATTTCTATTAGTGCTAATAATATACTTTATAAAGGTAACAAAATATAACTCATTTATTTCTGCCTTCTATTAATTTAAACTATGGTTGAAAGCACTTACATTACTAAATTAGTTTTATTTCTGATTATATAAAATATATTATTTATAAAAGTTTGTTTAGGGGCACCTGGGTGGCTCAGTCATTAAGTGTCTGCCTTTGGCTCAGGTCATGATCCTGGGGTCCTGGGGTCAAGCCCTGCATTTGGCTCCCGGCTCCACGGGAGGCCTGCTTCTCCCTCTTCCACGCCCCCTGCTTGTATTCCCTCTCTTGCTGTGTCTCTCTCTGTCAAATAAATAAATAAAATCTTAAAAAAAATTTGTTTATTTCACGAACGAATTTGGTGGAAAAAAATTCCATCTTTATCTGGGTGTATTTTAAATATATTTTTCTGGCTTACTGAATATATGTGTTAATCAGTTTAAAATAACTATTATCATTTATTCCTTAATTGATATATATGTTCATAAGGTAAAACATCAGTATTTTTTTGCTTGCAAAAAAACACTGCTAATAAGCTTATTGAGCAAAAATCTATGTAAACATGTATATTCCCATTTCAGCGAGTCTAAACTTAAAATTTGCCATGAGCTATGTGCCTATTTAAAATTCTAAATCTCTAAAAAATCACAAAGCTTTGCAATCCATATTCGCCAATGCTTCAGAATATTTGCTGAGTCTACTTGAATCTTTATTATAACTATTTTAAAATTTTCTAATACTTTCTAACATTTTTCACAAAATAATAGTTCATAATCATTTAAATTTAAATTTAATTGTTTAGTAAAATTAAATAACTTGTCATACATTTTATTAGTTCTTTGTGCTTCTTCTGGGAAATAATTTGGTAAACATTTTATTAGTTCCTTTTTCTTGACATGCATTTTGCCCATATTCATATTTTTGTGCTGATGTGAGGAGTTCTATATGTTTTATGAATATAGAGTTCTTATATATATTCATATATTCTTGTATATTTTATATATTTTAAGCATTTATTATATACCACATATTTCAAAGTTGATTATATTTCCAGTGTTTTAGAAAATTTATTATTCTCAGATTTCAAAATATTTTAAATAGATTTTGTATGATTTCTGTTTGGGGTCATGCATGTTAAGAAAAGATGACTCTCCTTTTTCAGAAAATAATAAAACCAAAACAACATCTGTATTTTTTTTCTAGTACTTTTATAATTTCAGTGCATAAATTTTGGTATTTAACCCATTTGGGTCTAATTTGGGAATTTGATGTGAATTGTAAAGTCTGAATTTTTTTCCCCAAATTGACTCACCATTTGTCCTGGTTATGCTTGTCAATAACACACTGTTATCATCATTTTTTTGTAACCTTCTTTTCTCTTCCACTATATTTTTAAATTTTATTTTACTTTCTTATGTTATGTTAGTCACCACCCAGTACATCATTAGTTTTTGATGTAATGCACTAAATTTATTTCTGATCTTCTGTTCTGTTTGTTTCTTTCTTACATGGGAACTATGCTCTTTCATTGAGAACAACATTTTACAATATATTCTGATACCTACCAGTAAATTCATGAAGGTGGTTTTCCTCTTATACTATTTGGAATAATCCACAGGCAATACAGTAACAAAGTATCATGCTCCTTAACAACACGGATATGAAACCAGCAAAATCTAGAGTAAGCGTTATTCTATAGGACAAAGGACTCAGTTTTTTAACAAATAATAATAGTTTTTTAAATGAGTAGGATAATACAGACTAAAAGAGACTTAAGAATGTATTAAATTAACTAGATGCATTTCTTTTGGATTATGATTTGTACATCTATGTATAAGAATCATTGAAATTTTAACATTGAATATTTTATGAAATTAAGGAATGGTAGATAAATGCTTAAGAAGATATCATGGAGGGGCACCTGGGTGGCTCAGTCGGTTAAGTGTCTGCCTTCGGCTCGGGTCATGATCCTGGAGTCCCCGGATCGAGCCCCACATTGGGCTCCCTGCTCAGCAGGGATTCTGCTTCTCCCTCTCTATCTGCCCCTCCCATGCTCCTTCTCTCGCTCACTTTCTCTCTCTCAAATAAGTAAATAAACTCTTAAAAAAAAAGAATATATCATGGAATAATATACATGTTTAAAGAGGCCCATATTAAAGGAAGAAAAAGAAAGAAAGAAAAAAAAAGAGAAAAAGAAAGAAAGAAAGAAAAAAAAAAAGAAAGAAGCCTATATTGTTAGAGACAGGTATTGAAGGATATGATGTATCAGACTTTAAAATGTGCACTGGGTAGTGGGTTATGGGAGCATATAGAGCAGTATTTTCCTTCTG
Source organism: Zalophus californianus (assembly GCF_009762305.2). Classification (NCBI taxonomy): domain Eukaryota; kingdom Metazoa; phylum Chordata; class Mammalia; order Carnivora; family Otariidae; genus Zalophus; species Zalophus californianus. Next base: position 9,342,846 of record NC_045599.1, read on the forward strand.
ATGATAATTCTTGAAAATGTGTGAGTTATGTATGAAGATTCATTATGGTATCCCTGCACTTCACATTCAAATGAATACCCCCAAAAAGAACCTACAAAAATGGGAATTTGAATTTGAATTCCACAATTTTCATGGAATACATTGGGATGAATTAAAATTGTATGTTCTACCCTATACTCTATAATCTTCCTCGCTTTGTAGAAACATAATACATTTACTTACCTCCTCCTTCACAAAGTTCCAGAAGAAAATTGTCCATATATAAATATTACAAATTTCTTGATGAATTTATATTTAAGATGTGTAAATTTTGTTACATTTTTAATTTTATAAAAATAGAATTTCTAACTCTCTAGGGCCCTTCATTTTCTATAATAATTGTTTATCTTCTATACTTTCTGTGCATTCTTCTGGTTTTCCAGTTAAATCCAACCATATTCCAGGTTATTTATATATGTAAATATTGATTTTTGTTTGTTTTGGAAAACTTAATATTTTTGTTAATTTGTTTGCAGGGATATTTATCACACATATGCATTGTTGCTGCTTCTAGGATGATGTTGAGATAAATACATGTTACCTGGTATTTAATGTCCTGATCATATCTTTGATGGGGAGTATTAAGAGTGTTTTATTTTTCATTCAATATAGCTATGGTTTTTACTATAGACTTTTTTGGTCTGCACTACAAAAGAGTTTGTGTGTTTGTTTGTTGTTTTAGTGTTCTGCAGGAATTTGTGTTCCTTTTTTACAAAATTTTGGTTCCCATTGGTGTGTTGTCATAGTTTTTCTCTAATTTAAAATCATTATTGACTCTTCTCTATCTCTAACATTCTTTTTTTTATTTAAATTCAATTAGCCAACACATACTACATCATTAGTTTTTGATATAATGTTCAGTGATTCATTAGTTGTGTATAACACTCAGCACTCATCACATTATGTGCCCTTCTTAATGCCCATCACCCAATTACCCCATCCCCCACCCTCCTCCCTATTTGCAAATCTCGGTTTGTTTCCTGGAGTCAAGAGTCTCTCATGGTTTGTCTCCCTCTCTGATTTCTTCCCATTCAGTTTTCCCTCCCTTCCCCTATTGTCGTCTGCACCATTCCTTATATTCCACATATGAGTGAAACCATATGATAATTATCTTTCTCTGATTGACTTATTTCACTTAGCATAATACCCTCCATTTTCATCCATGTTGACATAAATGGTAGGTATTCATCCTTTCTGATAGCTGAGTAATTATTGTATAAATGAACCACATCTTATCTTATATCCAATTCACCAGCATATCTGTTGACTGCACCTTTAGAATAGGTTCCATATGCTCACCTCTCAACATCTCCCCTGCAGATCCTTAGGCTCAGCCACCATTGTCTCTTGCTTTGGTACCATGAAGAACTTAACTGCTCTTCCAATTTTCATCTTTTTTTCTTCTAAAATGTCTCCATGACACATCCAGTGGTATTCTCTAGAAAAACTAGCCAGGTGATATATTTCTCTACTCAAATTTCTCCAATAGATCTTAAATAAAACCAAATCATATAAATTTCCATAAATTGCTTTTGGATACATCTTTGAACTTACCCATAGTATGTCCCTCCCTGACTGGATTTGTACTGCTGTCCTCTGTGCTTTTCCTCATGGTCTCAAGGTCTTTGCACTGCTGTTCCCTCCCCTAGCACTTCTTTTCTGCATAAATTATCTTTGGCTAGCTACCTCAGCACATTCAGATCTCTTTCAAATATCACTAATAAAAGAAGTTTGGCTGACCAAACAACTTATCAGTGCCACAGCATTCTAACCATTGCCTTTTTCTTTTTAAATACATAAGTGTTGTCATTATTTTGCATTGTAATATTTGCTTATTTATATATGCACTTGTTGTACATTCCCCTACTAGAATGCAAGCTTCTGAATGTAAAAAAAAAAAAAAAATCTGTATTGTTGACTCTTCTAATTGTAGAATCTAAAATAGGAGCTGACAAACAACATGAATGAAATAATTTTTAATGAACATATTATTGAAATACTCTTTAATACTGAGATATCTTCGGAATCTGCAATTATTAATGTGTGTTTAAAATATAGTATTTATTTGTCTACTGATAGCTTCAATTTTCTGGTATTTTATTTATGATAATTATATTCATGTGTAACATTTGTCCAAATGTATACATTTGTTTTCTTTTCTTTTTTTAAACCTTATTTTTAGAGTAGTTTTAGGTTCACAGAAAAATTGAGAGGAAGATACAGAGACCTTTTTTATTTTCGTATACCCCTTCCCTACACATTCCTGGCCTCCCTCATTACCAACATCCCTCACCAGGGTATTACATTTGTTACATTTGATAAACCTATATTGATACATCTCAACTGCCAAAAACCATAGTTAACCTTAAGGTTACTCCTGGTATTATATATTCTATAGGTTTGAACAAATGTATAATGACTTGGATCCATCATTATAGTGTCATAGAGAATAGATTCATCATCCCAAAAAACTTCTGTTTTCCACCTTTTCTCCCTTTTTCCCTCCCCCAATTCCTGTCTCCATAGTTTTGCCCTTTCCACAAAGAATTGTTATATAGTTGGAATCATATAGTATGTGGCCTTTTCAGTTTGGGTTTTTTTCATTTCTTAATATGCACTTTCTTCCATGCCTTTCTTTCTTTCTTTCTTTTTTAAAGATTTTATTTATTTGAGAGAGAGAGAATGAGAGATAGAGAGCACGAGAGGGAAGAGGGTCAGAGGGAGAAGCAGACTCCCTGCCAATCAGGGAGCCCGATGCGGGACTCGATCCCGGGACTCCAGGATCATGACCTGAGCTGAAGGCAGTAGCCCAACCAACTGAGCCAGCTAGGCACCCCTTCCATGCCTTTCTATATCTCGATATTGCTGTTTGTTTTTAGTGTAGGACAATATTCCATTTTCTGGATGTGTCATGATTTACTTATCCATTCATTTCCTGGAGGACATGTTGGTTGCTTCTGAGTTTTAGCAATTATAAATAATACTGAATAAATAGCCACATGAGGTTTTTGTGTAAACATGAATTTTCAATTACTTTGGGTAAATACCAAGGTGTGTGATTGCTGGATTGTATGGGGAGAGTGTGTTGAGTTTTATGAGAAAATGCCAACCTGTCTTCAAAAGTGGCTGTAGAGCTTTGCATTCGTACCAGCAGTGAATGAGAGTCACTGTTGCTCCACATCCTGGTCCACATTTGGTGTTGTTAGTGCTCTGGATTTTGGATATTCTGCTAGATGTGTAGTGGTATGTTAATGCATTTTCAGATAATATAATATGTGGAGCATCTTTTCAAATGCTTATTTGCCATCTGTATTTTTGTTTGTTTGTTTTTGGTGCAGTGTCTCTTAAGGTATTTGGCTCATTATTTTTAATCAAGATGTTTCCTTATTGTTGATTTTAAGAGTTCTTTGAATATTTTGGATAACAGATGTGGATATGCTAATAATTTCTCACAGTGTCTCTTGTCTCCTTATTCTCTTGACATAGTCTTTCACATAGCAAAAGTTTTCAATTCTAAAGAAATCCATCTTCTTCATTTTGGAGAAATGAAGAATTCATTCTTATGTAGGTCCAGTTCTTCCAGCAGCATTTATTGAAAAGACTACATTTCTCCATTTGTTTTGCTTTTGCTTATTTGTCAAAGATCAAGTTATTACATTTATGTGTGTCTAGTTCTGGGCTCTCTTCTGTCCCATCGATCTACATGTCTATTATTTTGCCAATACCTCACTGCCTTGATTACTGTAGCCTTATAGCAAGTCTTGCTATCGGGTTGTATCCGTTCAACTTTGTTCTTCCCTTCAATATATTGTTGGTTATTCTGGGTCATTTACTTCTCCATGTAAATTCTAGAATAAGTTTTTCTTTTATTATATTCTGTAATATTTTCCTAATTTTTGTTTTTTGGACATTCTTACTAGGCTTCTACTTTAGGACTTTAATCTAGTTCACTTCCTTTGAACACTTTATTACCAGGTATATGCACATCACTTTTTTAAATTTCCTTAGTGCTCTACTGAAATGTCTCTATAACAGAAAATTTATCCCTGTTCCTCCAACTTAAACCCACCAACGTTTTTCCCCATACTGTGCTTTTGGTTTATTAAGGTTTTGTTTTTGTTTTGTTTGTTTTGTTCTGTTTTTGTTTTTTTGTTTTACTTTTTCCTCTCGTAGAGTGGCATTATCTGTGTTTTCTCTGCCTCTCTATTCTCAAATGCATATACATTAAAAGCTGACTTTTATATCGGACAAATAGTTGATTCCATATAATATTTATTGAACAAATGAACAGAATTTGCATAGATTAAATTATTAGTTAGGAAATATTAACTCACCATCAAACACACACCTATACCATATATATGGGATGAGTATGTTTTTGTGATTCCTCAACACTGGCAATGGCCATGTGACTTAGCTAATAAAATGTGGATAAAAATAGGAGTCTCTGCTTATTTTGTAAGAGGCTTTCCCCTAAAAACTTGAATGTCCACCACAAGACAAGCATGCCCTGAGTAGCTGCTGTCCATTCAGCTGCTTTAGGATGATTAAGAGAGAGACGGAGTCATTCTGAACTCACAAACTAGCCAACCAAAATGTAAGGTTGTGTGAAATAAATGCTTATTGTTTATGCCACTGGGATTTTGTGGTTGCCTTTTGTGCATTATAATATGTTTTAAAGTAAAAGCCAGACTAGTGATGGGAACATAATAAGCCAAATGCTGATCTAGGTATATCCAATTATACCATTCAAGCAATACAAGCACTACACCTGGGAACAAAGGTGGGGATTTGTCCTTAGTGCATCCAGAGCAGTGGAATGTTCTTATCTTTGTTTAATGAAAGTTTCACTGTGTGACTTGTTCTGACAAATGTAATATGAATAAAAGTGAAGGATTTGAGATCCAAAGGAAGCTTTAAGCCCTGTTACATAGTCCCACCACTGTTCTTATTCCTGTGCCATGATAGGGGTCAGGGAGAATTCAACACAGAAAACAGGAATAAAGTCATGGACCTGAGTTACACTCGATTCACAGCCAAAAATTCATGTCAATAAAAAAATTGGCGGCCCACATTGAGAACCATCGGCATTTGGAAGTTGTAAACTAACTAATATAGAGTTCAAAGTCAGTCCTAGGGATGTGTAGCAACCATTAGATGAATGATAGCAACCCCATTCTTCATGATTATTTCAAGAACATGCATGCTACAAAATGTTGTCAATTTTGTCAGGAGTTATTTGGGGGAGGATTTTGATAAAGGATTTTCCTTACTATTCTGACAGCTACTGGAGTAGCATATTGTAAACAACTGTGAATTGAATATGTGAATCCTGGTGACGTTATTTTCCTATTTTCCCGGCCATAAGATCCATACTTACAATTAAACTGAAACTAATAAAAACAGAGAGAAAAAAATTAATTAATGATATTATTAATCCAGTGAATAAAATTATATGCTATATCTTGTACATCAAAAATTAAATCATAATTATTATATAAATCTGGATTGTTTTTAAATTATTTATAAAAGAAGGAAGTTTTTTTTATTTTTTAATTTTTAATTTTTATTTTTTTACTATGTTCAGTTAGCCACTGTATAGTACATCATTAATTTTTGAGTAGTGTGTAATGATTCATTAGTTGCATATAACACCCAGTGCACATCATAACACGTGCCCTCCTTAATACCCATCACCCGGCTACCCCTTCCCCCAACCTCGTCCCCTCTGAAACCCTCAGTTTGTTTCCCAGAGTCCAGAGTCTCTCATGGTTCATCTCCCTCTCTGATCCACACCCCCTTCAGTTTTCCCTCCCTTCACCTGTGGTCCTTCATGCTACTGCTTATGTTCCACACATGAATGAAACCATGTGATAATTGTCTTTCACTGCATGACTTATTTTACTTAGCATAACGCCCTCCAGTTCTATCCATGTGGATGCAAATGGTGGGTATTCATCCCTTCTGATGGCTGAGTAATATTCCAAAGAAGGAAGTTTTAACTGAGTCCATAATAGTGAGATTATATGCTGAAATGCTGGTGGTGGTAATTATATACACCCATTCCAACACATTTGTATTCAATATAATTCTTACTTAAAGATACTTAGATAAAGTGTTGATTTATTTTATAGGACATGACAGTAGATCAAACAGATATCATAGATGTGTCCTATGAATAATAGGCTTATTGCTTTGGGAAAACTCTCCAAATATCTATTACCTGTTTTTATTCCATTAAGTCTAAATATATCTCTATAATTTTTTATATCCAATATTTATTCTCTTTAAGTAAAAAAAAAACTATGGGATGTCTAGGACATTTATATGTCTAACTGATAATAAACAAAGGAACATGGATATATTTTAAATTATCCCTTCAATTATTATTTACTACATTTTATTTAAATACTCTATTACTCTGGGTGAATCATAGATGGCACAATATTTAAAGTTTCCTTTCCTGACTTTTTATGAGTGTCTTTAAAATGATCCAACTAAACAGTACATTAAAAGGATTATTCACCACGACCAAGTGGGATTTATCCCTGGGCTGCAAGGCTGGTTCAACATCCGCAAATCAATCAACGTGATACAATACATTAACAAAAGAAAGAACAAGAATCATATGATCCTCTCAATAGATTCAGAAAAAGCTTTTGACAAAGTACAGCATCCTTTCTTGATCAAAACTCTTCAGAGTATAGGGATAGAGGGTACATACCTCAATATCATAAAAGCCATCTATGAAAAACCTACAGCGAATATCATTCTCAATGGGGAAAGGCTGAGAGCTTTTCCCCTAAGGTCAGGAACGCGGCAGGGATGTCCACTCTCACCACTGCTATTCAACATAGTATTAGAAGTCCTAGCCACAGCAATCAGACAACAAAAAGAAATCAAAGGCATCCAAATCGGCAAAGAGGAAGTCAAACTCTCACTCTTTGCAGATGATATGATACTGTATGTGGAAAACCCAAAAGACTCCACCCCAAAACTGCTAGAACTCATACAGGAATTCAGTAAAGTAGCAGGATATAAAATCAATGCACAGAAATCAGTGGCATTCCTATACACCAACAACAAGACAGAAGAGAGACATATCAAGGAGTCGATCCCATTTACAATTGCACCCAAAACCATTAGATACCTAGGAATAAATCTAACCAAAGAGGCAAAGGATCTGTACTCAGAAAACTATAAAATACTCATGAAAGAAATTGAAGAAGACACAAAGAAATGGAAAAACGTTCCATGCTCATGGATTGGGAGAATCAACATTGTGAAGATGTCAATGCTACCTAGAGCAATCTACACATTCAATGCAATCCCCATCAAAATACCATCCACTTTTTTCAAAGAAATGGAACAAATAATCCTAAAATTTGTATGGAACCAGAAGAGACCCAGAATAGCCAGAGGAATACTGAAAAAGAAAAGCAAAGCTGGCGGCATCACAATTCCGGACTTCCAGCTCTATTACAAAGCTGTCATCATCAAGACAGTATGGTACTGGCACAAAAACAGACACATCGATCAATGGAACAGAATCGAGAGCCCAGAAATGGACCCTCAACTCTATGGTCAACTTATCTTTGACAAAGCAGGCAAGAATGCCCAATGGCAAAAAGACAGTCTCTTCAACAAATGGTGTTGGGAAAATTGGACAGCCACATGCAGAAGAACGAAACTGGACCATTTCCTTACACCACACACAAAAATAGACTCCAAATGGTTGAAAGACCTAAACGTGAGACAGGAGTCCATCAAAATCCTAAAGGAGAACACAGGTAGCAACATTTTCGACCTTAGCCACAGCAACTTCTTCCTAGAAACATCGCCAAAGGCACGGGAAGCCAGGGCAAAAAATGAACTATTGGGATTTCATCAAGATAAAAAGCTTTTGCACAGCAAAAGAAACAGTCCACAAAACCAAAAGACAACCGACAGAATGGGAGAAAATATTTGCAAATGACATATCAGATAAAGGGCTAGTATCCAAAATCTATAAAGATCTTATCAAACTCAACACCCAAAGAACAAATAATCCAATCAAGAAATGGGCAGAAGACATGAACAGACATTTCTCCAAAGAAGACATCCAAATGGCCAACAGGCACATGAAAAAGTGCTCAACATCGCTCGGCATCAGGGAAATCCAAATCAAAACCTCAATGAGATACCACCTCACACCCGTCAGAATGGCTAAAATTAACAAGTCAGGGAACGACAGATGTTGGCGGGGATGTGGAGAAAGGGGAACCCTCCTACACTGTTGGTGGGAATGCAAGCTGGTGCAACCCCTCTGGAAAACAGTATGGAGGTTCCTCAAACAGTTGAAATTAGAGCTACCATTTGATCCAGCAATTGCACTACTGGGTATTTCCCACAAAGATACAAATGTAGGGACCCAAAGGGGTACGTGTACCCCAATGTTTATAGCAGCAATGTCCACCATAGCCAAACTGTGGAAAGAGCCAAGATGCCCATCGACAGATGAATGGATAAAGAAGATGTGGTATAGGGCGCCTGGGTGGCTCAGTTGGTTAAGCGACTGCCTTCGGCTCAGGTCATGATCCTGGAGTCCTGGGATCGAGTCCCGCATCGGGCTCCCTGCTCAGCGGGGAGTCTGCTTCTCCCTCTGACCCTCTTCCCTCTCATGCTCTCTATCTCTCATTCTCTCTCTCTCAAATAAATAAATAAAATCTTAAAAAAAAAAAAGAAGATGTGGTATATATACACAATGGAATATTATGCAGCCATCAAAAGAAATGAGATCTTGCCATTTGCAACGACGTGGATGGAACTGGAGGGTGTTATGCTGAGTGAAATAAGTCAATCAGAGAAAGACATGTATCACATGACCTCACTGATATGAGGAATTCTTAATCTCAGGAAAGAAACTGAGTGTTACTGGAGTGGTTGGGGGTGGGAGGGATGGGGTGGCTGGGTGATAGACATTGGGGAGGGTATGTGCTACGGTGAGCGCTGTGAATTGTGCAAGACTGTTGAATCACAGTTCTGTACTTCTGAAACAATTGACGCAACATATTTTAAGAAAAAAGAAAAAGAAGAAGATAACAGGAGAGGAAGAAAAGGGGAGTATGTCAGAGGGGGAAACGAACCAGGAGAGATGATGGACTCTGAAAAACAAACTGAGGGTTCTAGAGGGGAGGGGGGTAGGGGGATGGGTTAGCCTGGTGATGGGTATTGAGGAGGGCACGTTCTGCATGGAGCACTGGGTGTTATGAACAAACAATGAATCATGGAACACTGCACCAAAAACTAATGATGTAATATATGGTGATTAACATAACAATAAAAAATTTAAAAAAAAAGCAAAAAGATAATATTCTTTTCAAATGGCACTGCAATCAGATAACTGTAAGTGAAAGTAAAAAAACAATAATACTTCCTTTAAAGTTGAAATTAATTTGAGAAAAAAAATAAATAAAAAATAAAAAAATAAAAAAATAAAAAAAAATAAAAAATAAAATGATCCAACTAAGTGGTTTTTGGTAACTGTTCTATAAAGCTTCCATTAACTTAATTGCACAAAAGAACTGAGCAGAAGTTGAACTTTATTTAAGGTTATTTAGTCCAACCTCATTTCTCGCAAAAAGCTTCAGTTGATATCTAAAAACATTTGCAAATCACTGTGTTGATACTTGTAAATATATTCTATTGGCTCGTGTTTTTTCTTAAAGATTTTATCTATTTATTTGAGAGAGAGAGAATGAGATAGAGAGAGAGAGAGCACAAGAGGGAAGAGGGTCAGAGGGAGAAGCAGACTCCCCACTGAGCAGGGAGCCCGATGTTGGGACTCGATCCCGGGACTTCAGGATCATGACCTGAGCCGAAGGCAGTCACTCAACCAACTGAGCCACCCAGGCGCCCTATTGGCTTGTGTTTTAACCAAATCATATTAAACTCCTTGTATTTGTCTTCTTCCTCTGTGGAACACGAGAGTCTTTAAGGACTTAGTAACATTTAACAGTTGTCTCCAATTAGGCAGTCCCATTACCTGACTCATTTCTATAAGATGAAAATCCTACTGGAGATGATTCAGAAGGATGCAGTGATTGGAAAGAATAAAATTCCCCTGTTTACACTTCCTTAGGTTTAAAGTAATTTGTTTAGTGTTTATTTTCTGGTGCCATATGAAAACAAATGCACACAGAAGATATTCTTTATTGAAAGGCCTTTTTATAACTATTTTTGTTTTGCAGGATACTTTAAATCCTTTTTCATATTAATAAATATTTGTATGTTAGAAAAAAATAAATATAAAAAAGTTAAAGGCCTTTCTATTTATTCAGCTTAAACATTCAAGTTGCAGCCCAGTTCAGGGGCTGATGAGCGCATTTGCTCAGTTTCTTAGGATTTGTGAACAGACCATTCATCACCTGGAAGATAAGTAGGTATAAATTAACTTTAGGGTAAGATGTTTGCCATAAAGTTTTATCTATTCTGTTACAACTTTTTATAAACATGTGCAACTAGCAAAAGAGCCCCCAAAATATGATGCATAAATGAACAACAGAATAACAAGGAGAAATGGACAATTAAACGATCATATTTGGAAATTTCAATTCTCAACTTTCAAGAAGAGATACAGCAATCAGGCAAAAGAGCAACCAGGATGTAGAGGACTCAAACAACACTATAATCCAACAGACCCAACAGACATCTCTAGAATAATACTCCAACCAACAATAGCAGAATACACATTCTTTTCAAGCACACATAGTACATTCTCCAGGACAGATCATATGTTAGGCCACAAAACAAGCTTCAATAAATTAAAAAGGATTGAAAATCATACAAAGTCTGCCCTATGCCCACAATGGAAGTTAGATTTCAATAATATAAGAACATTTGGAAATTCACAAATATAGGGAAATCAAACATCACACTCCTAAATAGTCAATGAGTCAAAGAAGAAATCACAAAAGAAACTAGAAAACACTCTGGGATGAATTAAATAGGAAATACAACATACTGAAATGTATGGGATGCAGCAAACCTTCTATGTTCATGGATCATTAAAATCGTTATGATGGCAATACTTCTCACATTGACTTACAGACTCAATGCAACCCCCATCAAAACCCCATCTAGCTTGCTTACAGAAATTGACAAGCTGATCCTGGCATTCATTTGCAAATTCTAGGAAGCCAGAATGGCCAACACATCTTGAAAAAGAAGTTGGGAGGACCCATACTTCCTGATATCAAAAGTTACTACAAAAATTCAATTATCAAGACAAGCTGGGGGCACCTGGCTAACTCAGTCAGTAGAGTGGGCGACTCTTAATCTCGGGGTTTTGAGTTTGAGCCCCATGTTGGGTGTAGAGATTACTTAAAAATTTTTTAAAATCTAAAAAGAAAAAAGACAACATGGGACTCACATAAAGTTAGGCATATATATCGACGAAATAAAATAAAGAATCCACAAATAAACTCATACATTTGTGGTCAGTTGACTTTTGACAAGGATGTTAAGACAAATGTGCTAAGGACACAGAACAATTGTTCTAACAAATGTGGAAAGAATAGGCTCTTCAACAAACGGTGCTGGGACAACTGGATATCTACTTGCAAAAGAATGAAGTCGGATCCCAACTTCACTCCATACACACAAATCAAGAGCTAAAACTCTAAAAGACTTAGAAGAAAACAAAGGGCAACTTCTTGTCAGGCAAAGGTTTTTGTGACATGACACGAAAAGCACACAACAAAATAAAAAATAGAGAAATAGACTTCATCAAAACTTAACAACTTTGTGCATCAATATCAAGAAAGTGAGAAGAACAACAAAATACAAGCACTCTTAGAATGATCTTTTATACATGTGCATACATTTATGACAATGTGATTTAAAAAAGAAAGTGAGAAGACAACCCACAGAAAATATTCACATATCTTATATCTGAGAGGAGTCTAGTATGCAGCATACATAAAGAACTCTTACAACTCAGAGTCTGCTTTCAGCTCAGGTCATGATCCCAGGGTCCTGGGATCGAACCCCGCATCGGGCTCTGTGCTCAGCGGGAAGCCTGCTTCTCCCTCTCCCACTCCCCCTGCTTGTGTTCCTGCTCTCGCTGTCTCTCTCTCTCTGTCAAATAAATAAATAAAATCTTTTTAAAAAATAAAAAGGTAACAAAACCTAACTTATTTATTTATGTATTTTTTAAGTAGGCTCTCCGCCCAGCCTGGGGCTTGAACTCACCACCCCGAGATCAAGAGCTGTGCACTCTACCAACTGAGCCAGTCAGATGCTAAACCTAATTTAAATAGGTAAATAACCTAATTTAAAAGTGGGCAAAGGATCTGAGTAGATATTTTTCCAAAGAAGTTACACGTTCTGGCAATAATTCATGAAAAGATGCTCAACATCATTAGTCATTAGGGAACGACAAATCAAAACCATGAGATACCACTTTATACATATTAGGATGGCTATAATCAAAAAGGCAGATAAGAAGTGGAGAAACTAGAATCCGTGTGCAGTGATGATAAAAATCTAAAATGGTGCAGTGGCTTTACAAAACATTTTGGCAGTTCCTCCAAAAGTTAAACACAGAGTTGCCAGTTGGTCCAGGAGTCCCACTTCAAGAAAATTGAACACAAGTGCCAAACAAACATGTACACACATGTTTCATAGCGGCACTATTTACAATAGCTTTGTGAACTCATATGTCCGTGAATGGATGAATGGATAAACCAAATGTGGTATGTCCATACAACAGAATATTATTCAGTCATAGAAAGGAATGAAGTACTGACAGGTTACAACATGGATGAACCTTGAAAACATTATGCTAAATGGAAGATGCCAGTCACAAAAAACCACATGTTGTATGATTCCATGTATATAAAGTATTCAGAATAGATTAATCTAGAAAGACAGAAAATAGATTATTAGTTGCCAAGGACTGAGGAGGACAGCAGTGGGAAAATGCAGGGAGGAGTGACTGCTAGTAGAAATGGGTTTCTCTTGGAGGTCAAGAAAATGTTCTAAAATTGGATTTTGTAATGGTTTCACAGCCCTGTAAAAATGTTGAAAACCACTGAATAGTATAACTTAACTGGGTGAATTAAAGCTGTTAAAAATTTGCATGATTCATCTAGAGATGGGTTAAAATGCAGGTGTGACTTAGTAAGTCTGTGGTAAGGAGACAGTTTTGAGTAGCAAGGGGATTACAGACAGTTCTTTCCTACAGAAGCTTCCATGCCTACTAGGCATATGAGACATAAACACAATAGGGTCAGTAAAAAAGGAGGCGAAATACGTTACCCTCCAAACTTGAGGAACGATCTCCAAGGGTAGAGACTGAATCTTGAAAGAACCAATACATAAGGCTGAGGATAGTTACTGCAGACATTTCAGGAGGCATCTGTCCAAAGAAATTTGCAAACATCCAACCAAACAGGCCAGTATGTCCTTAGGAACTGTGTATTTAACCAAAATTGAAATCCAATCCATTCTACTGAGCCTCAGAGAAGCTGTGTTTAAAGAGCGGGGCTTATAGCCAGGAAAGCAGAGCCAGAGAGTCAGACCATGTTAGTGTCCTGGGCAGGTCTGTCCCTGCAGTGAGATGGTGGTGGCATCCTGTCTGGGCCTGAGGACCTCTGTCATTGAGGGTCGATCTGGCTCAAGCAACCTTCCGGTAATCATTACACTCTCCCTGGGAGACTCTCATTTAAGAAATTTGTTAACCTGGTTCACTATAAATTACTGTTTCGGGATCTCATTTACCTAGTTGAAGCCATTCATGAGTCCTGGCTGTATTCTGTTTCTGGACTCCAAGTTGAGACTCAGACTGTGGATCACAACAAACACGGCTTGCTGCCTCCAGACAAACAGTAGCTGCACTTCGTTCTCTTTATTACAACTCAAACAAAAACTCTAGGCTAAATGCCAAGAGAGACGAGGTGTGCCAGAAGGAGTAATTGTCAAAAGTTGGGCTTGTCGGGGCGCCTGGGTGGCTCAGTCGTTGAGTGTCTGCCTTTGGCTCAGGTCATGATCCCAGGGTCCTGGGATCGAGCCCCGCATCGGGCTCCCTGCTCGGCGGGAAGCCTGCTTCTCCCTCTCCCACTCCCCCTGCTTGTGTTCCCTCTCTCGCTGTCTCTCTCTGTCAAATAAATAAATAAAATCTTAAAAAAAAAAAAAAGTTGGGCTTGTCAGGGATGCCTTCCATGAGAGGTAGGGCTTGAGACGGGGGGGTGAAGAACGGGTATAATCCGAATATCTTGGAGGAAAAAAGAGACCTTCTGGGTAAGAGACATGTGAAGAGTAAAGTTAAGATGGGAAGAATTGAATTGACTTCCTTAGCGGACCATCTGGCTGGAACAGAGGAGTTAATTCAATTAGCAGAGGCACTTTTAGGCTTGGAAAGGTAGGTGGAGATCTGATCAGGAGAACCCCGAACACCAAGCTGTGGAGTTTGAAATTTGTCTTCTAGGTGGCCAGGAGCCATTGATGATTGCTTTATAAAGGGGAATCCTATTTTAAATGACATTTGAGGGTGGAGGTGTATACTCTGTGGGGTACACCACAGGTTGTCAAACTCTGGCCCCCCACCTGTTTTGTAAATAAACTTTTAGTGGAACACAGCCACTTCCATTCTTTTACGTCTATCTGCTTTCATGCCAAAAGGGCAGAATTGAGTCATTGCTATAGAGACTGGACGGCCCACAGAGCCTAAAATATTTGTTATGTGGCTCTTCTCACGGGAAGAATTGGCCAATCCCTGGTATACAGCACAGGGAGTAGAGAGACCTACATCAGACAGCAAGGAGCTCAGGTCAGGCATGCAAAAGGACGGAGTCACAAGGTGATAAGGGGAGCTTGGCAGAGAGGAGCTTAAGGACCTGTATTTCAAAGGAAGAGTTTACGGATTGACTGGAATGTGGAGCTGGGGAGAGGAAAGCACTGAGGATAGTTCTGAGGTTTGGAGTTCAACTCACTAAAAAAAAAAAAAAATAGGGAAATCAAAAGGTGGAATCTGGTTTGCGATCATGAAAGCTCATCCAGCCTCAGATTTCCGGAGAGATCTGGCAATTTGGAAGTTTTGAATTTTCCTGGAAAAAAAAATGCATAGGTTTCCAGCGAGAACATTTATGTATTACTTGCATAACTTTTCAAAAACTCAGTAAGACAGGGCACTTGGATCCTAATTCTAGATATTTCATACAAGTGGAATCATACAATATGTGTCCTTTTGTGTCAGGTTTCTTTCACTTGGTGTAATGTTTCCAAGGTTCATCCATGTCATAGCTCATGTCAGAACTTCCTTCCTTCTTAGGGCTGACTAATGTCCCCTTGCATGGATAGGTTGCATTTTGTTTATCCATTCAACTGTTGGTAGACATTGTGTTGTTTCCGCCTTTTGACCATTGTGAAGAGTGCTGTTTAGAACACTGATGGGCAAGTGTCTGTTTGAGTTGCTGTCTTCAATTCTTTGGGGCATATACTTAGGAGTGGAATTGCTGGGTCATATGCTAATACTATGTTTAGCCCTTTTTTTTTTTTTTTAGCTTTTATTTAAATTCCAGTTGGTTGGGCGCCTGGGTGGCTCAGTCTGTTGGGCATCTGCCTTCGACTCAGGTCATGATCCCAGGGTCCTGGGATTGAGCCCTGCATTGGTCTCCTGCTCAGTGGGGAGTCTGCCTCTCCCTCGCCCTCTGCCCCTCCCCCCTGCTCATGTGCTCTCTCTCTCTCTCAAATAAATAAAATCTTCAAAATAAATTCCAGTTAGTTAACATATAGTATAATATTAGTTTCAGGTGTACAATTTAGTGATTCAACACTTCCATACATCCGGTGCTCATCACAAGTGCACACCTCAATCTCCGTCACCTGTTTCCCCCATCCCCCACCACCTCCCCTTCCCCGCTGGTGACCTCTCTATAGTTAAGAGTCTGTTTCTTGGTTTGTCTCTTTCTCTTATTTTTTCTCCCTTTGCTAATTTGTTTTGTTTCTTAAATTGCACATATGAGTGAAATCATATGGTATTTGTCTTTCTCCAACTGACTTATTTCACTTAGCCTCATATTCTCCAGCTCCATCCATGTCGTTGCAAATGTCTGTGTTTAGCTCTTTGGGGAATCTTTTCCTTCCTTGTTTGAAGTCCTTGGAAAAACTATCTAATGCCATTTCACTTTATGTTTGTATATAGAGCAAAGTTGTGTCCTTTTTGTGGAATAGCACGTGAACTTCTGGGTTTGTCAGCATGAAGAGTTAATAGACTTTCCATATGATGAGGGTCTCACCTAATCCTCAAGACTCATAGGTACTTTTACCTCTCATTTAGAAAGGCTCAGAGGCTGAATAATTTTGTTGCATAGACCTAAACCGCCCAAATATTAAAGGTCCCCCCTCTTTTCCAGAATGGTATTTAACCCAAAGGAGGCTGAGTCCAACAGAGGAAAGGAACAGAATTAAAATGCAAAGTTCTAGAAAAACAGTCACCAGGGAGTCATTGGTTTGAGTGTGAGAAGCTTATTAGCTTGCAAACTCTTGGCTGTGTCATTTTTAAGACATCAGAGGAATCATTAAGATATTTTTATAAGCAAAAACACTGCAGTTTGCCATCAGCGGGGCCATGCATAAATAGGGAGTAGAACCAAACCAGCTCACTTCTCTGTTCCTCTGTGTCCTATTCCTGGGGAAGAAGAATTGTAATTAACATAGGGACGATACTTAAAACCAGTGTTCCTCCTGTTGCCTCCCGAAGAAACCTCCTCTGACTTCTCCAGGGAGGTAGAAAGGAGCTGGCTTTTTTAGTAGGTGTTCTTTGTAGCTTGCAGGAAAGGGGACTCAAGATGGATGATTCAGACCCACCCGAGCAAGCTGTCTGTAAGAGGCCCTGAGCTCCACGCTCATTAACAAGTTGGGCCCACACCTTCCTTTTCACCAGTCTGGACAGCAGCTGGGGTGAGAATTTCACCACCGCCCACCCCTCTTCCCCAGCATTGCCCCTGCTGCCCGCCCCCCAATAGGAGTTTAACCGTGTGCCTTTTTTTTTTTCTTTAATGATCCTGTCTCAAAGCTACTACTATCTGGCCTCAAATCCTGTTTTGAACAGAAAATCTGGCCGAAGATCCTTCCTCCCACCCCCACAGAAGCGCCCCCATCCCTGTCAGTCTCCCCTTTATCAACCTGGCTTATCATAGCTCTAGTTCCTACCACTCCCTGAAATCAGAGTGTGTTCATATTCTCTCTCTCTCCCCCCCGGCAGGAATGCAAACCCCTCAAAGTAGGGACTTTGTGTCTGTCTCGTTAATCGCTATATGCTCAATACCTTTTTTTTTTAAAGATTTTATTTATTTATTTGAGAGAGAGCGCAAGCGAGCACAAGCAGGGGGAGGGGCAGAGGGAGAGGGAGAAGCACACTCCCCACTGAGGGGGGAGCCCGATGCGGGACTCGATCCCAGGACCCTACGATCATGACCTGAGCCAAAGGCAGACGCTTAACTGACTGAGCCACCCAGGCGCCCCTAAGCCCAACACCTTGAACAGTGCTTGGCACAGAGGCTTAAGAGTACGTGTTGAATGAAATAATTGGTATCTCTCTTTTTTTTTTTAAGATTTTGTTTATTTGACAGAGAGAGACACAGCGAGAGAGGGAACACAAGCAGGGGGAGTGGGAGAGGGAGAAGCAGGCTTTCCACGGAGCAGGGAACCCAACGCGGGGCTCGATCCCAGGACCCTGGGATCATGACCTGAGCTGAAGGCAGACGCTTAACCCTCTGAGCCACCCAGGTGCCCCTAATTGGTATCTCTTACCTTATTTTTAAATTACCTTTTCTGCACTGAAATGGAAATTCCTTTCTGTTGTCCTGGAGTTTTCAATAAGGTTTTATTTCCTATTATATCCTGTTCTTATCTTTATTTGGGGGAATAAGAGGAGGGTCTCCTGCTCATACTCAGGCCACATGGGATGGGGAGGGTGGTGACAGTGGCAAAGTGACCCACAGAGAGAGTGAGTGCGCGGGGACTGGCGAGTTCCTGGGGTCTGGATTGTTGCTTCCCGGAGTTTTAAAGAAAAGAATGATGCCTAAAGCCTGGAAAATTGAGGGCTATTTATGGATAGCTTATGTTTGAGTTACATATAGTTACATAAAACTCCTTCTTGCACTTGAGGAACAACGAGTGTAGAAGGCAAACAGACATCTAAATAGATAAGTACAGCACCTGACTGGCTCAGTGGGCAGAGCCCGTCTCCCTTGATCTCAGGGTCGTGAGTTCAAGCCCCATGTTGGGTGTAGAGCTTACTTTATTTTTATCTTATTTTTTTATAAAGATTTTATTTATTTGTCAGAGAGAGAGAGCGTGGGCAAGAGAGAGTGAGCGAGAGTACAAGCAGGGGGAGCTGCAGGCAGAGGGAGAAACAGGCTCCCTGCTGAGCAAGGAGCCTGATGCAGGACTCGATCCCAGGGCACCGGGATCATGACCTGAGCCGAAGGCAGCCGCCCAACCGACTGAGCCACCCAGGCATCCCTTATTTTTTTAAAGTGACAATAATTTCTTATTTCCTAGAATTCTGGAGGTTGTCTGGGCTCAGGTGGAGGTTTCTTGCTGGTGTAGACTGAGCTCACTCATGAAGCGGCCCTGAGCTGGGAGCATGGCTGAGGCCGAATGTCCAGGAGAGCCTGTCATCATCCAGAACCTGTCCCTGTGGTCTCTCAGCCAGCAGCAATCTAACTTGAGCTTTTTCAAGCCATTTCAAGACATCAAAAATAGGAGCTCCCAGGATTCTTTTTTCTGCATTTTTAATTTAAATTCAATTAATTAACATATAATGTATTGTTGATTTCAGAGGTAGAGGTCAGTGATTCCTCGTCTTTCATAACACCCAGTGTTCATTGCATCACGTGCCCTCCTTACTGCCCGTCACCCGGGCACCCCATCCCCGCACCCCCCTCCCCTCCAGCAACCCCCAGTTTGTTTCCTATGATTAAGAATCCCTTAGGGTTTTTCTCCCTCTCTGGTTTCGTCTTCTGTTATTTTTTCCTCTCTTCCCTTATGATCCTCTGTTTTGTTTCTTAAATTCCACATATGAGTGAGATCATAGGATACATGTCTTTCTCTGATTGACTTATTTCGCTCAGCATCACACCCTCTAGCTCCATCCACATCGTTGCAAATGGTAAGATTTCTTTTTTCTTTTTCTTTCTTTCTTTTTTTTTTGATGGCTGAGTAGTAGTCCAACTTTATTTTTCTTTAGGGTGGACCCCTAAAGTTTTCTTTAGTCCCTCAGCCCTGGGTGATTTCCAGTGCATTCACATAGCCTGAATCTCAGGATTCAGCCTGAGAGAGCCCTCTCACTGGGTCTGCTCTTCATGAGGAAATTTCTTTTTATTTATTTTATTTTATTTATTTTATTATTATATGAAGAAATTTCAAATGGCAATGAAAGGCAAGCCACCATCAGAGAGAAGGGTTCCCTCATCTCGCGTCCTGGACTAGATCGGCTCCCCATTCACGTTCCCATACATCCTACGCTTACCTTTTGTAACCACGGCCCCCTTGGCTAATGTGTGTGATGTCTGAGGTCCTCATCAGGCTGTCTGCTCCGGGGAGCAGGGGTCAGTCACTGTTGAAAAGCACTTGGTTCGACAGATAATTATTGAAGGACTGACCACTCCCTGTTTCTTTTACTCTGCTTGAGCAAAAGGGAGAGCCCGGTGATCCTGGCGTTGAACACACGCTGGTTCCTGAATCTTCCTCCTTGTGAGGGACAGAGCAGGTTTTTTAATCAGGGCGATAGTGTATGACAGTGATTGGTTCCCGAGCCACCAGTGCGGGCAGTCTGTTCTGGGCTGTTCAAAGGTGGAGGGCAAGTCTGTCTGTCTGTTTCATTCATTCATTCATTCATTCATTCATTCATTCATTCATTCATTTATTTATTTAAGATAGAGAGCCTCAAGAGGGGGTAGAGTCAGAGGGAAAAGCAGACTCTCTGCCAAGCAGGGAGCCCGATGCGGGACTCGATCCCAGAACCCCGGGATCATGACCTGAGCCGAAAGCAGACGCTTCAGACTGAGCCACCCAGGTGCCCCAACAAATAAAAATCTTAAAAAAAAAAGAGTAACAGTGTCTTCTGGTGGTGGTGGTCATTTGTCAATTCAGAGTTTCCTACTCTTGTGTTACTTCCACATAAAGTCTTGTCCTAAACAGTACACTTTCCTTTTGTCATTTAAAACCTCTGCTTTTTTGGGGCACCTGGGTGGCTCAGTCCATTAAGCATCTGCCTTCAGCTCAGGTCCTGATCTCAGGGTCCTGGGATCGAGCCCTGCGCCGGGCTCCTTGCTCAGCAGGGAGTTTGCTTCTCCCTCTGTCTGCTGTTCGCCCTGCTTGTGCTGTCTCTCAAATAAATAAATAAAATCTTTCAAAATAAATAAACAACACCTCTGCTTTTTTCTAAAGAGATTAAAATGGGAGTCCTGTCAACATCTTCCTCAGTTTTCTTTAGTCTTCTAGCACTGGGTGATTTCCAGTGCATTCATATAACCACATCTCAACTAAACCACAGCTGTGAACACACAGTGCCTTCCATTGCCAATGCACACAATGCGAACTCATACCGTCCTTCTAGAAGTCCGAGAGATTAGCCTCAGGAAGGCCTCCATAAAGAGGTGTGCCTCCTTTTGTTCTTCCTGGAAGGGGTTTATGGTCCTGCAAACTTTCTCCCTGTAGACACTCAGGTCAGAGTCACCACAAAAAGAAGCTATTTAACTAGCCTGTCTACAGTTCATGACCGGGACATATATGTCAGTGTTTCCCAGAGCCTCCCGCTTACTTAAGATCAACCAAAATGCAGCTTTTCAAGAATTGCTGAAATTAAAAGATTTGACTCTTAATCTCTTCTAGAAATGAAGCAGGGTCTTCCCTGAGGGTCTACTTAGTGCTTCTTCAGAAAATGGGGGGATCAAGGGTTGAAAAATACCTTGGAAAAGGTGAAACAGCTGGTTTATACAGCAGGGTGGTGGTACTCTGCACAGAGGCATTCAAATTAAATTAAAAACAAAAAAAACACTTTTTTAAAAAGATTTATCTATTCATTTTAGAGGGGGAGGCAGAGGGGGAGAGAGAGAGAAAGAGAGAGAGAGAGAATCTCAAGCAGACTCTGTGCTGAGCACGGAGTCCGATGCGGGGCTCAATCCCACAACCCTGAGATCACAACCTGAGCCAAAACCAAGAATCAGACGCCCAAATGACTGCGCCACCCAGTCACCCCCAAAAGCAAGAAAATTCTTGTGGTTAAATGTCTGGAGGGACCATTTTCCTCTTGTATAGGCTGTCATCAACACTCTGCGCTCTCTATGTTTAGTTAAACTTGGAGGGGATGTTGGGGGGGTGGACAGCAGCTCAGATTATAGGGCTTTGTAGGTAGACTTGATTTTAACCAATGAGTCTAGAATGTTTTCTCCATTTGTTCCAGGAAAATAAACTCTCCCTAGAATTTCTTTCTACTGGGAACATACTTCATCCCATCAGGGGTCCTCTCTAGGAAGGCAGAAGTAGAAGTTGTGAAAAGGAAAGCCAAAGCGAGGGTCTATCAAAGAGAGGACAGTGCCAACACAGGACCCTGTTAAGGGGGAAATCTCCCTACTGTGATGAGTTAGGGCCCAAGGCTGGGATAAAGTCACACAACATAGAACCGCAGAAAAGTAAAGACAGACTGGGTTGGAATCCCAGCCTCCCACCCCTTACTAATGGGCAAGAACCTTATCCTCCCTGAACCTATTTCCCCATCTGCAAAGTGAGGGGTTTCCTGGCTTCCAGTCACTGAAACGTGCTAGTTACTGTTACTACTCATGAGAATGTACAATGCGAGAAAAATCCTCTAAAAGTAGAGATCTGGGTTCAGACCTAAAAGCCAGAAATAGCTCATGTCCTAATCTGAGAATTTCCCTAGTCATCTGAACCAAACTTAGCGACGTCCTCCCTCTTGTGCTTGGCTCATCCAAATTGTATAAGTCATTCAAGAGCAATAGGTGTGAGAAAAAAAGAAGTGTCAACACGCTTTAATTCTCCACAGCTTTGGGGCGCCTGGCTGGCTCAGTCGTAGAGCATGCGACTCTCAAGCTCGAGGCAGTGCGTTCGAGCCCCATGTTGGGTGTAGAGATTACTTAAATCAACAAATAAACTTAAAAAAAAAATTCTCCACAGCTGTGATATGACCTTGACCAGCAGAAGCTGTGCTTGGAAGCAAGAAAATACATCTTAAAAAAATGGTCTTTCATTTTTCAGGAAGAATATTTCCCCGTCTCCCAGGATAGATAAAAAATAATTAAACTTGAGCACCTATTATCTGTGCTAGGCACGTCATATCTACACCATGTTATTATTTTTTTTAAGATTTTATTTATTTGGGGGTGCCTGTGTGGCTCAGTCATTAAGCGTCTGCCTTCAGCTCAGGTCGTGATCCCAGGGTCCCAGGATTGAGCCCCGCATTGGGCTCCCTGCTCAGTGGGAAGCCTGCTTCTCCCTCTCCCACTCCCCCTGCTTGTGTTCCATCTTTTGCTGTGTCTCTCTCTGTCAAATAAAAATAAATAAATAAATAAATAAATAAAATAAAAAATAAAAATAAAAATAGAACTACCTTATGATCCAGCAATCACACTACTGGGTATTTACCCAAAGAAAACAAGAACACTAATTCAAAAGGGATACATGCACTTCTATGTTTGTAGCAGCATTATTTACAATAACCAAAATAGGGAAACAACCAAGTGTCCATCAATAGATGAATGGATAAAGAAGATGTGGTATATGTATATATATATATATTGGAATATTATTGAGTGATAAAAAAGAGTGAAATCTTGCCACTTGCAACAATGTGGATGGTGCTAAAGGGTAGTATGCTGAGTGAAATAAGTCAGTCAGAGAAAGACAAACAGCATTTGATTTCACTCATATGTGGAATTTAAGAAGCAAAACACAGGAGCAAAGGAAAAAAAGAGAGAGACAAACCAAAAGACTCTTAACTGAGGAGCACAAACTGAGGGTTACCAGAAGGGAGGTGGGTGGGGGCATGGGGGAAATAGGTGATGGGAATTAAGGAGGGCACTTGGGATGAGCACCGGGTGAATAAAATAAAAACTTAAAAAAATATGTCATGGTCTCTGCTTCCTTGTTATTTCTTCTCTGATAATTCAGCATAGCCTGATTCAAGTTTCTTTCTGCTCTTAAACCCCAAAAGCAAAAAAAAAGGGGGGGGTGGCTAGAGGAAAGGATTTTTCCGACAGTGGTAGGAAAATTGACTTTCCAATGAAATAAACCAGAGTTGAAATTCAGGCATTTACTCTCCGTGTAGGTAACTTAAGCAAGTCACGTAACTATAGCCTCAGTTTTTCCAATAATGTCTAACTTATGAAGGAATGAAATACAGATTTAATAATGTCATTATTGTTTTAAAAGATTTATATATGTATGTGTGTATGTATTTAGAGAGAGAGCGAGCAGGGGGAGGACAGAGGGAGAAGGAGAGTTAGAACCTCAAGCAGACTCTGGGCTGATCATGGACCCCGATGCCGGTTTGATCCTCTGACCCCGGGATCATGACCTGAGCCGAAATCAAGTCAGACACTAAACCACCTGAGCCACCCAGGTGCTCCTAATATCATTATTTAATAATATGTAGTTTATGGTGTAGTACATATTAAACTAGACAGGATGCATATAAATAGTCTAATAGTGATTATGATTCATGTTTATTGAGCATTATCACATGCCAGACATTGACATGGGTGCTTTATGCAGTGTTCCTAATACTCAAAGCAAAGTTGCAAAGCAGGTACTGCATTTTTGAGGTGAGGAAACTGCAGATGGAGATTAAGCAATCCACTCAAGAGTGGAAAGTGTGTAGTGTGTGTGTCAGAAATGGCTATTTCAGTGATATTCCTGCAATGAGTAGAGGACTTTTTTGAGCAGGGCTCATCTGGTTTTACTGGACACCTTAGATAAATCCTGGTATGACAAGCAAGTCTGATAATTTGTAATTATCTGGAAGGGGTGAAATTAATTTGGATAAACATTATTTTTTTAAATGTCAAAAAACCAAAAACGGTACAGAATCACCCAACAGTAGCGGAAAACACATTCTTCTCAAGTACATCTGGAAACTTCTCCAGAAGGGACCATATGATAGGCCATAAAATAAGCCTCAGTAAATTTAAAAGGATCAAAATTGTGGAAAGCACATTTTCTGACCACAATGGAGGGAAATTAGAAATTAATAACAGAAGGAAATTTGGAGATTTCACAAATATGTGGAAATTAAACAACACACACCTAAATAACCAATTAGCCAGAGAAGAAATCGCAGGAGAAATTAGAAAATACTTCAAGATGAATGAAAGAGAAAACACAACATGCCAACATTTAGGGGCTGTAGCTAACACAGAGCTTCAAGGGAAACCTACAGCTGTAAACAACTATATTAATAAAGGAAAAGATTTCAAATCAATAATCTAACTTTATATATGAAGACACTGGAAAAAGAAGAGCAAACTAAACCCAAAGCAAGAGGAAGAAAGGAACTAATGAAGATTAGAGTAAAAATTAATGATATAAAGAATTTAAAAAACTGAGAAAAATCAATGGAGCCAAAACTTGGTTCTTTGAAAGGACCAATTATCAAACCATTTTTTTAAATTATCGAACCTTTACCTAGACTGACTGGGAGTAAGGGGTGGAGGGAGCATCCAGAGACAGAGAGAGAGAGAGAAAGGAGAGAGAATTCAAATTACTAAAGTCAGGAATGAAAGAGGGGATATTACTATCAACCTTACAAAATAAAAAGAAGTATAAGGGAATATTATGCACTGTATGTCAGCAAATTAGATAAATTAGATGAAATGAATAAATTCCTAGGAAGTCACAAATGACCAAAACTGACTCAAGATGAAATAGAAAACTTGAACAGACCTACAACAAGGAAAAAGACTGAATTAGTCATTAAAAAATTTGACACACACACACACAGCGCAAGCCCAGATGACTTCACTGGAGAATTCTATCGAACATTTGAAGAAAAAATGAATGAGTTTCCTCACAAACAAATTCAGTTTCCTCACAAACTCTTCCAAAAAATGGAAGAGGAAGGAACACTTTCTAACTCATTCTTTGAAGCCAGTATTCCCTGATACCAAAACCAAAGATATTACAAGAAAACCACACACCAATATCTCTCATTAAAGTGTACGCAAAAATCCTCAACATAATACTAGAAAATTGAACCCAGTAATGTATAAAAAAGGTTTATATACCATAACCAAGTGTGATTCATCTCAGGAATAAAGGTTGGTTTTAAATAAAATATTTTAAAAATAAAATAAAAAGAATAAAGTTTCATTTAATATCTGAAAATCAATTATGCAATACACCATATCAATAAAGGACAAAAACCACATGATCATCATCTCAATAGATGCAGAGAAAACATTTCACAAAATTCAACATCCTTCATGATAAACACACTCAAAAAATTTGAAATATAAGAGAACTCCCTCAACCTGTTGAAGGATATCTACAAAAACCACAGAGCTAACATCATACTTAATGTTGAGACACAAAGCTTTCTCCCTAAGATCAAGAAAAAAACAAGGATGTCTGCTCTTGTCACTTCTATTCAACATTGTACTGGAGGTTCTAGCCATGGCAAGTAGGCAATAAAAAGAAATTAAAGGCATCTATATTGGAAAAGAAGAAAAACTATTTCTATTTACATATTACATAACCCCATATATAGAAAATCCTAAAGAACGCACGCGCGCGCGCGCGCACACACACACACACACACACACACACACACACACACACATTATTCAAGCTAAAAATGAGGGCCGCCTGGGTGGCTCAGTCAATTGAGCGTCTGATTCTTGGTTTTGGCTCAGGCCATGAGCTCAGCACTGAATCTGCTTGAGATTCTCTCTCCCTCTCCCGCTGCCCCTCCCCCTGCTTGTGCACTTTCTCTCTAAAATGAATAAATAAATCTTAGAAAAAAAGACCGATAAACTCAGTTGTAGTATAAAGGGGCTTATCATGAATAACAAGACACCCATTTCACCTTTATGGCTCTCAAGTGATTTCCAGAACTGAGGACAAAAGACCAAATATTATAACCAAAGATGATCCCATTGTTCTTATTACTGAGGAAATGCCAAGAGTTTTTATGAGCTGTGAGCCAGTAACCATGGATGAAGACCAAATATATGAGAAGAAATATATTTTGGTCATCTGAATGACCAAATATATATTTCTGACAAATCATAATATCCCAAGCCCTTAACATATGAGTCATAGTTATTTTAAATTTCCTATCTGTAATTCCAAACTCTGTGTCATATCTGAGTTTGGTTCTGATTCTTGCTCTCTTTTCAGTGTTTTTTTTTTTCTTGCCTTTTTGCAAGGCTTGTAATGCATGATTTATTAGATAAAGGGACTGATATAAACCTTTAATGTGAAGTTTGATGTTAGTCTGGCTAGGAGTTGGACCAATTTAATGGTTCCTGTAGCTTTAGGTGCCAGTGGCCTTAAGTTCTTCTAGTGTCCTTGTTTGTTTGGCCTCAGTCTGGCTTCATCATGTCTTGTTCAGCCTAAGCTATCCCTCCCCCAGGCTCCATCCTCCGGACCGGCGGGGTGTTAGATCCCAAAGGATCTTTCTGTAACACAGACCCAACCATATGTCTCCCTGCTCAGAAACTCTCCCCTGCTTGAAACCCCTGCGCCCACGGAATAATGTACATGTTGCTCAGTGTGGCCTTCCCAGGTCCTCAGGGGTCACCTTAGCCTTCCCTCTGCTGCCCACCTCCCCCAACTCCTACACCACATCAGGGTACCAGGGACACCCTGAACTGCTTCCAGGTCCCTCACCATGACACACTGTCTCCGGTGTGTTTCTGCCTTGTCCTTGCTGATCCCTCTGGAACCCTTCCCATTGCGACTGCAATGTGGTTCCACCAGCAAGATCCTGCCTTTTGGGGGAGGCCTTCCCCAAGCCTCTGGTACATTCCTCAGGCAGAATGCCATGCTGTGGATGCCGCCAATGTCCCAAGGGACCTCTCCAACAGGCAAATCCCCACCTTACCCCAGGCAGAGGCGGCAAGGGGCAGACACTGTGGATCGCCCCCCTGGCTCTGCTTTTGTCCCAGAGGCGGGAGAGGCACCAGACAGCATTGACCAGCCCTCCCATTGGCCCCCTCTGGCTGGGGAGAGGAGGGAAGGTCTGGAAGGAAAGGAACATCTGTCTCTTGGCACCTGCTGTACAGGCCAGGGATGAAGGAATCTGGCTCTCAAGTCGGAGTCTTGGGGTCCAAATCCCAAGCTCCACCAGGTATCAGCTCTCTGACCTTGGCAAGCTACTTACCACTCTATGCTTCATCCTCGTCTATAGAACAGGTGAATAATTAGGAGATAGCTTAGGTAAAGAGACGCTTCATGAGAGAACGCAATGGCAAGACTTCTGTATGTGGTTAACGCCCACTGAGGGCTAGGTGCTATTCTAGCCACCAGGTTGGCCAGCTATGTCCTGGGTCCAATTCCTCCACGTCCTGGCCGGCAAGACAAGGATGTCAGCTCCCCCCGTGGAGCAGGCAACCAAGCTGCCAAGCTGTCTACTTCCTCCCCGAGCCAGCCACCGGTCAGCCCCCTCCTCCTCCTCTGCTGGAGGGGCGGGGGTGGGTGGGTGGGGAGGCCCCGGCTGGAGAAGCATGGAGGCTGCACATTCAGGCTGCATCAGGCCTGGCCCGGGGTGCCTCTGGGCTCCTGGAAGGTGGTGGCAGTGGCCATGGGGGGAGCGGGTAGGGGGCCTCCCCCAGCCAAGGCAGCTGGTCCTGCTTCATTCTACTCCTTCCATGCAGGTGGCAAGGAGGGAGCTCCCTATTCTTGTGGGTCTTGCTACGCGCTAGGTGAGTACCGAGCTGGGGGCTCTGATGGCACGTCCAGTCTCACCAACTCCAAAGAGGTTGGCATTCTGCCTCCATGTTATAGAAGTCCAAGATGATGCAGCCAGGGTTGTCGAGAGACTGGCCCACAGGGAGCACTTCACTCCCCTCTCCTGGGCCTCAAGTTGACCAAGTCCCTCCCACTGCCCTTGCACCGTCATCGCCCTATGCTCGCCCCTCACCATGCTGAGTGAAGCTGAACTGCTGGAAGAGGTCACTTTAGGATAACAAGGACCCTCTGTTAGACATCTGAATAGTTACATTGTACTCACACTCCGCTCAAGTGATGCAGTGCACAACCCCCACAACTGTACACAGCAGCCCTGAGATCATCCTCAGAGGGGTAGTCTTTTTGGAGCACAGCTGTTGAATCCACCCTCCCGAACTCTGGGACTTCACTCCCTTCTTCTGGCATTTCAGGTGTCCTGTTTATTGTTAAACAAACCAATTTGCCCTGGTCCCAAGACTCTCCTGACTTCTGGCCCAAATCTTTGGCAGTCAGATGCCTTGAAGGAGTGATCTACCTTGCAGAGCCCCTCACCTCACACTCTCATTGGCCCCAGGCTTCCTTGCAGGTAATTCCTCCAAGGTCACTCCCCAATTCCATGGTCTCCCATGGCTCCCCTCCTTTGCTTCTCCTGGACATCGTGTGATCAGTGCTAATCTGCCCTCATGCTTGTGGGAACCACCCAGGATTCTCCTGCTTCTCATCTTCTTCCTCCCACCTCAGAGACGTGGTCTTCCCACCTCCAAGCTACGACCAGGTCCTTGCCGGCACCTTCTGCCTACCCTGAGTCTGGGCCTGTGGATCTATGACTGTCCATCCCAGTGTGGCAGGATGAAGCCCCCCCGACCCCAGAGGGACCAGACTGCCCAGAAGGGCAGCGAAGCCTGGAGGGCTGTGGGAGGTGGCAGGAACCTTGCCCTCCATCCAGCTTCTCTCCCACCTGAGCTTCCCCTGGCCTTGGCATCCCCAGCCCTGTCCCAACCCCTTGCCAGCTCATCACTAAGGGAGGTGCCATCTTTTGCCCCATCCCCCTCCACTTGGTCATAGGCGACAAACTGGTGGTCCACAACACGTTTTGTCTGGCCCACCATCCTTTTCTGAAGTTTCAATTAGTTGCTAGCGTTTAAAAAGTACCCAATTTCACGTAAGAATCCAGAATTCTAGTTTCTTTTGAAAAAATCAGAAGATCCGGCAACACGGGGCCCACATTCCTGCACAGTTGACACCCAGCAGGAGCTGGCCTCCGCAGTTCCCTTCCTGTGGGACCTGCACGCCGGTTTCTGCAGTTCCAACCTTCTGGATCGCCTGGCCACCGATGTCCGCCACCTGGCTTCTGCCCAACGCGGTCCAGGGGAAGGAACCAAGGTCTAAGCACGCCAAGGCGGGCAGAGCAGGGCAAGTAGGAAGGGGGCGGGCGGTCCCAGGTGGCAGCCGCGTTCCAGCCTCTCTCCACTGCTGTTCATTGCTAGCAGCGTCCCGGGTCCAGCCTGCCCCCAGGGGGGCCGGGCTGCCGCAAGCGGGTGGCTTGCTAGGCGCTGTTTTGGGCCCCTCCACGTCCTACTGGAGTAGGGCGCCGGGCCTGAGGCTTTGTCCTGAGCCTGAGGAGCTGTGTGGCCTGTGGGCACAGGCTTCCTTACTGTCCGCCGGCTCAGCCAAACATGCACCAGGGGGTGGCAGCCTTGTCACAGTCCAACAGGATGTTGAGGACAGTACAGGGGGCCCCGCCCACCGACAGGGCAGTGCGGGAATCCACGCGGTACTTCACGGTGCTCAGGCCGCCCTCCCGGTCTACCTTGAACTGCTCCTGGGAAGGGAAGGGGGAGAGGGCACGTACTCAGGGCTGTGTGGCGGCTAACTGTCCCCAGCGGCACCGCGGCGGTAAGTACGAGAGCCGATGCGCCAATATGGCCGGGTGCGGGATAGTGGTCCCTGTGTCACAGGTCTGCCTGGGAGTCGGCACCTACAGCAGAGTCCCTCCCCTGCTCCCCGCCTGCCCGGGCCCTGAGGTCTCGGCTGGCCCACGGCACCCAGGTGCTCATGGCAGCCCCCAGAGCGGGGACTACGCTGGGCCAAGCAGGAGAGGACAGGGCCATCTGGGCCCGAGGAGAGCTTGGTGGTAAGGCTTGGCCCTGTTGCTTTCCCCATGTCACCACCTATGCGGCCCCAATCAGGGGACCAGCCAGCACCTGTTTTTGAGCGGCGATGCGCTTCTGGTCCCTCTTCCGCCAGGCTGGGTCATGCAGGTGGCGAAATGTCTTGTACCCAGTTGTGATTCCCGAGGGGCGGAAAAGCTAAGAAGGCCAAAGGAAGGGGGGTCAGGCCGCCCTCCCGGAGCTCTGGCCCTCACCGCTAGTCTTCCGGGGTCCCCCCGCCTGCCATGGGCCACGGGCCAAAGGCCACAGGCAGGGGCCTGCACTGCCACTCAGCAGGAGAAAGAGGTGCTCATCGGTGGCAGGGCAGGGGGGGCCATCTCCAAGTCCCAGGAACCTCATCTGAGCCAGAGAAGGGAACCTCAGGGCAGCCACAAAGGCTGAAGAGGGGGGGAGCCCTTGGGGAGACATTACCTGCAGCCCGGCCCCTTTGATGCGGCGGTAGAACTCGTCGTCTTCACGGCCCCAGCCCCAGAAGCGGTTGGACATCCCGTTGCACTAATAGAGACAGGGAGTGTCACTTGCCCCATCCTCCCAGGAGCACTCCCTGGTCTCCTACCACTTGGGAGTCTGCCAAGGCCCCCTGCTCCTCCCCGCACCCCCCCCGGCCCCGTGGAGGTTCGAATGGACACCCAGTCCCTCTGCCTGTTCTAATGGGGCCCTGAACTTGTGTGAGATGACCAGTTTCTCAAAAAGGTCTGGCTGGCAGGAGGGCACCTCTCTGGGCAGCTGGTGATGGGCAGAAGTGCCAGCTCGTGCTTGACTTCTGCCTGCCCCATGCCCCCGCTTCTCCCGGGGACGCTCTGCCCTGGTCTCTCCCTGGGGGGATGGGGACAGCTGGGCTCTGTGGCAGCACCGTTTTCTGCTACCCGACCTGGAGCTTCATTTACATAAAGCTGGCTTCAGCCACAGCCTGAAAAGACGTGCAAGAAAGGGGGGTCTAAGCCACTTGGTCCCCCTCCCCCCAACCGACCTCCAGCCACAGCCCCTGACTCAGGGTGGGCCCCTGACTCAAGTCAGGCCAATCAAGAGGCAGCAAGATGCAGTTCTGGGACTCCTGTCTGGGTTGCTGGAGAAGGTACTTCATCTTCCACTGAAACCGGGCCTAGGTGGGCGCGGGGGGCAGGTACAAGCACCCTGCCCGTTGAGTGTCTGAAAATAAATCCACTCCACTGAGAAAGCCGAGCTGAGAGATGGCGCATGAGATGGTGTCGGGGGACCCTCATCTGAGAGGCTGGGCCAGCCGCTCCTGAAGCCAGACCGTCCCCCGGCCCCACCCAGACCGGTCCAGTCTGAGAGCCAAGGAGCCGGCCCCCCTCCCACCCCCAGTGTTCTGTTCTGAAGCCAGCTGGTACCGGGGCTCCCGCTCCCGGCCGCGGCCTCCCTAACCAAGTCTCCCATGTGGTGGGCTGCTCCCGGGCTCCTGCAGGCGGGCGCCCCCTGGCTCTGGGCCTCACCAGCTGGTAGTGCTGCTTGGAGAGCAGCAGGATGCCGCCCACGTAGGTCTTGTAGTGGTAGAGCGGGTGGAGCTCCGGGGAGGCCACGTGGAAGGGCCCGGCCTCGGGGAAGCCGTAGTCCAGCTCCTCGTTGAGGGGCAGCAGGTCCACGTCGTGCATGGCGATGTAGTCCGTGCTGTTGCTGGTCTCCAGGAAGCCCACGTTGATGAGGGCCGCGCGGTTGAACCTGCGCAGGGGGTTGGCAGAGGCTGAGCGGGCGGGGGGCGGGGCTTGCTCTCCCCGCCCGGCGCCCGGCGCCCGACGCCGCCTTCCCTGGGGGGCTGCCCGGCTGCACGCCTGCACCCCCCCGCCCCGGGCTCAGCGCACACAGGTCCACCGAGCCCCCACCATGTGCCGGAAACCGCCCGGATCACTGCAGTGCCCGCACTGAGAAATCAAAGCCCTGTCTTCTGGGAGCTGACATGCTTGTAAAGGAAAAAAATAAGTTATGTGCCCAGCCAGACCCTGGTGAGCCGCGAAGGAAAGAACAGCAGGGCGAGGAAGGGGGAGCCCGCTGGGGGGCGGGGCAGTGTTCTTTCAGACAAGGGGGATGGGGGGCAGGATAACAGGGTGGCAGGGGAGAGGAGTGGAGGGGATGGGGCTCCGAGCAGAGGTGAAAGCAACCGACAAGGCCTGAGGCAGGAGCAGAGGGACCGAGGAGGGCTTAAGGGATGCGGCTGGGGAGGGGCCCTGGCAGGTTGGGGCTGTGACCCGCAGGAAGACGCAGGAGCCATGGGCTCGAAGCAGGGACAGGACGTGCTGTGTCTTGGCGTGTAACAGGGTCACGCCAGCTGGGGTGTTGGGAAGAGACGGGAGGATCAGGGGCGGGAGCAGGCAGTCGGGTTGGGAGGCTCCTACACTCATTTAGACAGGAGGCAGTAGTGATTTAGCTCAGGGGGGTGGTGAGAAGGGGGCAAGTTCTAGATGTATTCTGAGAGTCGGGATGCACCGCGCGAGGGAAAGAGGGGGGTTGAGAATGATTCTGAGGCTTTCTGGCCTGAGCAAGCAGAAGCGAGGAGCGGGCAGCTCCTGAAATGGGGAAGGGGGGCGGGTGGGAATTCAGAAATGTGGTTTTGATCTTAAGCCTCAGCTGCCCGACACCCCCAGAAGGAGGGTGACGCAGGTGGTTGCACGTGCGGTTCTGGCGGTCAGGAGAATACAGACTTGGGGGGGTGGTCAGCAGGGTACGGGTGGGGTTTAGCGCCCTGAGACCGACCGAAAACCCCCAGGGAGTTACTGGAGCCAGAAAAGAGGATGCTGAGGCGCTGAGCCCCAAGAGCACCAACTCAAGAGGTCAGGGAGGGGAGGCTTCGGGGCATGGCAGTGGGCTCACTGGGGCTCACTGGTGGTATCGGCGAGAGCTGCCTCCATGTCATGATGGGGGTAAACGCTGGAACAGAGTAGGTTCCAGAGAGCGGGGGGGGGGGGGGGTTCCTGCTACAAAGGGGAGCAGAGAAATGGTGATGGGAGGTCACAGGGTCTTGTCTTTTTTAATTGGGCGCTATCTCAGTGGGCGTGCTGCAGCGGGTGCCCATTGGTGCGGGCGAGAAAGGAGCCGTGGCTAGAGCCATGTCCTTGAACAGCATAGCGAGAAGGGGATCGGGGGCCCAAGTGGAGGGGCTGGGACAGGGCATTCTCAGCATGGCGGGTGCCTAGGCTGGTGGGCACCAGGGCGCGCTCTCTTCCAGCTGGTTCTGTTTCCTCACACAGGAAGCAAAGTCATCAGCCGAGGCTGAGGAGGAGGAGGAGAGGAGAGAGGGAGCAGAGCTGCGTCAGAGAGCGGAGAGGCAGCAGGCCAGAGGAGCGCGGGGCTCCAGGCAGGCCCTCCACTGCCAGGAAGACAAGCCACCTCTCCAGCCACATTCTGTGGCCCATGGGCCGAGGGACTGATGCTACCGATGGACTGTGGAATCCAAGCTGGGGGAGGAGACAGTGAGGACCAGGAGGGTGGGCTGTGAAAACTGGGGCAACTGTGGCCTAAAGGGCCGGGTGGGGCCCCAGAGCCTTTGGACCTGTCCCAGTGGAGCGAGGCGTGGTAAAGGGCAACGACCTCAGGGTAACACCAGAGCAGCTTCGAAGCTGTGGTCTTGACCAGCCCTTCCCTGAATACCCACAGCCAATCCACTAGAAAGCTCCTCCCCACCACATCTCCCCCAGAGCCAAGACACCCTCACCTCTGACCACCCAGCACCCCTCTGGTGTCCAGGTAAAAGCTATTCCTCATACAGGAGCTGTGGTCATCTTTGCAAAATGGGTATCAGGGCACCTGGGGCGGGGGGGCGGGGGTGGCTCAGGCATTTAAGTATCCGATTCTTGGTTTCGGCTCAGGTGATGATCTCAGGGTGGTAAGATCGAGCCCCGCGTCGGGCTCTGCGCTCGGTGGGGAGTCCGCTTGAGATTCTCTCTCTCCCTCTGCCCCTCCCACCTGCTCGTTCTTTCTGTCTCTCAAATAAATAAACAAATCCTTTTAAAAAAAGATTACTGCTCCCCCCGCCCCAGCTGCCACTGCTCCCCAGGGATGGGGGGAGCTTTCACAGGCCAGAGACCCCCCTGGCATAGGACTCCTGTGGGAAAGGGAGGAGTCCGAGGGGCCAGGGCAAGGTGAGGACCTGGAGAGGGCCTGTTGAATCAGGAGGCCGCCCCTACCTGAAGTGGTCCACCTGGTTGAGCACGTAGATGTGGTGCTGGATCTTCTTCCTGCTCAGGAAGCGGTGCATGTGGGGCACAAAGACCAGGAGCTCCTCAAAGCGCTCGCGGAAGGGCACCAGCACGGCCAGGCGGTGGGGGCCCCAGGATGAGTCTTCTTCCCAGTGCTCAGGAGGCGGCTCTGGGGGGCAGGACTGGGGTGGGCCTGGGGTCTCCTGCCCTTGTCCCCTGGCTGCCCGGGCCATGTCACCGGAGCAGCTGAGTTGCAGCCAGAGCAGGGAGAGGAAGCCCAGTAAGAGACAGGCAACGAAGAGGTGAAAGACGGAGCACTTCCGAGGGAGGCCGCTGGGCAGCAACCTGGACCTGCGACAAGAGCAGGGACAGGGTCAGGAGGGCGGGTGGCACCAGGGGCCCTCTGACAGGCCCCTCTCTGGCTTCCCCCCAAGTTGGGCACACAGGACCGGTCTGCCCCAAGCGCCTGGGAGTTAGTGCAGAAGCCAACACTTGAATGCTTTTGTTCATGCTGCTACCTCGCATCAGAATCCTGCTCACTGCTCTGGGCCCAGCCTCTGTTCACGCCGCCTCCAGGAAGCCCTCCATCCCCTGGGCAGAGCTGCCCCAGTTCCTTCACACCCCTTTACTTTCTGTGAGTGAGTCCAGGTCAGACCAAGAGCTGCTGGAGGTCAGGGATGAGACTCCTTGTGCCTTGTACCTGCCCCTCCCCAGGACAATGGCTGGAGGTCCAAAGCTCGAGCCGACGGCAGGAGTGCCGCCTTAGAGGTCCCATCCACTGCCTTCCAACCACGCTCCCCTGTCGGTTTACCCCTAGATGAAACCTTGGCTTCATCCTGCTTCTCACACAAGAAAGACCCCCAAGGCGGGGGCCAGGGCCGATATCCGTCCCAGGGAAGAGACCTGAGTTGACTCTGGGAAGATCGGATCTGCCTCCAAAACAACACAAGGCCCAAACGGCCAGTGGCAGTTCACTGAACGAGTCTCAAAGCTTCAGTCCAAGGGGCAGCCCATGCGACAAGAGATGAAAGACGGAAGAGGGAAAGGAAGATGCACGCCGGGAATGGAACCCAGGCTGGGTTTAGAAGCGGCCAGCGCCACTGAATGGCCTGGACACCGAGGGAGTGCTTGGAGAGGCTGCTCTCTAGGTTAGGAAGGTGGGATTCACCTGATCCCTTTGCTGAGGATCGCGAAGGAGCTGAGCAACCTAAGAAAAAGCAATCTTCCTCAATCTACTCCCCCTGCAATAACCTGCAAAACACTTGGCTTTATTGCCTTTAGGAGTCACCAGTTAGCTGGCAGGCGGCACAAATTTGACCTGAGTTGCTCCCTACCACTCACCGAGGGCACGTGTGGGGTAACCCAGAGCTTCGCCACTCACCATAGTCCTTCCTGCTCCAGCCCTCACACAGTCTGCTGTGCCCTTCCTTATTTTATCTGCCTGGAAGCCCGCTGCTGATCCTCTGGGGCCAACCTCCCATGTCATGGCCAGCACGGTCCCTCTACCTCAATTCCAACGCCAGGGCCCGCAGAGCCAACCCCTCAACGTGCGCACAAACTGACAGAGCACTCCCTGCATGGCCTCTGGGCCTTCCCTCTTCAGAGCTCTTATCTGTAATCACTTGTGTCTCTGCAATCACTTGTGTCCCTGCTCACTGTCTTCCCCTGCAGGTCATCAGTTTCTGCCTGCGGCCCCAGTTTAGACAACAGAGGGCTTGCTAGGCGAGTCACAGGAAAGGTTCAAGCTGTCAGGGACATGCTTTAAGTCACACACCAGAGCCAGAACAGCTCCTGACTTTCTCTAGAGCACAACCTGGAAGCCAGCAGCCCTGCAGCCAGGTCCCACACACAGCAGAGAGGTGGCCAGGTAAGACAAGGCTTCTGACTTACCCCCCATTGTCCTGTGGTAGGGCTCTCCGCTGGGGAGGAGCGGAGCCCAATCCTGCCAGTGGCTTGGGAAGGCTGGAACCTCTACAGATTCTCTTTCGCCCTCGGGGCTCTCTCTGGGGGTGGGATGGAGACCGGGAATACGGACATGAAGAAACATCCCAC
Organism: Zalophus californianus; assembly: GCF_009762305.2. Taxonomy (NCBI): domain Eukaryota; kingdom Metazoa; phylum Chordata; class Mammalia; order Carnivora; family Otariidae; genus Zalophus; species Zalophus californianus. The sequence goes on from NC_045599.1 coordinate 9,379,210, forward strand.
CTTTGGGAAAAGAAGCAGTGACCGTTATCCGGGGGTTTGGCATGGCTTGGGCACTCTGTGCAACTTCACAGGCTGTTCCTTCAGTCCAGCTTCCCTTTCCAGGATCACGTTCTCGTAGGCAATCCTATCCTTTGGGCTCTAAGGGCCCAAATCCCCGAGCAACTGAATTCAGAACCAAATCTCAATTCCTCAGGACAAGTGGACACTGAGAGCTCCTGGCGCCACCTGGTGGCAAACTCCAGATCTGCAGGCCCAGCGGCTCCCAGGCCCCGGGGCACCCTGCTCTGAGGGGCAGACCAGAGGAGGTTTTTTTTGTCTCCATCAGTCTGCGCCCAAGGCTAGAAAAGGCAGATTCAAATATAGGCAGGCTGGCTCCAGAGCCAGCACTCTCGATTGCTACACTAGCCTGCATCGGTTGCATGGACCTTTGAACCCCCTGGGTCCAAAGCAGGAATTGACATGGGTAACTTTTTTTGGGAACACAGGTATGTTCCAAAGGTTTATGGAAAGGGATCAGGAAATGGAACTTCTCCTCCATTACCTTTCCTCTCTTTCCTTACACAAATCTTAGTGATACAGGTTTGAATATCAGCTGCCCTGGTTAACAGCACTTCCCAAATGCAAAGGGACCCGTTAGACACCTCCTCTGTGCAAGGCACAGGGTCAAGAGCTTTACGGATGTGATCTCTTTTAATCCTCATGCAGCCCTGCAGAGTAGATATTATGATCCCTGTTTCAGAGATGGAAAAGCTGAGGTCAGAAAGATTTAGTGATCTGTTCTGGTTCACATGGCTATTAAAGAGGATTGCCGCCCAGGGCTCACTCCACTATCCAGGCTTTCCTTCTCTTATATTCCTGTCTTCCGACTTCAACACCAAGTCGGAAAAATCCCCCAAACTAAAGAGTTGTGCCCACTATATTTCAGAATCTTTTGGCACCTGGCAAACTCAAGAGACATACAGGGAATGAGGTGTCATTCACTGGGTCTCCGGACACCCGCTATCCGGTGTTCTGGGTGAGAAGAGTTTTGCGGGCACATCTTAAGAATGAAGTGTGGGTGTCCCCCCGAATCTAGATGGGCAAATGGCTCCCCTACCCTGATTCTGCTTTAGTGGAGAACATCACTAGCTAAGGTCTGGATCCAGCTCACACCTAACCCATGGAGCAGGTCCCACTCGAGTACAGCTGCACCGGAAATGAACCAGCATTACGTGTGCAGAGTGCCTAGTACGTGCCAGGCAGGGGCCTGCCAGGCACAGCATCCAGAGTTTCGATCTGGTCGGAAAAGCTTCTGGGCGGTCAGCAAAAGCTGGGGAAGCGTGAGAGAGGGTAGGGTATGAGGCTACGTGGACGTGAAGGGGGGAAGCGGGAGACCAGAGACAAGGCAGAACGACCCTCAGGGGCCGGGGCAGACAGAAAGACAGAGATCCAGTGGGGAGAGATCAATGGAGTCAGAGACCCGCACGAAGACAGACGCCAGTGGAAAACCACAGACACAAAGAGCGACACGGAGCGGAGAGACAGAGCCTCGCAAAGCGAGGGACAGAAACTCACAAGGGGAAGTCACCGGAGAAATACGGACCCGCGGAGGGACGGAGACCTGCGGAGCGACGGAGACCGCGAGAAACAGAGACCCACACGGAGAGACGGCGACCCGGACCCAGAGAGACAGGGACCCACAAGGAGAACCACAGACCCTCAGGAAGCCCCGCAGACGGGGACGCGACGGCCTCGGGCTCCTAGATTCCGCGGGGCGGCCCGGAAAGGATCGGCACCCGGGAGGACGGGGCCCGGGCCGGCCGCCGCCGCTCACCTGCCGTCCTCCCAGGGCAGCTGCGCCGCTTTTCTCCGGGAGGGGAACATCGTGGGGGGAGGTGTCGGCGCATGGGACTCGAGCTCCCAGCCGGGCCGGCCCGGCCTCCCGGGCCTACGCGGCGCCTCCGCCTCCGGCCCCGCCCCGTCCGCCCCGCCTCCCGGTCCGCCGGGTCCGCCGCTCCAGCCGCGCCGTCCGTTCCCCCAAGCCGCCGCGTGAAAGGTTCCGCGTGCGAGGAACGCCCAAGCGCTCCCACCGCCGAACGGCTCAACTGCCCTGCCGGGCACCCGTTCGTTCTCCCGAGAAACCGAGAGCCCGGAGGGGGCTCAAGTCACTGAGCCGGTGCTGGACTTAGACTCCAGGCTTCCAAACCGGCGCTCTGGGATGACGATCCGCACCCTCCTCCTCTTCCCGGCCCCAGTTGGTGGTGCATTCTTCCTCCGCAGCAAGCTAGGAGTGGGGCAAGGCCAGGCTCGGGGCTCAGCCTCGGGCCAAGCAGAGACCCCAAGCCCTAGGGGGCAAGGCACCATCCCCTTGCAAATGTTTCCTCACTTGCGTGCATAAATAGTCCCTGACCGACGTGGTTGCTTGGGTTGAAGGAGGACAGACCAACATACTTGGTGGGTGCTGGGCATATAGTCAACCCGATGTCAGTGACAAGTTATTATGCGGGAGGGGGGCACTTTGTTGGAGTTGAGGTGAACACTGAAGGGGGAGTATAAGACGAAGTTCTTATACTTATCTTCCCTGGCACAGTGGGAACTTACCCGGCTCGGCCAGCCTCCCACCTGGGAAAAGACAGCAACAGAGCTCGTGGGGCTTGATCTCCCCTGCTCTTAGGCAAATGTGAAGTTCCCAAATAAATAGCTAACATCTACTGAGTGCTTACTAGGTGCCAGGCATGGTTCTAAATTCTTTACTCCCGTTCTCTCATTCAGTCCTTACGAGTAGTGTACTTCTGCCCACTTGAAAAGCTGGGGCAGAGAGAGGCAATTCAGGGTGTAAACCAAGATACCTTGGTTGCAGTCCCTCCAAAAGGACTTTACTGTCGGTGAGGAATTTAGTCACCCCAGCAGCCCCCTTTCTCCGTTAAACCCAGCATATACCCACCAGGGACCTCGCTGCTAAACTCTGCCATTGCACTGCACCCTAGAACAGAGCCTTGGCAAATGCAGCCTAGGTTTGCTGATGACACAGGGGAGGCTGACCCCCTGCAGGGACCAGTCCAGTAAGGCCAGTGACAGTAGCAGGGAGGTGGGACTGTGATCTGAAAGCACAAACCCACCTCAAGGGGACAGCTCGATTCGGCCCAGCTAATTGTAACATCAGAATGAAGCCCCACTAGCGTCAGATCTGATTTGTCTCAAGAAATCAGATTTCACATAAAAATTAATTTCAAACGGTGACACCCACAGTCATGTTGATAATCAGCACTATAGATATGATGGAATGAGAATGGCACGTTTTTGGTCTTTCTTTCAAACTCAGAACTCCAGTCTAATCATGAAATAGCAGACAAATCCCAATTGAGGAACATTCTACAAAAAACCTGAACTGTACTCCTAAACTGTCAAGGTAATAATAAGCAAAGTAATTCTGAGAAACTGTCACAGCGAAGAAGGGGCTAAATGTAATGTGGTATCCTGGATGGGATCCTGAAACAAACAAAAGGCTTAGGCAATGGCTAAGGAAATCTACATATGGCATGGACTTCAGTGAAAAATAATGTATCGATATTGTTTCTTAACAAACGTGCCAAACTGATGCATGACATTAATAATGGGGGGAACTATTTTATACAATTTTTCTGTAATTCCAAAGCTGTTCTATAAAAGCGTCTTGTTTTTAATGTGGAGGTGGTCTAGGTGGCAATATGAGGTCAGATCACATCCACCTGGCAGTTCGAATAGTCTGCAAACTGGTCCCCCTGCTCCCCCTCAACTCTTTCTCTCACACTGCTGGGTTAACCTTCCTCAAATTTATCTCCACAGGGGCTGCCTGGGTGGCTCAGTTGGCCTTTGACTCAGGTCTTGATCCCAGGGTCCTGGGATCAAGTCCTGCGTCTGGGGGGGCCTGCTTCTCCCTCTGCCTGCCGCTCCCCCTGCTTGTGCTCTCTCTCAAATAAAATCCTGGGGCGCCTGGGTGACTGTCATTATGCATCTGCCTTGGGCTCAGGTCATGATCCCAGGGTCCTAGGATCGAGCCACGCATCGGGCTCTCTGCTCTGCGGGAAGCCTGCTTCTCCCTCTCCCACTCCCCCTGCTTGTGTTCCTGCTTTTGCTATCTCTCTGTCAAATAAATAAAATCTTTAAAAAGAAGTAAAATAAAATAAAATCCTGAACTCCAGTGGAAACCATGCCGTCGACCTCCATTTGCCAATGCCCCCAACTCCCCGGCTCTGCCTTCTTACCTCAGAATCCTTCCTCTCCTTCAAGGTCCTTGCTGAAATCCCGTGCTATTGGTTAAGACCATCAACATCCTCATGCCCACCAGCCCAGGGACTTCTGTCCTTCCCAAACCTGCTGCACTCTTCTGTTCAATGCCGACTACCTTTACGAATGAGGCCCCTCCTGGCAGCACCGTGACAATGCCGTCCACCTGTTCTGGAAACGCAGGGAGGCCACTTGTATCTCAAGGGAGTGGAAACAGAGGAAAATGGTATAAATCTGAGCACCAAGCCCACAAGTCACTTGTTTTATGGTCTTGGGCAGACCCGCTATCCCCTGCTGCGGGAAGGTGGAGAGAGGCTAAGAGGACCAAAGTTCACAGGTGGATTTTCATCTTGGAACGTGAGGTACACAGTGGCAGAACTGACATTCCCCGAGTACCTCCGTGTTACGGCCACTATAGTAACTACACTGGACGAGAAGTCACTTTTTTTTTTTTAATTGGGAAACCAATGTAACAAACCTAGACTTATTGAAAATGAAATCAGTAACTAAGACTCTGCAGGCCCCATCCCCAACCAGCACCAAGGCCTCTGCTTGGCTTGACCCCAGTTCCTCAAGTCCCCCAAAGGACAACCAATTTGAGAAGCTGAGGTCAACCTCAGGGCTACTTTCCCCACACTGCAACCCCCTCCACCCCTCCCCTCCATTGACACACACATCCTGGATCAGCAGTCTGGGCCCAAGGAGGGTATAGTGAGGTTCCCAGGGTGGCAAGGAATCACAGCCACACCCCAACCTGCGCAAAATCCCACGTTAGCAAAGGAAGACAGAAAAAAAGACTGGCTCGCCCACCCGCTCCCCTCCCCCAGCCACCCCAGACAATAGCCTCACGTCCCTGATCAGTAACACTGTGATTCTGAGGTGCCAACGGGGCTCCCAGTGGCTTGGCCCCTGAGTGATTACTGCAAAGGGCTCAGATCCCGGGGGAGGGGGCAGGCATTGGCCCACCACCTGCTCGGTATCAGCCAGCCAAGCTGCTGCCCTAAGCTTGTGCCTGGGGTGCCTGTAGCCCCTCTCCCCTCCAGATATCCACGGCTCGGAACCAGTCCTCCTGCCAGAGAGAAATCAGTTCCAGGAGGCCCTTTCTCCCCCAGCCCGGGAGGAAGGATGGCCTGTGAGGCCTGGGATGGCTACACCAGCTTCTTTGCTTCAAAGAAGCTTTTAAGGTGTCGCATCTGCCAGACGCCGATGGCTACGAGGATGAGGGTCTGCAGGATGGACCACCACAGCACCCGCTGGTTGGTGCTCTCGCTGGTCTGCCGGAAGCGCTCCTCTCGCCACTGCAGGAGAAGGGAAGAGGAGCTCAAGTTCGCTGGGCCCCACCAGGCGCCACTTTAACTGCCGGATTCCCTTCCCAGAGGGTGCCCCAGGGCCAACCAGCTCTGCTCAGGTTCCAGTCAAGTACCTGCAAAGAGTCAAAGAAACCCCCCACCTGGGGACTGCTTTCATCCTCCCCAGCCAGAGGGCCTCAGGGAACCCACTCATTTAAGTCTGTCTGCTCCTCTGTCAGGGACAGCACTCCGCTGGTCCTATCCTGGAGCTTGGTGGAGAGGTAAAGTCATTGCAGTATCACTCCATCAGAGCTGTCCTCTAGCACTTAGGAGTGGACTTGCTCTGATCTCTCTGCCCAGCTCTCCCTAGCTGCTCCTTGAGGACTGTGGGCACAAGCTGCAAACTGGTGGCCCCGTAGTGGCATCTGGCACATACATGTGTTTTGCCAATATTTAAAACCCGGAAAAATTCACATTGCTTCTCTTAAAACCCAGGGCTAGCATTATCTGCAACGCTGCCCTCAGCTGACAATTAACTTGAGGTCCCTGAGGCTTAGACACGTAATAGTCCTCATTGTCACAGATTCATGGTCCCATCCTGCTTCCCCGACACAAGTGAGTATGAAATAGCTAGTCCTAGAAGCACCTGGAGCCACGGAAATAACACCCATGGTATTAGCATCAATTCCCGCTCTTGTCACTGGGCATGTGTCACTGTGATTTAGAGCAATGACAGCCTCTTAAGAGCCTATCTCCTTGGTTACAAACGGGAGTGAGTGGTACCCACCCCGCCTTTTAGACTTGCAAAGCGGCACAGACAGGTAAATCCCTTGGGTTTCAAAATGAATCCGACCAGCATGCAACTTCTGGCTGAGCCAGGGGAAGGCATCTGGGATGAAGCCCACGCAGAAGCTCCTGCCCGACATACCCGTTGGTAGTTCTGCTCTTTCTGGATCTGCTCCACCTGCTCCACCAACTGTCTCACCCGGAGCTGCAACTCACTCAGCTTGTCTTTGGCAGCAATTTCTGCATAGTCGTTGGCGTGTTCCCCCACCTGGATGTCCAGGTGTACTCTCTGTGGACAGACAAGGAAGATAAGAAGAAATCAGGCAGCCCTGCTCCAACTTCCTGCCAGGGGCTGACAGCTGGTCCCCCACCTTCCTTCATTTGTGCACTTAGCCAATGCTGAGACCTCCTCAGTGTTTGGCCCTACGGGGCTCTGGGAAAACAGGCAAGAATCAGCTTGGCTTAGCCTTGGACCAAGGCATACACAAGGAGCTCAGCAACTGTGCCTGAATGTTCACTGGAAACCCAGAATTATTAGGAAACACAAAATCGGACATACTCATCTCACACCCAAAGCACCACCAAGTCTCCAGCCCTGACGGGGCTCTAGAGCTTGAAAGCTACAAATCCCACGTGGTTCCACTCACCAGCATGCCTCCAGCAAAAAGGGAGAACTTGGTAGAATTGGAGTGAAGACAGATCTGGTGTTCGCCAGGGGTATGGGAGGTGAAAGTGAACCTGCCTTCAGAGCCATACTGCCGGGCCAGGATGACCTGGAGAGAAAAGCCTTCAGTGTTACAGGGGGGATGGGGCTGGAAGGAAACAGGGCTTCAGGCTCTCAGTGCCTCAAAAGTTGGCAAACAGAGCCTTAGGCACCTCGCAACATTAAAAGGTCTAGAGCTGCTCAGCAGCAGTTGCCCAAGCCTTGTCTGAGAACCTTCTGGGGCAGAGGTGAAGCGTCTGAGATGGAGCTGACACGTGACTGCTCTTGGGAAGGGCTCTTTATTGGAGCTCCTGCCATTTACGCTCTTTTGGTGTGGTTCTTTTCTTAAACCAAAGGTGGCAACTAAAGTTTTTTTTTCTTTTGCTTTAATATTCGTCGAAATTAAAAGCCGCTCATTCGTTTTGGAAAGCACCCCGTTCTGTGAACTCCTCAAGTCTAGACGTCACAGCATTAGAGTTAACGAAATTCTTTGATGGCCAGCACCACAATTAACCCACGAACCGCGCCTACAAGACAGGTGCATTTCCATCTCACAGGCCAGGAAAACGGCTCGGGGCAGGGAAGGGGGCTTGGCCGAGTCATGCAGCAGTCGGGAAGAAGCTGAGAGGAGCCGCTAGCCTATAGCAGTCCAAGTTTGGCCTAGAGCGAAAATCCGGGATCTTCTCACCAACCCCCAACGACCGCCAGCAGTTGAGCGGCTGCGGCGAGTAGGAGGGAAGTACCAGCGCCCGCCTGGTCTAGCGGTGAAGTGCAGAGTGGAGGGCTCGGCGGGGCTCAGGGGCCGGCTCACCTTGTCCTCTGGGTCCTTCACCTCCACGAACATACCAAGCCCGGGGGTGGCCGGCTGGTACTCCTCCCGCTGCTTGTCATACAGCTGTGTCCGGTAGTTTCCTGGAGGGAAGCGGGGCGAACCCAGGTCAGACGAGCGCGAGGTGGGGTCGAGTCGGCCCTCGCCAGGACGCGGCGAGACCGGGTGCTCCCCGCTCTGGAAGAGCGGACTCTCCCGCGCCCCCCGCCGCCCCAAGACCAAGGTCTTGTTCCAAACTCTCCCCTTCCACCCGCACCTATAACCATGGTCTCGTCCGGAATCTCCTCAATAAAGCACTTCTTTTCAGTCTCCCCGATGTGGAAGTAAAGCGCGCCTCCGCGGGCCGCAAAACATAGCAGCAGCGCGAGGGCCCTAACCACGCTGCCCAGTCCCGCTCCGGACCGGGGCCCTACGACCCTCACGCCCTGCTCCGCAGCCATCTTGCCCCACCTGCCGGCGCAACGGCAGCCGGCGGCGCCACGTAGCCCTGCCGCCGCCGCCGCGGGGCCTGCCGGGACAGCGAGTTCGACCGGCTGGACTACAAGTCCCGAGATGCCCCGCGGCCACGGCGAGGCAGTAACTGGTTGGAGAGCAGCTTCTGCCTGCAACCTAATTGCGCCGTCAGAATTGAAACCTTCCTTCCGTTGATCGTGGTGCCGGTCCGGCGACTGCTAGTGTTTATCAACTTTTTACAGATGCTGTAAGTAACGCAATTTGTGGTCGCAGAATGAATTTTGAGCAGATACAGGATTGAAACTGAGGATCCCTGACTTGACGTCTCTGGGTCCGACACTTTGGGCTTGCTTCTATTTTTAAAAAACTGAACTTTGAAAAAGTGACACCAACAGTGCACCAACTGATTTTCGAAAAAAATTCAAATACAAAAAAAAAAAAGGAGCCTAGGAGACTTCTTTTACCACTTCTCTTTCACCTCCAAATTCATCCAATCCTAGCTCTGGTCTGATCTGGTCTGTATGGTACCAGGTATGCCCCTCCTCCCGCCCCGCCCCCGCATCAGCACCAGACGTCGTCCATGCGGGCTTTGCTGCAGAGCTCGGCCGTGGTGACTCCTTTCCGGAACGTGTTTCGGTGCCCCAGTGGCCCTCAGGTAAAGGAGTATTGGTGGGGGTCTTGGGGGGCAGAGCCGCCCCGTTTTGGAGGGCTCTGCGCTCAATGTGAGGTCAACAGAGGTCTGGGTGTGCCCTTCGTGTCCTTCCTGGATTTTATCCAAATTCCGGTGTATTTTGGCAGCTCTTTGGAGTTAGCAGTTTCTGATTGTGCCACTTCAAGGTTTCATAGAAGTTGGAGGTTTTCTCTCTAATTCGGGTTCTCTTTGTTGTTTCGTTTGGTCTTGGGGAGGGAAGTTTGATGAGGATGTGTTGACATTTCCCCTTCATTGGAAGTCTTTACCTCATTTTTCTCAACAGTAACACTATAACATAATCTTGGTTCATACCTTATTTTTTTTAACCACTCCTGTGATGAAAGTGGTTAAGATTTCTTTCCCCTAATCATTTGCTCTTACATATATTGTACATAAATTTGTGTTCGTTTTCTAAAAAAGCATTACTGTAGGACATAGTTTTTTGGTAAAATTGCCCTTTCAAACTTCATACCGATTTACAGTCTCACCAGCAGTGGGTTCTTTTTTTTTTTTTAAAGATTTTATTTATTTATTTGACAGAGACAGAGAGGGAGAGCAGGAACACAAGCAGGGGGAGTGGGAAAGGGAGAAGCAGGCTTCCTACCAAGCAGGGAGCCCGATGCGGGGCTCGATCCCAGAACCCTGGGATCATGACCTGAGTCAAAGGCAGACGCTTAACGACTGAGCCACTCAGTCGCCCCCCAGCAGTGGGTTCTTGTGCTTACTTCCGCACACCCTGGTCAAAGTTCTCAACCTTTTTTTTTTTATGTTATGTTAATCACCATACATTACATCATTCGTTTTTGATGTAGTGTTCCATGATTCACTGTTTGCGTCTAACACCCAGGGCTCCATGCAGAACGTGCCCTCTTTAATACCCATCACCAGGCTAACCCATCCCCCCACCCCCCTCCCCTCTAGAACCTTCAGTTTGTTTCTCAGAGTCCATAGTCTCTCATGGTTTGTCTCCCCCTCCGAATTCCCCCCTTCATTCTTCCCCTCCTGCTATCTTTTTTTTTTTTAGTTCTCAACCTTTTTAATCTTGCAAAATAATTGAATGAAAAGTTGTATTTCACTATCCTCTTAATTTTTATTTCCTTGGATACTGAGCATTTTTTTGTTGGTCATTTGTTTTCTTCTGTGAATTACTGCTTGTGTTTTTCTTAGTGCTGTTATAACTACATGCTATTAGTGCTGATGTCACCAGGATTCGGGATTAACAAATGATTAGAGAATTAACAAATGATAACATTTTATAATAAAATTTTCTATTGCTTTTAAAATTAAACTTTTTATGTTGAGATAATTACAGATTCACATGCAGTTGTAAGAAACAATGCAGAGAGATCCAGTGTACCCATCACCTAGTTTCCCCCATGGTAACATCTTGACCACGTATAATGCAATATCACAACCAGGATATTGATATTGATACAGTCAAGACAGGGAACATTTCCATCACCACAGGGATCCCTCATGTTGTGTATTCAAGCCACACCCACTTCCCTATTCCTTCACCCTCTCCTTAACCTCAGACAACAAGTAATCTGTGTTCTCCATTTCTATAATTTTGTCATTTCCAGAATGTTATATAAATGGACTCATAAGGTATGTAACCTTTTGAGATTGACTTTTTTCCCTCAGTTAATTATCTGGAGAGTTAATCAGCTTATTGCTTATATCAACAATTATAGCAATATTGTAATTACATATTTCTATTTTTTCTCTTTAAGCAACATCCTCTTTTTTTTAAGATTTTATTTATTCATTTGAGACACAGAGATACAGAGAGAATGAGAGCATGAGCAGGGAGAGAGACAGAGGGAGAGGGAGAAGCAGGCTCCCCACTGAGCCAGGAGCTGGATGTGGGGCTCAATCCCAGGATCATGACCTGAGCCAGAGGCAGATGCTTAACCATCTGAGCCACCCAGGTGGCCCTTCTCTTTTTTTCTTAAGATTTTATTTATTTATTTGGGAGAGAGAGAATGAGCTGGGGGGAGGGGCAGAGGGAAAAGGAAGCTCCCCACTGAGCAGGGAGCCCAAAGGGCAGGGCTTGATCCCAGGACCCCGGGATTATGATCTGAGCTGAAGGCAGATGCTTAACCAACTGAGCCACCCAGTCGCCCCTAATTAACACCCTCTTAAGCAACCAATCAATCAAGAAGAAATCACAGGGGATTTCTGAGAAAAATCCTTAGAGATGAATGATAACAAAAACACTGAAACATATGGGACACAGAGAAAGCAGTGCTAAAAAAGACATTTATAGCTATAAATGCGTACACTCATAAAAATATCTCAAATCAACAACTTCACTTTACAACTTGAAGAACTAGAAGAAGAAGACCTAAACCCCAAGTTAGTAGAAGAAAGGATCCTTACCCATCTTGTTGGAAATCTCCCCCACTGGGCGTTGGACACAGTCAAAGCAGTAGGTGGGCCTGAGACAAGGACCCCAGCCAAAGTCAGATGCTTTACTGACTGAGCCACCTGGACACCCCCAGGTTGTTCTATTTTTAACAAAACAATTTTGCTACTTGGACAGTCATGTTCCCCCTTCCTAATGTCTGGGTTCTGGGCCTTGAAATCTCACTGGTGCACTATCTCCTACATACACGTAACTGCAAGCATTTTCCACTTTTTACACTTTGGGAGATTCCTGTGAGTAGTCTGGCCAGTGGACCACTGCCATGCAAGAGTGATATTCACAGTGTGGTGTGGGGGCTGGTACTGGTCCATGTTTGTTATAGGTCTGCAATGAGGTAAGTACAGAAATTGACTAAGCATTTAGGAATTTTTACAGAAATTTAATATTGATGTGATATCCAAGCACATGATTAGTTTCATATTTTATTGTATTTTATAGGAGTATTGGTTTGTGAGGGATTGCAAATTTTATTAAAAACAAAACAGCCAATGCTTTACTACAGGTGGTGGGTGGTACTGGTCTAGAGAGGAACCACGCTTCAGGACCACGGACAGCACCTCGCTTTCCAAGACTGAATCCTTGCTTTTCTGCCTCTGCTCCCAGCTCTGGCTGCATCCCCTGGTGAACAACTAGCTCCCAAATCTCCAACAGATGCTTTTCAGCTTTTGTCTTACTTGCCCTTTCTAACGTATGACTTTTGTTAACATCGACTCTGCCATTTTTGTTTAATGATCATTCCCAGTGAAGAAATAAGAAATAAAAAACACTGCCAACGAGCTACACCACTAAAATGAGGGGACCATTCCTGGTAACTAAAACATATTGCCAATATTTTTTTTAAAGATTTTTATTTATTTATTTGACACACAGAGAGAGCGAGCACACAAGCAGGGGGAGGGGCGGGCAGAGGGAGAGGGAGAATCAGGCTCCCTGCTGTGCAGGGAGCCTGATGTGGGGCTCCATCCCAGGACCCTGAGATCATGACCTGAGCCAAAGGCAGACGCTTAACCATCTAAGCCATCCAGATGCCCCTATATTGTCAATCTTAAAACACTGTATTGAGATTATATATACATAAAGATCATCATCATCATCGTCATCACCACATATTACTGAATAAACTAATGAGCATCTCTTATCACTGGGCACTAGGAGGTGGAAGACTTCATCCTATTACCTGGGTTGGGCTACAGCTTTCTATTGACATGTTTGGGTCTAGACCCAGGGCATTGTGAACTTTGGAATTCTCGAGACTTGTTTTTTCTGGGTCCCCATTTTGTCATGTTGGCGTCACCCTCCCACACCTTTTAGTTGTGTACCCTATCCTTTTCCAGTGGCTTCCTTGCCATCTTCTCTTCCCTCCAGGCTCACCCACAACCTCTTTTTGGTCCCAATGCAGAGAAAAGTACACTGGAGGAAGGGCTCTCCTGTTGAAGTGTGCTCGGCACCTCCTGCGCCCTCAGATTCAGTCCAATTACCTCCTCCCTCCATGTTCCTATAACTTTTCTTCCCCCAGTCCCTTAACCGGCCCACTGACTGCTAAGCAATCCTGGGTCCCCGTGCCTAAACTGCTCTTGTTCCCCGCTGCTCAGGGAGATTTTAACCATCCTTCAAGGCTTGAGTCAAATCTATCTCTACCATGGAAACCGCGACATTTCCCTCTCCCCTTCCTGAATTACTGCTTCAGGGCTTCTCATTCCGTCTCACCATGTCACCTCCTTCCCCCAATCGATTCTAAGCTCTTCGAGGTTCAAGTCCAGGTAATAAACTTCCCATTAGCCCCATCCTTTCCGCACACATCTGGGGTGACTGCCCTGCAAGTTGCAGAGGGCAAGCCCCCTCCCCTCTTTGAGGATGTTACCTCAATCAGCAAGAAGGGCTAACAGCACCCACACATCCCCGAGTTTCTACGCGGAGTAAGAGATGCGGGCGGTGGAAATCGCTCTAGAGCCTGGCGCAGGTTGGGTCGGGGCTTGCGTGGCCCCTCCGCAGCCCGGAACAGCAGGAACGCACCGGGGGCGGGGCCGCGCGGGGTCTCCCGGGAGTTGTAGTCCGCAAGTGCGCTCGCAGTCTCCGCACGCTCCGCGCGGAGACCCGTAAGACTTGCCTGCGAAGGTGGCGGGGGTCTGCGGGGCTCTAGGGGCTGGCCCCGGGCGGGGATGGGGCAGAGCGCAAGCAACCGGTATGGCCCTGCCGTTGCTGCTGGGGCAGCTGCTGGCGCTCATGGGCCACGGGGGCGCGTTCTACCTTGAGGTCCGCGAGCTGGAGGAGAAGTGCTTCATCCAGGAGATCCCCGATGGTACCGTGGTCATAGGTGCGCGCGCCCGCCACTCCCGGCCTTGCCCTCCCTGCACCCAGAATCCTGAGAAGGGAGGGGAATGGGGCGCCGTGGCACCAGCTCAGGCCCGCACCTTCCCTCCCCTGCCGGGGGTGGGCTGGGGCGGGGAGAATGGGTGGACAGAAGTCTAGCCAAGGCATCCTCTCTTGCCTGTGCGGCGGGCCAGGGGCGCCGAGTCTGATGCAGACTCGAACGACGGCAGAGAAGTCGTGCTGGAGAAGGGAGGAGAAGCGGAGGGCAGTGGTCAGACTCGAGATCTTCCTGTCCCTCAACCCCCCACCCCCGACCACCATGACTTGGTCACGGGGATGGACAGAAATGCACCTCTGTTGCCTCTCCATTAGGTAACTACAGGACGGAGCTCTACGACCCCGCTATGGAAAAGTACCAGCCCTCCCCGCAGTGGATCAATTTGTTCGTGTTTGTGAAAGACCCCGAGAACAAGGTGAGGCAGGCCTTTACTCCTTGCATGCCCCCCAACGCCCCAGCGTCAATGCGTAGCCCTCTCTGGTCCTTCATTTCTCACAGAAGGATCTGGTCAGGCAGGCTACCTCAAGGAGGGCCATGGTCTTTGCCATCCGTATTCTGTATTAGCAGTGCTGGCATCTGAGACTTTCCAGCCAAACCGATGCTATTTCCCTCACACCCACCCCTCTGGCCTGCGGGGGTCTGCACCTGGGATACCCCCAGAATTCTCCTGGGAGCAGGTACTAGGCTAACTTCTCTGTGCTCACTGGAGGCTGCTTCCTCTAGAACCTTCTGGCCCGACAGTACGGCCCTCAGGGCAGCTTCACCTTCACCTCCCAGTCTCCCGGAGAGCACCAGATCTGCCTCCACCTTGAGTCCATCCGGTTCGCCCTCTTCTATGATGGCAAGCTGGTGAGTGTGGCAGGCGGGAGGCCCCTGTCCCCAGGGACTCAATTCCTCGGCCTCTAGAGTGAGAAGGGTGTGGTGGGTGGTGCCTTTGAGTAGGGCTGAGACTTTACCTGAAGCACCCCGACAACCACTCCTGAGGATGAAAGGGGACCTTGGGAGGGTCACTCTGACTTAAAACTCTCCCTTGGACATTGCTGCTATAAACATCGGGGTGCACATACCCCTTCGAATCCCTACATTTGTATCTTTGGGATAAATACCCAGTAGTGTAATTGCTGGTTGTATGGTAGCTCTATTTTCAACTTTTTGAGGCCCTCCATATGCCATTTGCAACGACATGGATGGAACTGGAGGGTATTATGCTGAGCGAAATAAGTCAATCAGAGAAAGACATGTATCATATGACCTCACTGATAGGAATTCTTAATCTCAGGAAACAAATGGAGGGTTGCTGGAGTGGAGGGGGGTGGGAGGGATGGGGTGGCTGGGTGATAGACATTGGGGAGGGTATGTGCTATGGTGAGCGCTGTGATGTGTGTAAGACTGTTGAATCACAGACCTGTATCTCTGAAACAAATAATATGTTATATGTTAAAAAAAAAAAAAAGAAGATAGCAAGAAGGGAAAAATGAAGGGGGGGAATCAGACGGGGAGATGAACCATGAGAGATTATGGACTCTGAGAAACAAACTGAGGGTTCTAGAGGGGAGGGGGTGGGGGGATGGGTTACCCTGGTGATGGGTATTAAAGAGGGCACGTACTGAATGGAGTACTGGGTGTTATACGCAAACAATGAATCAAGGAACACTACATCAAAAACTAATGATGTAATGTATGGTGATTAACATAACAAAATTAAAAAAATCCAAAAAATTAAAAAGAAATAAAATTTGACAGCAAAAAAAACACAAAAACACAAAAAACAAACTCTCCCTTGGCTCCCCGCCATCCCTAGGATAAAGACCAAGCTTCATGACGTGAGATTCAGAGCTATTCTGCCTCTGAGTGCTTCAGGGCTCTCCATTGTCACCTCCCCATACAGAACTTCTAGTAAACTGCCTGGCTGAGTCACACCTCTATTTCTCTGCACGTGTAGTCCCATCCTTTGTGTTTTCAATGTAGAACTCCACATAAGCAGGGTTCCGATCTGGTGTTTTGACCCCCTGAGCAGGGCCAGTCACCAGGTCGGTGTGTGAGGAATGGAGCTGCCAGCATCAGGCCCAGATGGGGACGTAGAAGCTAGATTTCTGGCAGGTTCACAGAGCTAAGCTCCCCTGACCCCCATCCTGGGTCCTCCTGTTCCAGGCCATTCACTTGGACATGCAGTTGGGTGAACACACCAATGATTATGCGGAATTTGCGGCCAAGGACAAGCTGACCCAGCTGCATCTGCGTGTACAGCAGCTTGTGGAGCAGGTGGAGTTGATCCAGAAGGAGCAGGAGTATCAGAGGGTGAGGGGCTGGGTTGGCACAGCTGGGGCAGGGGCTGTGTGACCTCCTGGGAAGTGGCTCTTCCGGCCCTTCCCGCCGAGGGGGTGGGGGTGAAATTCAGTTCTAGACAGGTGGCTTCTCCCTTCTCTCCTCCCGCAGTGGCGAGAGGAGCGCTTCCGGCAGACCAGCGAGAGCACCAACCAGCGGGTGCTGTGGTGGTCCATTCTGCAGACCTTCATTCTGGTTGCCACGGGTGTCTGGCAGATGCAGCACCTCAAGAGTTTCTTTAAA
This sequence comes from Zalophus californianus, assembly GCF_009762305.2. Taxonomy (NCBI): domain Eukaryota; kingdom Metazoa; phylum Chordata; class Mammalia; order Carnivora; family Otariidae; genus Zalophus; species Zalophus californianus. Next base: position 9,395,570 of record NC_045599.1, read on the forward strand.
GCCAAGAAGCTGGTGTAGTTGGGCCCCAGAAACCTAGCCCCAACTCATTCCCCTTCTGTTAACTGATTGAAAGTGCCCTGGCCTGGTCTATTTCCTGGCTCCCAATCCCCCAACCCTGCAGGGGGGACAGAGGACCTCTTTCAACTGGTTTCTCAGCCAGCATTTGGGAGAGGATGAGTTGCCCACTAGATGCTTGGTCGGGGAGCTGTAGGATTTTGTGGCTTTGTGCTGTTGAGGAGGAAGGTGAGGGTGCCCCCACGCCCCTGGCTAAACCGGATGGATGAACTGTCCCAAGATGGAGAGAATTAAGAGTGACTATAAACTGCAACCTTTCTGACCTAAACATTTATTGCCTCCCGCTCTGCAATTCATTCTGGTGTTTTGTTTCTAACCAGATATTAACATGTGAGGCTCTGCATGCATTGGTGGGGACGGATCCTGAAATGGATGGGATGAAGAAAGCTTGTTCTCCAAAAGCCTTAGCAACCTGTGGAGCCCTTTCCAGAAAGGTCCAATTTGGGCCCATCTTATGGGTAACCTGAGTGCTTGTGGTGATCCTGTGCCTCTTTGCGGGCTCCAGTCAGGTTCATGTGCTCTTCTGCTGGGTTCTTCCAGGTAGTTGGATGGGCACCTCTGTCTTCCCACTATTTTTCAGCCAACCTATGTCTGTCTTTATGATGTCACAGGTTGATTTTTTTTCAGAAGATGCTTTCTTTTCTCCTTTAAAAAAAAAAAATAGGATTCCAAGTAATAGTTTCCATTATAGTCGGCATCTCCTATAACTTGACCTTCACATGTCAGGACCTTCACAGGTGTAACGACCAGGCATCTATGCACCCACTGCAACTGCCTGATCTAGCCCACATTTTACCTCTGCTGGTTGCCCTGTTGGAATAGTCATCTCTCATGTGAATCTGATATTTTCTGTGATAAGGAAATTTCACTGGCTGGCACCCTCAACAAAATGAAGCCCAAATCATCAAAGCTAAGGATGTCAATAAAGGGAGACTCCCCATGAGGAGGGGGATGTGGGGACAGCCCCAGCACTTGGCCCGAGACAGACCCACCCGCCCCTAGGATATGTTTGAGGGACACTGCAAGCCTTGGAGATTTGCTCATTTGTGGGTGTGGTCATAACTGGCCTCTGGAAAGTATGAGTGGACTGAACTGACGGCTGGTGGGGAACCACTGGAGAGCAACCTCAAGACAGAGTTTGTGATCTTAGGGTTCATTACCCTTACCTGAAGGGGTGTGTGTGTTGGGGGGGTGCCTTGCTCTCTGTCATAGGAGAAGCAGAGCAATCCAGACATGCACATTCTTGCACATGGAGCCTATGGTCTGATACCAAATGAGGCAGGGCTTGAACAACAGGTAAAGGCGATGCATGTTTCTGAGAAGGGTATGTGCTGAGAATGACATGATACTAGCTCTGGTCTAATCTAGATGGTCCGAGAAGGCTGCTTTTTAGAATTGCATTCATGATTAGGAGTTAGCTGGGGGAAGTGTGTTCTGGCCAGAATGACTAGCACATACAGGAGCCCTAAAGCAAAAAAGAACATGGCAATTTGGGAAACCGAAAGAAAGCCACTATATCATAATCCCGACTCTAAGAGAGACCACAGGACAGATCTGGTGTTCCCTTGGGGTACGGGAAGTGAAAGTGAACCTGCCTTCAGAGCCATACCGCTGGGCCAGGATGACCTAAGGAGAAGGGGCTTAGGCAAGTGTTACAGGGGGATGGGGCTGGAAGGAAACAGGGCTTCAGGCTCTCAGTGCCTCAAAAGTTGGCAAACAGAGCCTTAGGCACCTCGCAACATTAAAAGGTCTAGAGCTGCTCAGCAGCAGTTGCCCAAGCCTTGTCTGAGAACCTTCTGGGGCAGAGGTGAAGCGTCTGAGATGGAGCTGACACGTGACTGCTCTTGGGAAGGGCTCTTTATTGGAGCTCCTGCCATTTACGCTCTTTTGGTGTGGTTCTTTTCTTAAACCAAAGGTGGCAACTAAAGTTTTTTTTTCTTTTGCTTTAATATTCGTCGAAATTAAAAGCCGCTCATTCGTTTTGGAAAGCACCCCGTTCTGTGAACTCCTCAAGTCTAGACGTCACAGCATTAGAGTTAACGAAATTCTTTGATGGCCAGCACCACAATTAACCCACGAACCGCGCCTACAAGACAGGTGCATTTCCATCTCACAGGCCAGGAAAACGGCTCGGGGCAGGGAAGGGGGCTTGGCCGAGTCATGCAGCAGTCGGGAAGAAGCTGAGAGGAGCCGCTAGCCTATAGCAGCCCAAGTTTGGCCTAGAGCGAAAATCCGGGATCTTCTCACCAACCCCCAACGACCGCCAGCAGTTGAGCGGCTGCGGCGAGTAGGAGGGAAGTACCAGCGCCCGCCTGGTCTAGCGGTGAAGTGCAGAGTGGAGGGCTCGGCGGGGCTCAGGGGCCGGCTCACCTTGTCCTCTGGGTCCTTCACCTCCACGAACATACCAAGCCCGGGGGTGGCCGGCTGGTACTCCTCCCGCTGCTTGTCATACAGCTGTGTCCGGTAGTTTCCTGGAGGGAAGCGGGGCGAACCCAGGTCAGACGAGCGCGAGGTGGGGTCGAGTCGGCCCTCGCCAGGACGCGGCGAGACCGGGTGCTCCCCGCTCTGGAAGAGCGGACTCTCCCGCGCCCCCCGCCGCCCCAAGACCAAGGTCTTGTTCCAAACTCTCCCCTTCCACCCGCACCTATAACCATGGTCTCGTCCGGAATCTCCTCAATAAAGCACTTCTTTTCGGTCTCCCCGATGTGGAAGTAAAGCGCGCCTCCGCGGGCCGCAAAACACTCTTCTTAGACCCGCTCTGCATCCGACCAGCACTTGTCCTCAGAGCCGCAGGCGGCGGCAGCGCGTAACCTTGACGCAGCCGCAGGGCCTGCCGGGATGACGAGTTCCATTGGCTGGACTACAAGTCCCGAAATGCCCTCGGCCCCAGCGAAACAGTACCTGATAAGGGAGGCGCTTCTGCTCGGGATAGAATTGGGGCCCCGGAATTGAAACCGCCTTTCCGTTGATTGTCGTGGTGGCCGGCGAATGTGATTATCAACTTTTTAGAGATGGTGGAAGTAACGCAGTATGTTTGTGGGGTGGCAGAGTGAATTATGAGCAGGTACAGGATTGAAACAGAGGATCCCTGACTTTCCCTCCAGGTGTCTGCATTTACACTTTGGGCTTGCATTTTTAAAAAACTGATCTTTTAGGGGGTCTGCGTGGTTCAGTGGGTTAAGCGTGAGGCTCTTGATTTCAGTTCAGGTCTTGATCTCCTGGGTCCTGAGTTCGAGCCCTGTGTTAGGCACCAGCTGGGCGTGGAGCCTACTTTAAAAAAGCAAAAAAAAACCCAAGAAACAAAAAACAGGGGCGCCTACGTGGCTTAGTCATTTAAGCCTTCCAAAAGCTCCTGATTTCTGCTTAGTCAATTAGGCATCCCAAAAGCTCCTGATTACTGCTCAGGTCATGATCTCAGGGTCCTGGGATTGAGCACCCCCTTCCATAGGGGTTCCAGACGGAGTCTGCTTGAGATTCCCTTTCCCTCTCCCTCTGCCCTCCACCCCACCCCCCAAGCTGGAGCGCGCTTTCTCCCTCTAGGATAAACAAATAAATCTTAAAAAAAAAAAGCAAAAAACGGAACAAAACAAACCCCTCTTAATTTTGAAAAGTGACACAAATGGTGCACCAACTTCTCTTGGGGGGAAATAAAAAGCCAAGGAGACTTCCTTTACCTTTTTTTGCTCTTCAAAACCCATCCACTCCTAGAATTAGTCTCGTCTGGTCTGTATGGTCCCAGGCATTCCCCCGCACAACATCAGTACCAGACATCAACCACGCGGGCTTTGCTGCAGGGGCTCCGCCGTGTTGGCTCCTCTCCAGGACATGGTTTGGTGCCCCAGTGGCCCGCAGGTAAAGGAGTATGGGTGGGGGTCTTGGGGAGAGTCGCCTGTTTTGGAGGGCTCTGTGCTCAGTGTGAGATCAACAGAGGGTCTGTGTCTGCCTTTCCAGGATTTTATCCAAATTCCAGTGTATTTGGCAGTGTTAGTTTCTGATTTTGCCATCTTAAGGTTTCATAGAAGTTGGAGGTTTCCTCTCTAATTTGGGTTCTCTTTGTTTTGTTTGATCTTGGGGAGGGAAGTTTGAGGATGTGTTGACATTTCCCCCTTATTACAAGTCTTTAACTCATTTTTCTTAACAGTAACAATATAATATCATCTTGGTTCATACAGCACCTTATTTTTAACCATTTCTATGATGAACGTGGTTAAGATTTCTTTCCCCCAATTATTTTTTCCATGATTCATCTGTTTATTTTATTATTTATTTATTTATTTATTTTTAACAAGATTTTATTTATTTATTTGACAGAGAGAGACACAGCGAGAGAGGGAACACAAACAGGGGGAGGGAGAAGCAGGCCCCACGCCAAGCAGGGAGCCCGATGGAAGCACCATCCCAGGACCCTGGGATTACGACCCTAGCCGAAGGCAGACGCCCAACGACTGAGCCACCTAGGCGCCCCTCATCTGTTTATTTTAGAGAGAGAGAGAGAGAGTATGTGCGTGTGCACGGTCAGGGGAGGGGCTGAGCGAGAAGAGAATGTTAAGCAGACTCCGTGCTGAGAACAGAGCCCAATATGGGGCTCCATCTCACTACCCTGAGGTAAAAAGAAGCGTCAGTGACTTAACTGACTGTGCCACCCAGGCACCACCCCCCCATTATTTGCTCTTACATATATTGCTGCAATAACAATTTGTGTTCATTTTCTTTTTTTGAAGATTTTATTTATTTATTTGACAGAGAGAGACACAGCGAGAGAGGGAACACAAGCAGGGGGCGTAGGAGAGGGAGAAGCAGGCTTCCCGCGGAGCAGGGAGCCCGATGCGGGGTTCGATCCCAGGACCCCAGGACTATGACCTGAGCCAAAGGCAGACACTTAACGACTGAGCCACCCAGGCACCCCTTGTGTTCATTTTCTAAAAAAGCATTACTGTAGGACATAGTTTTTGATAAGAGATCACAAAATTCCCCTTTCAAACTTTGTACCAATTATAGTTTCACCAGCAGTGTATTGCAGTGCTTAATTTCCACACTCTAGTCAACCGTTCTCAACCTTTTTAATCTTTGCAAAACTTTAGAAGTGGATGAAAAGTTGTATTTCCTTTTATTTTCTGTTTATTTCATTTCCTTCCTGTCCTTTTCATTTTTATTTCCTCAAATGCCTAGTGTTTCTTCTCGGTCATTGATTTCTTCTGTGAATTGCTGATTGTGTTTTTCTTTCTTTTTCTTTTTTAAAGATGTTTATTTATTTATTTATTTGAGAGAGAGAGCACAGAGAGAGAGTGAGAGGGAGAAGCAGACTCCCTGCTAAATAGAGAGCCCAACTCCGTCTCGGGACCCTGAGAGAACCGACTGAGCCACCCAGGCACCCTGGTTGTGTTTTTCTTAGTACTATTATAACTACATGCTGATTTCACCACCATTTGGAATTAACAAATGATTACAGAATTAATAAATGATAACTTTTTATAATAAAAGTTTCTAGTATTTTTAAAATTAAACTTTTTATGTTGAGATAATTATAGATTCACATGCAGTTGTAAGAAACAATGCAGAGAGATCCAGTATACCCATTACCCAGTTTCCCCCATGGTAACATCTTGCCCACGTATAATACAATATCACAACCAGAATATTGTCATTGATACAATCAAGACAGGGAACATTTCCATCACCACAGGGATCCCTCATGTTGACTTATATACCTACACTTTACTTCCCTATTCCTTCACCCTGTCTTTCACCCTAGACAACAATTAATCTGTATTCTCCATTTCTATAATTTTGTCAAGAATGTTATATAAGTGGAATCATGCAGTATGCAACCTTTTGAGATTGGCTTTTTCCATTTAGTATAATTCTCTGGATATTTATTCAGTTTATTGAATGTTTCTACAGCTTCTTTTTATAGTAAGGAGAAATCATTACACACAATGTATAAAGATATAATTCTGTGATATCCACAACTGAAAGGGTAAGAACAGAGCTGTTAAAGGAGCAGAGTTTTTGGGTGTTACTGAAGGTAAACTGGTATAAATTCCAGTTAGAGTGATATAACTGTAGGATGTTAAATGTCATTCCCATGGTAACCACATAGAAAATAGCCATAGAATTTATACTAAAGGAAATGAGAAAGGAATGTGAATATTTCACTACTAAAAAATTAAATGCAAAGAAGACAGTAAATGTAAGACATGAGGAACAAAAAGCTATAAGGTAAATAGGAAACAAATAGCAAAATGACAGAAGTCCTTCCTTAATAGTAATTACTTTAAATGTAAATGGATTAAATTCTCCAATGAAAAGATAAAGATTGGCAAAATGGATAAAAGCCATGACCCAAGTATATGTTGTCTATGGGAGACTTGCTTTAGATCCAGACATAAAGGTGAAAGAATAGAAAAGGCTATTCCATACGAACAGTAACCAGAAGAGAGCAGGGAGACTATACTAGTATCAGACAAAATAGACTTTAAATCAGAAAAGGTTACAAGATATGGTAATGGCACAAAGAGAGACACATAGATCTATGGAACAGGATAGAGAGCCCAGAAATAAACCCACACTTATATGGTCTATTAATCTACAACAAAGGAGGCAAGAATATATAATGGAGAAAAGACAGTCTTTTCAATAAATGGTGTTGGGAAAACTGGCAGCTACAGGCAAAAAAGAAACTGGATCACTTTCTTACACCATACACAAAATAAACTCAAAATGAGTTAAAGACCTAAATATAAGATATAAAATCATAAAACTTTTAAAGGATAATATAGGCAGTAATCTCTTGGGCATTGGCCTTAGAAACATATTTATGGAAGGAAAGGGAAGGCAAGGGAAACAAAAGGAATAATAAACTGTTGGGACTTTGTCAAACTAAAAAGCTTTTTGCAGGGGTGCCTGGGTGGCTCAGTTGGTTAAGCGACTGCCTTCGGCTCAGGTCATGATCCTGGAGTCCTGGAATCGAGTCCCACATTGGGCTCCCTGCTCAGCAGGGAGTCTGCTTCTCCCTCTGACCCTCTTCCCTCTCGTGCTCCCTATCTCTCATTCTCTCTCTCTCAAATAAATAAAATCTTTAAAAATAAATAAATAAAAAGCTTTTTGCACATCAGAGGAAACCATCAACAAAATGCACAGGCAACCTACTGAATGGGAGAAAACATTTGCAAATGATATATCCGATAAGGGGTTAGTTTCCAAAATATATGAAGAACTCATACAATTCAACACCAAAAAAAGAAAAAAAAAAACAACGCACAAAACAAACCAAAACCCCCCAATCTGATTAAAAAATAGAGAACTTGAATAGACATCTTTCCAAAGAAGACATGCAGATGGGCAACAGACACATGAAAAGATGCTCAACATCATTTGAGAGCTAGGAAATGCAAAGCAAAATTACAAAGTGAACTGCCTCACAGCAGTCAGAATGGCTAGAATCAAAAAGACAAGAAAAAACAAGTGTTGATGAGGATGTGGAGAAAAGGGAACTCTTGTGCACTGTTGCTAAGAATGTAAATTGATGCACCATTGTGGAAAACAGTATGGAGGTTCCTCAGAAAATTAAAAATAGGACTGCCATACAGTCCAGGGGTACCTGGGTGGCTCAGTTGGTTAAGTGTCTGCCTTCGGTTCAGGTCATTGATCCCAGGGTCCTGGGATCAAGCCCCACATTGGGCTCCCTGTTCAGCGGGGAGTCTGCTTGTTCCTCTCCCTTTCCCTCTGCCCCTCTCCTTGTTTGCACACACACACATTCTCTCTCTCAAATAAATAAATAAAATCTCAAAAAAAAAAAAACTTACTATGCAGTCCAGTAATTCCACTCCTAGGTACCCAAAGAAAATGAAAACACTAATTTAAAAAGATACATATACCTCTACGTTCATTGCACCTTTATGTACAATGCCAAGACATGGAAGCAAACTGTGTCCATCAATAGATAATGGATAAAGAAGAAATGGTGTGTATATATAAATACATATATATATATATATATATATATATATATCACTCAGCCTTAAAAAGAGAATGAAATTCTGTTATTTGTGACAACATGGACGGACCTAGAGGATGTTATGCTGAGTGAGGTAAATCAGACAAAGACAGATACCATATAATTTCACTTATATGTGGAATCTTTTTTATAAAGATTTAATTTATTTGAGAGAGAGAAAGAGAGAACATGAGCAGGGGGGAGGGGCAGAGGGAGAGGGAGAAGCAGACTCCTTGCTGAGCAGGGAGCCCAATGTGGAGCTCAATCCCAGGACCCTGGGATCATGACCTGAGCTGAACGCAGATGCTCAACCAACTGAGCCATCCAGGTGTCCCTTAAAGATTTTATTTATTAGAGAGAGGTGCATGCATGAGTGGGGGGAGGGACAGAGGAAGAGGGAAAGAGAGAGAGAATCCTGAGTAGGCTCCATGACCAGCATGGAGCCTGACGTGGGGCTTGATCTCACAATGCTGAGATCATGACCTGAGCCAAAATCAAGAGTCAGACGCTTGATTGACTGTCACCCAGGTGCCCCTATAATAAGTCTTTAAATCAGGTAGTGTTAGTCCTGAAACTTTTTTTGTATTTCCAGGTTGTTTTGGCTATTTTAGTGCATTTCAATATGAAGCATTAGCTTGTTAATTTTTCAGAAAAAAACCTACTGGGGGGAGCCTGGGTGGCTCAGTCGGTTAAGCGTCTGACTCTTGATTTCAGTTCAGGTCATGATCTCAGGGTCCTGAGATTGAGTCTCATGTCAGGCTCTGTGCTCAGTGGGGAGTCTGTTTGAGGATTCTCTCCCTCTCCTTTTGCCCTCCCCCACCCCAAAATAAATAAGTCTTAAAAGAGAGAGAGAGAGAGAAATGTGCGGGGATTTTGATTGGGATTATGTTGAATTTGCAGACCAATGTGAGGAGAACTGATATCTTAACATTATTGAGTTTTCTGGTCCCTGAACACAGTGTATCTTTTCATTTTTATAGATCTTTAATTTTTCTGAGCATGTTCTTGTGTAGTTTTTGGTTATTTAAATCAATCAGAATCAGATAATTCACTTTCTTTCTTGTATGTGTTTTGCTAGTTATTTGTGGTTAATTACAGTGAAAAATGGGACCAACATGAAAGTGACACATATCATTTCAACTCACTACCCATTTGCCAGAGCTAATCATATGTTCCCACCCAACTGTAAGGGGGCCAGGAACTACAATTCTGCTACACGCCGGGAAAGGAAGAAAACCAGAAATATTGGTGACCATCACTGAGGACTATCACAATACCCTTGGTGGCCTACCCAACAGCCATTTCCCATCCCTTATGACTTGCTAAGAGAACCCCAGTTCTGTCTACTCTCTTCTGGGTGACATCTGCGTTAGGAAAGACCAGACCTTTCATGGTAATCCCATTCATTCCTATTTGGGGGTTAGTTCATTAACCATGTTCTGGCTAACAGACATAAGGATGTCTATTTCTGGAACTTCTGGGAAGGTTTTTTCTCTCTCCCTCTCTTAAAAGAGGACATCAGACAGTGGGTACTTATCTTTCATGCCTTGGTGGTGTGTTATGATGTGATTACTTAGAGCTGCAACCAAGAGGAGAGTGGCAGACATTAAAGATGACAGAGTGGTAAGCTGGACAGATGGTGGATGATTGAAGGCATTGGTGTGCCATGTTGAAATAATCAGCCCTGGAAGCACCCTACCCCTAGACTTCTTATTGTATAAGGTAAGAAAGGTCCTTACTATGGGCCTTTTTTTGCTTGGGTTTTCCGTCAGGTGAAGCAAAAAACATCTAACTATACCCGAATGCTAAGGCTGAGTCATGAGCCGGGCATTGTGGTAATAAGCACTTCATCCTCATAAAGTTAATATAATCTAATTTCATCCCCATAAGAACACTGTGACATAGGTGTTATCATATCCATTTTGTGGGTGGGGAGATTAAATCATTGCACAAGGCCACACAACTCTAAGTGATAAAAACAAGGACGAAAGCTTTTTTTATTATTATTATTATGTTATGTTAATCACCACACATTACATCATTAGTTTTTGATGTAGAGTTCCGTGATTCATTGTTTGCATATAACACCCAGTGCTCCATGCAGAACGTGCCCTCTTTAATACCCATCACCAGGCTAACCCATCCTCCCACCCCCCTCCCCTCTAGAACCCTCAGTTTGTTTTTCAGAGAAGGATGAAAGCTTTTGGTCTAGTCTCTGCAAAGGATAACTTGAAATCATTTGTGAATATTCTATATCTTCCTTACTTTAATTGTTCTCTGAAGCATATGTAAAAAGTAGAATTGCAGTGTTTCACCCTAAGCACCCAGAAATTTCCAGGGGTATGAAAAAATACCAGAGAATGTAGAGCTGATTAACCTTATGATTTATTGCTATGTAACTTTAGGCAAGTATTTTTTTTAAGATTTTAATCATTTGACGGATAAAGATGTGGTATATATATAATATGCAGCCATCAAAAAAATGAAATCTTGCCATTTGCAACAATGTGAATAGAACTAGAGGGTATTATGCTAAGTGAAATAAGTCAATCAGAGAAAGACAATTATCATATGATCTCACTGATATGGGGAATTTGAGAAACAAGACAGAGGACCATAGGGGAAGGGAGGGAAAAATGAAACAAGACAAAACCAGAGAGGGAGACAAACCTAAGAGACTCTTAATCTCAGGAAACAAACAGAGGGTTGCCGGAGTGGAGGGGTTTGGTAGGGATAGAGTGGCTGGGTGATGGACATTGGGGAGGGTATGTGCTATGGTGAGCACTGTGAATTGTGTAAGACTGATGAATCACAGACCTGTACCCCTGAAACAATATATTATATGTTAATTAAAAATAGTACAGTAAAAAAAAGATTTTATTCATTTATTTGAGAGAGTTAGATAGCAAGAGAGAGAGCATGACCAGGGGGCAGGGAGAGGGAAAATCAGGCTCCCCACTGAGCAGGGAGCCTGATGCAGGGCTCGATCCAGGACCCCGAGATCACCACGCAAGCCGAAGACAGATGCCAACGGACTGAACCACCTAGGCGCCCAAGTATTCTTTTTTTATTTGAATGAATATGTTCTATATACTTACCAGGCACCAGGAATACAAGCATTTAGTCACTTATCCAAAAAGAAAGGAAAGAATGACAGGGGTGCCTGGCTGGCTCAGTTAGTAGATGTGACTCTTGATCTTGGGGTTGTGAGTTCGAGCCCCACATTGGGTTGTAGAGATTACTAAGAAAAATAAATAAAAAAAAAACAGAAAAGAAAGAGTGACAAAAGGAATACAGCATGAAATCAATGCTTGATACTTACATATTATGTCATATTCACAACCATCCTATAAGTTTTAAATATAACTATTTACAGAGGGGAAATCTGAAGGTCAGAGTAAGTAGTTAAGCCACAAAGCCAATAAATGGTGGAACTATGAAGTTATGGGATAAGATTGAGAACAATTATGTGTCTGACTCCTTATAAAATGTTTTATCACTACGTATTTGCTGCATCCAGATATTATCTACCATCTGTGTTTTGTCTCTGAATGAAGCTGGGCTTCATCATAGACTGGGTCTGCTTTCTATCTCTACCTCATTCATTACTCATAGCATGGCCTTGTGCTAGTTATTTTAACCTCATCCAGTTTGCTTCTTCATCTGTATTATCTGTATCATGAGGTAATATAACTTTTTCATATGGTTTTGTGAAGCTTGGGAAAATAAGACAATGCTCGTGGGCACTTAATTAATGGCAGGGTATTATTATGGCGCAGCTAAGGAAATTACAACACACAGAGATCAAGGTAGTAGTAAATGTTCACACAGTTCAGTGATGTCTATGCCAGGGCCGGAATATAGAACCTATTTCTGCAACAGGCAGAAGACATGAATAGACATTTTTTTCCCAAAGACGACATGCAGATGGCTAACAGATACATGAAAAGATGCTCAATATCTTTCGTCATCGAGGAAATGCAAATCAAAACCATGATGAGGGGCGCCAGGGTGGCTCAGTTGGTTGAGTGTCTGACTCTTGATTTTGGCTCAGGTCATGATCTCAGGGTTGTGGAGTCTGCTTGGGATTCTCTCTCCCTTTGCCCACCCCTCCGCCCCCTACCAGCCCCAGTGTGCATGTGCACATGAACACATGCTCGCTTTCTCTCAAAACAAAACAAAACAAAAAACAACGAGATACCACCTCACACCTGTCAGAATGGCTAAAATTAACAACACAGGGAACAACAGATGTTGGCGAGGATGTGGAGAAAGGGGAACACTTTTGCACTGTTGGTGGGAATGCAAACTGGTGCAGCCACTCTGGAAAACAGTATGGAGGTTCCTCAAAAAGTTAAAAGTAGAGCTACCTTATGACCCAGCAATTGCACTACTAGGTATGTACCCAAAGGTTACAAAAATACTGATTTGAAGGGGCACATTGCACCCCAATGTTTATATCACCATTATCAACATTAGCCAAACTATGGAAAGAGCCCAAATGTCTATCGACTGATGAATGGATAAAGAAGACAGATATATATATATACATATGTATATGTATATATATATATATATATATATGCCATCAAAAAGAATGAAATCTTGCCATTTGCAGCAATGTGGATGGAGCTAGAGGGTATTATGCTAAGCGAAATAAGTCAGTTGGAGAAAGACAAATACCATATGATCTCACTCATATGTGGAATTTAAGAAACAAAACAGATGAACATAGGGGAAGGGAAAAAGAGAGGGAGGTAAACAATAAGTCTTTTTTTAAAGGATATTTATTTATTTATTTATTTATTTATTTATTTATTTATTTATTTAATAGAGCTATAGAGTGAGCGAGCACAAGCAGGGGGAGCAGCAGAGGGAGAGGGAAAAGTAGGCTCCCCGCTGAGCAGAGAGCCCAACGTGGGGCTCCATCCCAGGATACTGAGACCATGACCTGAGTTGCAGGCGGACTTAATCGACTGAGCCACCCAGGCGCCCCAAGAATAGGAGAGTCTTAACTGTAGAGAGCGAACTGAGGGTTAATGGAGGGAGGTGTGTAGGGGGATGGGCTAAATGGGTGATGAGTATTAAGGAGGGCACTTGTTATGATGAGCATTGGGTGTTATGTGTAAGTGATAATCACCAAATTCTACACCTGAAACCAATTTTACCATATATGTTAACTAACTAGAAATTAAAAACTTGAAAAAAAAAGAACCTATTTCTGCTTATTCGGAACTCTTTCTATTAGCAAACCAAAGAGATTAGGAGCTCAAGGATTATGAAGTAAGTTTTCAGAGGGTAGAGATGACCAATCCTGACCCCGGATTCCAAAATATGGCCAACCAATGAATATTTATTATGTGTCTCTGCAGTTTCAGCTGCTGATGAAACTGACAAACAAGATCAACAAGTTCCTGCTCTTGAGCTTATATTCTAGTGAAAAGAGCAAATTATAAATAAATAAAATAATTTCAAGCAGTGGTAATTGATAACAAGATTGATGTGAGAGAACCTGTCTAGGTAAGGGATAGAATCCTGCCTTAAATGATGAGAAAGTACTGGGAGGAAGATTGTCCTGGGCAGGAGGAAACAATGCAAATGGAAAGTTCCCCTGATGGTAATGATCTTGGTGTGTTCAAGGCACAGAAAGAAACTAGTGCATGTGACCACTGAAAGTGAGGATGAGAGCCCTGGGAGATGAGATTCAGGGAGGTAGGGCAGAGACCAGCTAAGGCAGAGTCTTGAGAGTCATGGTAAAAAAGTTGTGAGTTTTTAGTTGTTGCAATGGGGAGCTATTGGTGTGCTTTATGTAGGAGTGTAATCCTACCTGCCTCATATTTTTATTTTTTAAAGATTTTATTTATTTTGGGAGAGAGCATGAGCAGGGGAGAGGGGCAGTAAGGGAGAGAAAGAGAGAAGCGAACTATCCGCTGACCGGGGAACCTGATGCAGGGCTCGATCCCAGGGCTCTGGGATCAGGACTTATGCCAAAGTCAGGAGCTTAATCAACTGAGCCACCCAGGCGCCTCTACCTAGCTTATATTTTTAAAAGGATCACTCTGGTTGCTCTCTGCAGAATGGACCATGGGAAGACCACAGTGGAAGCAGTTAGGGTGTCTGGGATTAGGTTTATGTTAGTGTTATTGTATACAAGCAAGTGCAAATTCTCATAATCTTGTTTGACCTCCAAAACGAAAGAGTTCCACTTTCCTCTTCCATCATCTCATATAGCACTTATAACTATCACTGAAGCACGTACTTTTTTATTGTCTGTCATCCTCATTTAGGGTCGCCACATAAAATACAGGCGCTCTGTTAAAAGCGCATTTCAGTAGAATAACTTTTTTTTACTATGTGTTCCCAAATGTTGCATGGGAAATACTAAAAACCAAAAAACCAAACTATTCGTTATCTGAAATGCAATTAAATGGGGCACCCTGCATTTTTACGTGCTAAATCTGCCAACTCTACCCCCACTAGAATGTGAACTCCAAGAGGGCAGGAACCACGTCTGTCCGCTCCCACACCTACGTCGTGGCGTAGTGCCTGCCGGGCACATAGTGGGAGCCCTCACAGGCTCACGGAAGGAATTAATGAAGGATTTAAGGAAAGAGTGATTGAATAAAAGGATGCACGGGAATGCCTTGGTGCGGACGGGGGAACGGGAGAAGACAGAGAGAATCGGCTGGGTCCGGGCACTACATTGGCTGGCAACTGCTGGGAGGCGAGGAGCGGCCGACGCGCTGAGGTCACGGGCGCCCGCGGCCCTGGTGACGTCATCACGCCTGCGCTCTCCGCTCCGCCCGGGTTTCAGTTGGCGCGGGCTCCTCCTCGACCGTTGTGGTGACTGGCGGTTTCTGGTGACCCCGGCCCACCGCAGGTCGCCTGCGGAGCTGTCCAGTCCCGGCAGTAGCCCTCCGTCCTCGTCATGGACCGTCCGCCCGCAGGCCTGGCGGCTCGCCCGCGGGGAGAACTTCCCAGGGCCATGTTCAGGCCGAGCAGCGTCTCCCCGCGGCCGCCCGTTGCTGGCGGCGGCGGCGGCGGCGGGGGAGGCCCAGCTCAGTTCGGCCCTGGGGGCGGAGGCCGGGCCAAGGGGCTGAAGGACATTCGTGTAGACGAGGAGGTGAAGATCGCGGTCAATATCGCTCTGGAGCGCTTCCTATGCGGGGATCAGAGAGGTGAGGTTCCCGACAGGGACCCCGTCGGCTGCCCCGCCTCCCCCAAGCCGGGACCCACGGTGTGAAGATGCGGCCTCAGTGGGGAGGGAAGGCCTGGGCCGCCCCCGGGCCCGCTGGAGCGGGCCTCCCCGGCGGGTGGGGCCGCGCTTGCTAGCGCTCGGTGGGATGCACGGCGTCCTGCGGGTCTGCAGGGTTAAAGCACTTGCCTAGCAGTAATCAGAAGGTGGAGGAGTGGGGTTGCTCCTTTGCCGGAAGCGTTTCTTTCCCCAGAGAGAGGCCTGTAGGCAGCTTGGGGCGTTTAACCCACAGTTTTTAGGTATTGGTACCCCCCCTTTTTTAAAAAGGAAATTGTGGTAGCCTTAGCTGAGGCACGTTTAAACTACAGAAGAAGAGCGGAGGAAATCAGACATGTATTGGCAATATGTAGTGTGTTTTGTTTAAATCCCGAAAGCATCACGCTTAAACACTTAAGAAAATTAAACTGGTTTTGGTAGACGTCTTTCACACCACTTAAGGATGGAAAGCTACTTGTCTTGTGTCATACGGTGCAGAACCGCCGCCGACCCGAGGTGATCAGTACAACATACTGAGTGCCCATTCCGATTTACTGGCCCAAGTAGGGGACCCTTGACCTTGGAACCTTACGATCCAGAACAGGCAATGAATGACTTGGACAGAGTGAACTTACATTAAACAAAGCCTCAGCAATATGAAAGCAACAAATGCAGTCTGAGATATAGTGAAATAGGAATTCTATAGTTTTTTGAAAGCAAAGACAGTGGAGTTTGACGTTAAGCATTCATCATGCTTGAGCATCGCTTATCACGGAAGGAAATGAATCTTTTTGTTAAGTAAGCAAGTAAGGACTAAACCAAGTTAAAATAGTAAAATATGTTCATCAGTCATCGTACCAATTGAAGATTCCAGCACAAATAAGAGGAGTAATCTTTGGTGAACATGAGAATCCTCTATCACGTTTAGATTTAATTTTTATTAATATGGTAATTCTGATAGACATTCAGTAGTTAATTGAATTAATATCTACTTTTCACATAAAATGACCTTTTCACATAATGTGAAAATGACTTTTCACATAAAATCACATATGCTTATATGACTTTTTTTTTTTAGAGTGCTTGTTGGGGGAAGGGCAGAGAGAGGGAGAGAGAGAATCTTAAGCAGATTCTATGCCCAGTGTGGAGCTGCACTTGGGGCTCGATCTCACAGCCCTGAGATCATGACTGGAGTAGAAATCAAGAGGTGGGTGCTCAACTGACTGAGCTACCCAGGTGCCTGTTTTTTCATATTTTGTATCTGTATGTTTATTGAAGCACCTTGAAAGAAAATTTTGTATTACCAAATGGTACTTTGTGTGTTTTTTTTTTTCATATAGAAATGGAATTTCCTTCTTCTTTCACCAGCACTGAAAGAGCCTTTGTTCATCGATTGAGTCAGTCTCTTGGTTTGGTTTCTAAAAGTAAAGGGTAAGCTGATAGCTTTTCTTATTTAAAAAGAATTATTTACCAAAAAAAGAAATGTTCCTGACTCCATTTAAGTAGTTATTACTGTTTTAGATTCACGTCCTTAATTATATTGTAGATAAACTGATTCATGTCTGTACCAAACTTAGCTCGTTGCTTTTCCTCCTATCTTGCCCTTTTTTTGTTTTCCCTTAAGGGTTAAAAAAAAAAAAAAGTAAAGTTTAAAATGTAAGAAAAATAGTTTAAAAGTTGAAGTTGCTTGAGGAAAATGTTTTCTTTTTTCATAGAAACTAAGTCTCCTTTTTTAAACAGAATGGATAGATGAAAGATCATAAGTACCATTATTTACAGAACTATTTCTTTCAATGTTACTGTATTGTAATGGTAACTTTAGAATACAGAATCATTGTTTTCTTTCTTACCAGCTCAAGAAACTGATGATTAGAAAAGACTAAATAAAATGGATCAGGAAGAAAGAAACAGTATATATTTTTTTGAGGGCCACTGATCTGTAGGGGAAAAAGTCATTTTTACCATCCAAATTGAAGAACTCTATGATTACATGAAACGATTTCATTTTGGGAATAAGGATGAAGGGATTGATATATAGCAGGGTTTCTCAATATTGGCATTATTAACATTTCAAACTGGATAATTATTGTGGAGGACTGTCTTGTGTATTGTAGCATATCTAACCTTACCCACTAGCACTTTCACCCGCAGCTGTAACAACCAAAAATGCTTCCAGATGTTGCCAAAGTGTTCCCTGGGGAGCAAAATTGCCTGTGGTTAAGAACCAAGGAGGGGGGAAAGAAAGATAAAATTTCAGCTTAACAGGGTTTAGGTTAAAAAGAGAGAAAACAAAAGATTATGAGGTCAATATTTTTAATTTACAGCAGGAAGGTCCTAAGATGAAAGTACCTGATGTAGGAATGTCTGGCATTTGAATGCCCACAGTGATACATTACTGAGTAAGATGGGATTTAGCTTAGGTGAATGTGCGTTTTGAATATCACTAAGGCCGGTGCTGGAAACAGTGGAAGGTTTTGAGCATGCCCATATTATAGTCCTCTGCATAAGTTAAATACAGCACTTGCAGATGAAAAAGAGTACAGGGCCATAATCCTTTATCCAAAAACACCTGGAACAAGTGGATTTTGAGATTCAGGTTTTAGAAACATTTTAGGGTATATTTGCAGTATGTTATGTAATACCCCTCATAAGGTGCAGGCATCACCTTTAATCACAATATTTCTGCTGGGAAACATGAATATTCACAGTAAGATAAAGAAATAGTAGAAATAGCCTCATATCAATGTAATCAGGCTTTCCTGCCAAATGAAGTTGCTGCCTTGAACCCTAAAAACCTACAAAACCATCTGCAAGTCCAACAAACAAAAGATAGGAACATTATTTTGTGGAGAAGGAGGAGGAAGTGGGGAGGGGTTGTTTTGAACAAAAGTGCATTGGAGAGAAGCAAGAAGGGTGATGATGGTTTCTCATTGGCTGAGTTTTGGGGTGGTTGATTTCTTGTAGAAGAAGAAACAGCAAAAAAAAAAAAAAAGAAGAACAAGAAACAGCAATGTAAATCTTTCTGTTGGAGCCTGCAATTGAAACTCCTTTGCCTTTTTTTTTTTTTTTCCTAGAGTAGGAGAGAAAGAGGGTGGGGGAGGGAGGAGGTAGGGGCAAAGGGAGATGGAGATAGAGAATCTTAAGCAGGCTCCACACCCAGCATGGAGCCTGACACAGGGCTCGATCTCACAACCCTGAGATGATGACCGAAATCAGGAGTTGGACTCACTGAGTCTTTTTTTTCTTTTTTTTAAAGCTTTTAATTTATTTGACAGAGACAACGAGCGAGAGAGAACACAAGCAGGGGGAGTGGGAGAGGGAGAAGCAGGCTTCCCGCCGAGCAGGGGGCTCGATCCCAGGACCCTGGGATCATGACCTGAGCCAAAGGCAGATGCTTAACAACTGAGCCACCCAGGTGCCCCGGGACTCATTGAGTCTTAACCGGACTTAACCCACTGAGCCACCCAGGCACCCCCAAGCTTCTTTCCTCTTGAGGAGTCTTCAGTTGGGTCTGTAATTAACAATTCTTCCTGTAATTGACATGAGTAGCTTGGGTTTCCCTACCGGCCTCCCTTTCTAGCATTCCCTCTCCACTTTAGTGAGGTTTCCCTTTATTAATTTTCACATTGCAAACTTACAGAAATCTTCCAGTTTTCATTGTTGTTTGGGTTAAGAGTTGCAGATAAGAGATTGTGGGTTCTCAGTAGAAAGCATCTGTTGTAAGGTACAGTTCTGTAGCTATGTTATTTCTATGGTAAATGGGTTCTGAATTCTGAACAGTTAACTTGGAAATGACCATTAGAAATTACCCTTAGAAAAGCAGTCCATTAGAATGGACTACATCTGCTTCTGTTCAGTAGCATGATTGTTTAAGGGATGGTCCTGAATGGAGAAACCTGGGGAAGGGGAAAGAGCAAGATAGAAGTTATCAGGACAAAAAAAGGTGGGCGAGGAAACACTGAAGGGACGGAGAGAGGAAAAAAGATGCTAAGGGAAGTCAGGCAAACCTGCTTTCTCATCTGGGCTATAGTACCTATTCCTAGTGCTCTGTAAATACTGTTAGGAAATGTCCTAGCTTGATTAAAGGTAGTACGATGCTTATCTTGTGGTCCTTGTGATTTTCAGATGCCTTTCTTTTCACGTATATTAAGTACTTGGAATATGGTTGTCATATCCTTTCTTTTCACTTATATGAGAATTTGTACCTGACTTACATTTTCATGGGTTTTCCTGTTTACTGTTGAGTAAAGGATTTTTCCCCCCCACTTCCTAGCATAACTTCATTGACTTAGTAAGTTAGTATTTCTTTTGTATCTGGTATCATGGTTCCTTAATAAGTATTTGAGAGAGAGCCTGGTGTGGAGGAAGAGGGAGGAAGGTTGGATTTCACTCCCAGTGTCTCACTGCCTTATTCTCTAGTTTTGGTCATGGCCCTTAACTTTCAAGGCCTATTTTCTTAAATGTAAAGTATGAAGGAGTTAAGTCTCTTTGTTTTAGTTCGAATTCTGTGATTCTGTAGTTTATTTTGAGTATCTTATGAGGTTTAAAAATAGATTCCGGGCAGGGTGCTTGGGTGGCTGAGTCAGTGAGCATCTTGAGTGTCTGCCTTTGGCTCAGGTCATGATCCCAGGGTCCTGGGATCCAGCCCCGCATCAGGCTCCCCACTGAGTGGAGAGCCTTCTTGTCCCTCTCCCACTCCCCCTGCTTGTGTTCCCTCTCTCGCTGTCTCTCTCTGTCAAATAAATAAATAAAATCTTTAAAAAATATATAGATTCCAGGCTTACTGTGTGAAAGTTGACGGTTATTTTTTCTCATCACTTTCTCTTTTTTGCTCTCCTTTCTTTCAAAAAACAGCCGTCTGTGTTAGATTTTGTTTTTCATTTCCTCCTGAAGAGTTGAATTGATTTTGCAGTTGATTACTTATTTTGAATTACTTTTTATAATTGCTCATCTTTTGGTGAAAATTCTTTTGTTGGAGTAATGTCCCCATTTTGTGTTCTTTAGTGTAGCCTAAAGTTTTGTTTGAAATTTTAGGCAAGCTTTCCCATACCAAAATTTTACCTCCTTATAATTTCCCTTTTTCCTCAACTGAGGTCTGAATTTTGGTTTTAAGAGCATACTTTTCTGAGTCTTTGTTTGACTTGTTCATGAACAAAACAATTTCTTTTCTGTTCTTCCTAGTGCAAGTGATGCAAAATGAAATTTACAAAATGAACTTTGTTAAAGACTTGTGGAAAGAGAAACTATAAAGTACATGAAAATAGGTTTTCCAGGTACAGGTTTCTTACCCTGTGATTGCTGATGTCCCTGCTTCCTAGGTATCCACGTGTTCTAGCCACCCTGACTGGAAGGCTGTACCCTGCAAGAAAGCCCCCTTTTCAGATTCGGGTTCCTGACTCCCTTGCCTCTTGCCTGGGAAGGTTGTGTACTGCACTCTCCTTTTCTGCCCCACTTAAAATAGGAAAAATTGGTTAAAAGTGACTTAAGTGTCTTACTGACTTTTTGGGCATCCATTGAAAAGAAACAGCCTACGGTGCCTAACAGTAATAATAGTGACAGCTCACGTTCATTAAGTTCTCATAAGCAGCAGGTCTATGCTAATGGCTTTAAGTAGATTAGTTAATGCTCACAATAGTCTTAATCAGTAGGTTCTGTTAATAACATCTGGTATCTGTATAGCAGATGAGGCAGTTCAGGGTTGGAGACATAAGTAATTTTCCCAAGATCACAGAGCTAGCAAGGGGTAGAGCCAGGATTTGAACATAGTTAATGCTTCATTAATTTTTGATTGTTCACAGTGGGTTCACGGCAATGTCCTAGGAGCTGTGAGGAGTTAAACTGGAAACATTAGCTAGGTCTTGTCTTTAAGTTGTTTATAGTCCAAAGTCACAGAATGAACCAGTGTACCACCATCATGGTGTCCATGACGTGAGAGCAACTTTGTTTAGTGACAAAGTTAACTGGTTTATTAATTTCCACATAGTCATAAAAAGTATGAATTAGTATGATATAAACTTTAATAAATTTACAATTCTGTACTACAGTATTGGGAAGAGAACGGTTTGGAGTTAGGTCTTTGCATCTTTCTGCTTAATGGAAGTATAAATTAAGGAAATAGGAAGTGATGCATTTGTAAGGCATCATATGAATGTGGATTATTTTTTGAGGCATTAGCTCCTTGGTGGCTGTGAGCTTTTTTTTTTTTAAAGATTTTATTTATTTGCCAGAGAGAGAGAGAGAGAGAGAGTACAAGCAGGGGGAGCGGCAGGCAGAGAGAGAAGCAGGTTCCCCGCTGAGCAAGGAGCCTGATGTGGGACTCGATCCCAGGACTCTGGGATCATGACCTGAGCTGAAGGCAGCCACTTAACCAACTGAGCTACCCAGGTGCCCCTGGCTGTGAGCTTTTTAAGTTGTCATTTCAAATTTTGGTTCTTTAGCTGATTAAAAAAAAAGATTGAGAGAGAGAGTGTGCGCACGCACATGTGTGAACCGGGGGAGGGGAGAGGCAGAGGGAGAGAGAGAATCCTCAAGCAAACTCCCCACTCCGCACTGAGCCAGACACAGGGCTCGATCTCACGACCGTGAGATTATGACCTGAGCTGAAATCAAGAGTTGGGTGCTTAACCAACTGTGCCACCCAGGTGCCCCCTAGCTGATTTTTTAAACTGTTTACAGATTTGGAGAGTGGAGAATAGTAAGGCATATGGTTGTATTTGAGTTAAATGTTCAGTAATGTGCTGTGTAAATTGATAAATTAATATTAAAATTGCATCAAATTTGATGAGTTAATAGTTTTTCTTTAAAAGGAAGAAGCCAGGGGCGCCTTAAAAGGAAGAAGCCAGGGGCACCTGGGTGGCTCAGTTGT
Organism: Zalophus californianus; assembly: GCF_009762305.2. Lineage (NCBI taxonomy): Eukaryota > Metazoa > Chordata > Mammalia > Carnivora > Otariidae > Zalophus > Zalophus californianus. The sequence goes on from NC_045599.1 coordinate 9,417,737, forward strand.
TAAGCGTGTGCCTTCGGCTCGGGTCATGATCCCAGGGTCCTGGGATTGGGCCCTGCACTGGGCTCCCTGCTCAGTCGGAAGCCGGCTTCTTCCTCTCTCACTCCCCCTGCTTGTGTTCCCTCTTTTGCTGTCTCGCTTTCTGTCAAATAATAAAAATAAAATCTTTAAAAGGAAGAAGCCATTGAAATGCCAAAACTTCCTGATAGCATGTATTGATTACTTTTACACTCTGAAAGTTAGATGTTATGATGTTCTTGCCTGTAATATTAGCACATTTATGTTTAAAAATCGCATGTGGAGCTTGCATTTTATTTTGAAAAAATTATTGTGACATTATTTTGTTTAGCATCTTTTCTACATCGTGGTTTCTAGTTAATTTTACTTTGAAAAGGAATCCCTTAATGGTTTTCTTCAAAGAATAGTGCCACTTTGGAAGGAAAGCATGATGAGATCTCAGTGTGTTAGTTTACAAAGTAGGACAAATCTCTGCTGTATTGAATGTTTTCATCCTCACAACAAGACAAATATTTTACCAAGCATTTCACTTATCTTTTTATCATTTACCAGTGTCACTATGGTGCTGAATGTGGTAAGAATGAGTACTAAGAGCCACAAGTAGAATCTTATAAAACATAAAAACCATGAAGTTGGTTATATCTTTCTACCCTACCATTTGTGTTCAAAATGAATTCAGTAAATTTTAAATGGTAATGGCTAACTACTCACACATGCTTACTTTGAGTTATTTTTGTACGTAAATGCTGTATTAATAGTAGGCAACTTATGTTAGGAAAGTTTGAATCTGACCCATTTTAGTTGTGAGCTTCTTGAGGAGAGTATGTTTTACTCAACTTTGTAATCCCAGCTTCTAGCATAGTGCCTGGCATGCAGTAGGTGCTCAATATATGATGAATGATTGAATGAATGAATGAAATAAAATTAAAGGTGAAATATAGCAAAACTTTCCAGAGACAGTTTTCAAGAAAATTAAAGCATCTTGGAACTGATAGAAATAGTAGAGATTTCTAAATTAACTTGTATATAGTGTTAGAGAAATAAAATGATTTTTGATCACATAGCTAGTTAGTTGAACACAAGCCTCCTGACTTGTGGCTCTAGTGTTCATTTCACCACACTTCCTGCCTTATGTAGTTAAAAGTTTTATGAAATAAATGGCATAGGAGGGGAGTGAATGATTGTGTCTATAATGACTGTGCTGAATTTTCAGAAAGGTCCTGGGAAACAAACCTACTGCAGAGATTATCTTTAGAATCCAGTAATTCTTACTTACCATGGAAATAACTGAAATTCCTAGATCAGGTTAAATTTGATTATTTTGTCTTTATCCCATAATTTAAAGATCACTAAGCACTTGTTAAGGAGTAGATGACAGTACTGAACATCTATAATTCATTAAAGCAGTCCATAAAAAGTTCCTAGAAATTAAAAATCTTGGTAAAAGGTGAAAGACAAAAACCTCACTTAAGAAGGCTTAGACAGCTAAAACTATAGGTTAATCTCCAGTTTTTTATTGTTTTTACAGTGAAAATATTGTTGAAAAGTTTTAAATCTAATGAAAATTAGGAAAAGTGTACATGTACTTTTCATTGTATTTGTGGCTTTGTTGCTCACTTCTGTAAGTGATAGTGACAGTAACAAATGGTAGAACATTTTATGAAATATTTTGGGTAACTTTTTAAAAATAAGTGATTTTTTTACCCAGACTATATAATAATAGCTTTCATTCATTTAATACTTACTTTGTAACAGATGTTGCCCTTTATATGCATTATCTTATGTAGTCATATGGGTAATCCTTTGAGGCAGGTATTACTATTATCTTTGGCTCAGAGCTTTTAAATAATTTACTTAGTCTCACAGCTAAGTGGTAGAGATAGGATTCAAACCCAGGTTGGTATGGTTTTACAGCCTGAGTGCTTTATGAGTACTGTATTTTACTAGATTATGGACATGCCTTATTAAATCAGTCAAAAACACATTTGAGGACTTCCTGTGTGTATAACATTGTACCTGGTACTCTTGGAGCTACAAAAGTCATAAAAGATGTTGTCGGTCCTGGACCAGTTGAAGAAATAAATATACCTACGTCAAATAATTTGAATACAGCTTTAAATCATCATTACCTTAACTGAAGGCCAGAGCCTGAAGCTTTGAAAAATTTCTTTTTCCCAAGATGCGTATGAAACTACTTACCAGTAATGTTGATTTATGCTTTTTTGGTCCAGCCACTAAGCTTGGTTCTCCTAACAGTTTTCATGGGATGTGACATTACCAGCATACTATGGAAACGTTCAGTGGGCGATATTAGTCTGGAGAGTGAACCATAACTTTTTTATTACCATTTTTAGATTCTGTTGTTCAGATTGGTTTTCTCCCTCTGTATGCTTCCAACTGGTGATGTTTCCATCCACCATGAAGTCTGCTAAGACAAACTTTAACATTTGTGGGTAAGTAGGCCATTTTTGAGGTTTAAAAACTGGATTTGCAGCAGTTTGAAATTTTAATTGAAAATGGTCTTGTGGCCACTTCAGCACCAAACCCCTCCTTACTGACTTTTTTTTGGGATTTTCAGCATCTTCTCCCAAAGCATTTTGATTTTTTTCAATGTTTTGCTTGAGACGTGTTTTCTAAGTAGGCGTACATCATTTGTGAACAAATTGACTATATGTAGTAAATAAATGATTTTTATTAATATTCAGAAAGGGAGCAAATAGATACCTAACTGTGAAGAAGAAAGATGGATCAGAAACAGCTCATGCAATGATGACCTGTAATTTGACTCATAATTCAAAACATGCTGTTAGGAGCCTAATTCAAAGATTTCCTGTCACCAATAAAGAGCGTACTGAACTTCTGCCTAAAACAGAAAGAGGAAATGTGTTTGCAGTTGAAGCTGGTATGTATTTTCTGGGAAGCTTCCTTGTCTATCCTATTATTTGATGACTGTTCTTTTACCATTTTAAATTTATTAAAAAACTAAGATGCAATGAGATTTCTCAGTTTGAATCAAGAACTGTGAAAATTTTGGAACGAAATGCAGTGTTAAGGCACGTGATGAAGTTAGACAAGTCTTAAGTGTCGCTGTGATAGCTATCATTTATGGAGCACCTATTGTGTGCTAGGCAGTGTGCTAAACTCTTTATGTAGGGCCTCCTAACAACTCTCCCAAGGTAAGAATTTCCTCTATCTCAGGGGTGGTTAAACGGGCTCAGAGCAGTTAAATAACTTGTTCAAGGCTACTCAACCAGCCACTAAACCGCAGAGCTGGAATTTGACTCCAGGGTCTGGATTTTCCTGTATTACACTGCCAAGACATGCTAATGAGTGAGCTTTTGAATTGGGGCTTTAGCTTCTGGTAAGAGGACAGAGTCCTCAGTACACTAACTTGCCGAAGGGTAGATAAATAATATATTTAGGTTGTAAAATGAAGTTGTAATTTTATCATTTGGAAAAATAACTTCTTAGAAAATTATTATTTACCTAAAGTTTCAGATATGCATAATTTCCATTGTCTGTTGGAGTAGGTTTGCAGAGTGTAGAAAATACATGGTCCTAGACAGCAAGGAATTTAAGTTCTAAAATGTTTTGATTTATGTGAAGAATATAAAACACATCATGTCTCTTTTTTATTCCTATCTGCTTATTAATTAAATGCAGATGCTAGCTAAAATTTTCAGTTAGGACCTTATATTTACACATATTATTCTATTGATCACATAATCTTACATATTTAGCTTTACACATACAGACAGAATATTATTCTTTTCACGATGTGTTTTCATATCGTACATAACAGACGTTATAATGCACATTGTTTCCCATTTTAGTTTTTTGTGTCGTTATTGATGGAAGCAAGCATGAAAACTCTAAGGATATCAGAATCCCATTTTATTTTCAGTGGTTATGGAGTGGTTGATTTTTGTTCATTTGTAAACATTGTGCACCAGAAATACTTTTAGAAATTTGCTTTTTGATTGATAACTGAAATTTGTAACTTGTTTTTAAAGGGTCTTAGGCGTAGGAGTACCACAGTGGTGCATTGCTTGCTAACTTCATGTAGACTGAGTAGAGAAGAAACACTCGAATGGAATTACATTGGAAATTACTTATCTTTGTTTTCCACACTTTTTCAACATTGTTGACCATAAATTGTTTTTGTTGTTGTTCTTTTATTCATTTTCAAAGAAAACTGGGAAATGAGCAAAACAAGCTGGGGACTCAACAATGGCATACCTCAGATTCCAGTGAAAAGAGGAGAATCTGAATTTGATTCTTTCAGGCAGTCTCTGCCCGTGTTTGAGAAACAAGAAGAAATTGTTAAAATAATTAAAGAAAATAAAGTAGTTTTGATTGTAGGAGAAACTGGATCTGGAAAGACTACGCAGGTTTGTTTCTTTGTTGTTTATGGAAGAAAAAATATTTTTTCCCACAGGATAGTTTTATATCAAATTTGTATTTTAACCCAAAATAACCCCCTTTTGGTTACTTCAGTGGTTATTTCAAAGATATTACTGGGAGTACATTTTGAGAATTTATAGAAAGGAAATGTTTTAAAGTACTTTTAAGCTAGCACATTGGGCCTTCATTTAAAGAGAAATGGGGATGTGATTGGGCATCATAAAGGAATATGGATGAGGCTAGTTCTTGTAACCTCCATGAGCCAGAGCCCTCATTTGTAAAATGGAGCTAATAATTGCTCCCATTTACGGTGAAGGTTAGAGATGTCTGTAACGTGCTGATCAGTGTTTTGTACGTAGCAGCTAAATTAACAGCAGTATTAATAATGTCGTGTTAATATAAAGTCGACTGTAGACATTGAGGCCTGCGCAGGTCCCAACCTGTCTGTGGTTTGGGGTTGCTATCCGTCTCATAAAGCAAAGTAGAGGGTTTGTCTTCTGGGAAGACAAAGTCGTCTTCTCCTCTGAGAAAGCCTCCTACATAGGTTGGCTTTGGTGTCTTCCGGGAATAGGGAGGCAGGGATTGAGGCCTCAGGAGTCTGGGTTTTCGGCTGAGGTAGAGAGAGAAGATAGTGCTTATAACCAGAAAGTCCAGAGTTGGGTGTAAGTAATTGCCTCCAGGACTCATTACTGTTAACCCAGCCTGGGCTTGGTGACAAGTGTAGAAGGAGAGTCCTTAATATTAAAATAATAATAATACAGTTTAAAAAAAATAAAGTTGACTATAGAATGGAATCAGTATGACAGGTTTGACTTGGATGTTTAGTATCAAAGTACTTCATTATGCAGTTTCCCTCCGGGTGACAGATTGGAAGTAAGTATGGCATACTGATTTGACCTTTTTTATGTTCTTTACGTGTTCACATGTTAAAATAGTAAAATTACTTTGCTTTTGATAGAGATTCAGATAGAATAGTCAATATAATTTTACATCTTTTCTTTTATGGACACATAAATTTGCTTTTGACAATTGCTTAACATTTCCTATGGTCATATTGGTTGGTGTAATAAACCTAGTCCATAGGTAAGGCAAGGGAGTGGAGGCAAAGTTGACTTAGAGTTTACCACTTATTTACTTGAAGGACTTAACCATTTTTACAGAAGCATAACTATCCCTAAAACTTGAGCCTTTAAAACTAAATAATGAAAAACATGATGAAATTTTTATCTGAACACAATATATAAAATTTTTCTTCAGTGTGAGTCATTTCATGATTAATTGAAATTCCATGGAGTCATTCCAGAGAATCCGTTCAGTTGTTGATTGTTTTAGTATTAGAGTAAGTTTTACCAATAGGTTTTAATTGTACCGGTTCTAATTATATTGAACAGAGATTTTGAATGTTTGCTTTGGCAGCACATACACTGAACAGAGATTATGAAAGTTTTGACAAATATGTTTTCATTTAAATTATTTGAATATTCTTGCTAATTGAATTATGAAAGTTTTGACAAATATGTTTTCATTTAAATTATTTGAATATTCTTGCTAAATGATCTTTGTATATGGGCATTAAGTATGCTTATTTTCACAATTATGTATATCTTTTAATAGGTATGAAGATACTTGAGAATTTAATTAGAAATGAATTATTTGCTTTTTGCTTTTCAAGAAGAAACTATTAATCTAATGGGTTTACACCTAAGAAATGATCGCATCTTATTTGAGGAGTTAAAGTAAAATTACTGATGTGTCTGTTTTATGAAATATAAATAGAATTTAAAGTTCATATCATTAGCCAGTTTCATCTTGCCTTTAGTAGCATTAGGAAGTTAATTGCCTTTTGCATTTCCATTCCATGTTCATTGTTCATGTTCATTATGTAAAATTCAAACATTATGGAAAATAGTACATAGAAAGTGAAAGATTTCTAATTCTCTTGCTACTCTCCATGCATTTTTTTCTTTCTTTCTTTTAAGATTTTATTTATTTGTCAGAGAGAGAGCACAAGCAGGGGCAGTGGCAGGCAGAGAAGCAGGCTCCCCACTGAGCAAGGAGCCTGATGCTGGGACTTGATCCCAGGATGCTGGGATCATGACCTGAGCAAAAGGCCGACACTCAACTGACTGAGCCACCCAGGTGTCCCTCTCCATGCATTTCTGTTAGAAACTTGGGAGCATGTATTTCTGTTTTGTTTTTTTTTTTTAAAGATTTTATTTATTTATTTGACAGAGAGAGACACAGCGAGAGAGGGAACACAAGCAGCGGGAGTGGGAGAGGGAGAGAGGGAACACAAGCAGCGGGAGTGGGAGAGGGAGAAGCAGGTTTCCCATGGAGCAGGGAGCCTGATGTGGGGCTCGATCCCAGGACCCTGGGATTATGACCTGAGCCAAAGGCAGACGCTTAACGACTGAGCCACCAGGCGCCCTGGAGAGAGAGAATCTTAAGCAGACTCTACCCCCAGGGCAGAGCCTGACATGGGTGTTCGATCTCATAACTCTGGATCATGACCTGGGCCGAAATCAAAATCAGGAGTTGGACGCTTAACCAACTGAGCCACCTAGGGGCTCTGTATATGAATTTATGTTTAATACTTTAGTTTCTCTTGTGAAAAAGATCTTTTAAAATTACATTTCCTAATTGATTGTTAGAAGTTACATGAAAGTTGTTGATTTTATGATTATTTTATGTTAGGACATGTCACAGAACTTTTTTTTTAGTTCCAGTAGTTTTTCCGTTGTGGTTGACTTGGACCTTCTGGGAGTACGATCATGTCATCTCATAGGACTTTAAAACTTTCATTTCAGATTCCTCAGTTCCTTTTAGATGATTGCTTTAAAAATGGTATCCCCTGCCGTATATTTTGTACCCAGCCAAGACGGTTAGCAGCAATTGCTGTGGCCGAAAGAGTTGCTGCAGAGAGAAGGGAAAGGATTGGTCAAACAATTGGATATCAGATCCGATTAGAAAGCAGGTAATGCCAGTTCTCCTGTAGCCTATCTTTGATCGTTCTTCAAAAAGACTAATGTTTCTATTTCACTAAATACAGAGGATATGTTGGTTGAAAAATTAGATGATCATTTTGCTTCAAGTAAGTCTTTGGTAAGATGTTGAGGTCATGACTGAACTTAGTAAGGTTTTGAACACATAGCTCAAGAAAGAGTTGGGCCGTAGATACAAAGCCTGTTTCATAGTTTTATGATCAAATACAAGTTATTTCACCTCTTTGAACCTCGGTTTTCTCATCCATAAAATGGGCCAGTAAAAGCAGCTAGAGCCCAGGTTTGATTTGAAGTTTATAGTAAACAATAAATGGTAGTAACAGAATTGATTATTAGAAGTGGTACTAGTAGTACCTTCTTGATAAGTGGTACTGTTTCTTTGTTCTCAGTAGTTTGGATATAGTAATTCAGAAAGCTGCTCACTTATGATACGCTTTTCTCCCCTGAGCAAAAAGTATTAAAGGTCTTTAAAAAAAAAATCAATTTATGGTTCCTTAACAAAATAATCAATCATTTAGTAATAAAATCAATTATTTAGTAATAAAAATTTTGTAAGATTTTCAGGTATGAAATACATATTTCCAATAACTTGGGTCATAAAGCATGCATACCAGTTTACCATTATATTAGTAACCTTAAGTAACCTTTATTAAAGTACATACAAGACTAACATTTAATGTGGTCATGTTTTCAATACATATGAGAGTTGTAATTGCACGCTTTATTTTTATTTTTTCAAAAAGGGTTTCTCCAAAGACACTTCTGACATTTTGCACTAATGGGATATTGCTTCGTACATTGATGGCAGGAGATAGTACATTGTCAACTGTGACACATGTTATTGTGGTAAGAATATTGCTGAGTTTGCCATATACAACTCAGATTGCTTTAAGCTTTGAATATGTAATGACATTTTTAGGATAGGGTACGCATGAGAACCAATTTTTTTGAACAGCTATTATAATCAAGTTACTTTTTATTGCCTATAATTGTTAGATGTAAATACTTGTATTAAGTAGAGATATTCTTACTGTCAGGTTTTATGAGGGCAAATAAAGTAAGTAGGTAAGTTTTTTCTTTTTTTTTAAGATTTTATTTATTTATTTGAGAGAGAGAGAGAGAATGAGAAAGAGAACACGAGAAGGGGGAGGGTCAGAGGAAGAAGCAGACTCCCTGCTGAGCAGGGAGCCCGATGTGGGGCTCGATCCTGGGACTCCAGGATCATGACCTGAACCGAAGGCAGTCGCTTAACCAACTGAGCCACCCAGGTGCCCCTAGGTAAGTTTTTTCAAAAGTGCTTTGTATATGGGAAAATGATACACGTGCTTAGCATTCTCCAGAATGGTGAAAGTTTTCTTTTTTCTCTGTGCTTAGTCATCTGACTCCTCCTTTAGCTAATATGTATTTCCCAGTCTTAGGGGTATACTTGTAGTCATTTAACTTCATAGTTAAGCTGCTAAATTAAGTAGCTGCTGAAATAGATGAATTACCACCTTATTAAAAAATTCTAGGTTTTAATCGAGTTTGTGTCAGAAAAACATTAGATTAAGTTGTATAAGTTTGCAATAAGCAGTTTTTGGAAACTTATTAGTTCTGTGCATTCAAACCAAAGGGTGCACCTGTGCCCGATGCTAACGGAAGCATATTTAAATATATTTTGTATGTATTAAAAGTACATCAAATTAGACTCCAGTAATTCAGAATTTGTTGTAGTTTGTGTATTTTTTATATCGTCTGAGAGGCAGTGCTATGTTACCCACAGTGGTTGTTGATGTCTGATTATTTCTGAATTGTCCATAATACAAAATTTTCATGAGTACTGATTGGCCTTATTCACATTTAATTTGAATTAGTATAAAACCTAGCAGCTCCATAATTCTAAAGACTTTGTCGTCCATAATGTTTTAACTATTCCATGGTTTTATTTTTGTTTTCTGCAGGATGAAGTACACGAAAGGGATCGATTTAGTGATTTTTTACTTACGAAGTTAAGAGATCTTTTGCAAAAGCACCCAACTTTGAAACTTATTCTTTCTAGTGCCGCCTTGGATGTAAATCTTTTTATAAGATATTTTGGAAGTTGTCCAGTGATATATAGTAAGTTAAATGATCAAATTTCTTCTAGGATTTTTATGAAAGTATACTTTTCGGCATGATTATATTTATTGTAATAGGAGTTGGGAATGGTCTGAAGTAGAGAGCATCCATTTCTCTTTTGTCTGAGGTATGCGTCAAAAACTCTAGATTTTCATCTACTCCTTTTCCATCCACACTCTTTGGGACTGTGTTGGGAGGGCAGTTCTCCAGTCTTAAAAGGAAATGTGCTTTATTTTGGTCCCTTATCCTTTAATTCTGTCCTCCGGTTTCCCCTTTGTTGCTAGACTTCTTGAAAGAGTAGTCTACACTTGCATGTTTAGTTCCTGTGTACTTCTACACAGCCTGCCACTTCACTTTTCTCTTGTCCTTTAATCCAAACTGGTTTTAACACCAAACTTTTAAAATAATTATTGAATTCCTCTTTAAAAATTGAAAAAGTTGTATGTGTTCACCTCAGTGATATAGTACAAATATATATAAGAGAGAGGTTCAGAATCACCGCATCCTCCTTCCAGCTTATGTCCCACTTTCCTGAGATTACTCGAGGTTAAAGCCACCTGTGTATCCTTTCTCATGTTGTCCAGGCTCATACAACATATGCAAATAGATCCATATACTTGAGATGTACAGAAATTAGTTTTAGAGAAATGAGCACGTGCCTTATACATTAGTTTGCAATTTGCTTTATTCATAGGACAGTACATCATGAAAAGTCCTCCAGTGTAGTAGCTGTAGATATAGTTCATTATTTTTTTTGATGTAGTTCATTGTTTGAAGCAGCTCTTGTAATATTTCATAATACGCATGTACTATGATTTATTTAACCATTTATCTTTGGACACTCAGATTGGTTCTAGACTCTCCTGTTCCCCCACCATAAACAGTGTTGTAACAAACATCCTTGTGCATATATCCTTATATACTGGTGCTCTTATTCCTAGGGAGAGATTCCTGAAACTAACATTGTTGAGTAAAAAGAATGTATCTGTTCTTAATTTTAACAGATTTTGCCACTGTACTTTTTCAGAGAGCTGAAATGATTTATATGTATTTCTGTAGTGCATGGGGCTGTTCATTTGTGCATTCTTACCAGTATTGTTTTGATACTGATTTAATTGCAAAGCCTACTATTTAAATTTTGCACAAAGATCTTAAGTTTTCTGTATTTCTCATGGTTGGGCACCCCCCCCCCCCGCCTTTTTGTGTGTGAAATGCTCACATCTCAATTTATTTGACAACACTACTTATAAGCAGCTCATCTCTAATATGTCCCAAGCTAAATATTTAATCTCTTCTACAAAATCTACTTCCCATTTGTTGCCCATTTTAGTTACTCCTACCATCAACCTAGTCACCTAAGGCGCAAACCTGTCTGTCTTCTCATAATATTCTTGGATGATAAGACACATAAAATGTAAATGTCTGCTAACTGGAAGCTCGTTTTGGCACCTCACGTTTGACATGTCTGACACCAAACCCCAACTCCAACCGGCCAACCTGTGGCTTTCAGCTTTCCTTGTTACCTCAGAGAATGACAATGTCATCTACCCAGTTTTGTGAGCCAGACATCCAAGAAACATGGTTGAAGCTTCTTATCATTCCTCCACATCCAATTTAGTGCTGAGTTCTGTGAATTTTACTTCCTGACTATCTCTAGAGTCTGTCTTTTTTCATTTTTATCATCACCAGTTTCATTCAAATGTTGTTCTCTTTCATGTGAATTAGTGGAATGATAATCCAGTCGGTTCCATCCCTTCTGCTCTGTTTTAAATCTGTGCTGTCCATTGCAGCCAGAGTGGTCTTTTCTGACATGGAATTCCAAGGATGTTGAATACTCTCTTGAGCTTAAGACTTTGGATAACCTTCATCTCAGGATGAAGACCTAGATCCTTAATAAGACTTGCCTCATCTCGAACTGCAGTCCCTTCTTTACTCCCTGTCTCCTGCCATATTCCGACTAGCTTGGCCGTTTAATTTCTTGAAAATATCATACTCTTTCCCAACATAGGATGTTTGCATGTGCTTTTGTTTTCTTCATTGTACACTTTTTTCTCTCCTATTAGTTAGTATTTTGTTTACCCCTTCTCTTGGTCTTCATCTTCTCTAAGAGGATGATTTTCTTAACTCATTCAGATCCCCCATTATGTCATGGTATCTTGTACTTCTCTCTAAGAGGACTTATTACAACTCTGTTTTTACATTTATATTCTGGATTATTGGATTATTGTTTGTCTCCCTTGCTGGTACGTAAGCTTCAGGAGATAAGGAGACAGCTGTGCTTCTTAGGATTTGTATTTCTGGTGCCTAGCATGATGGCAAACACATGATAAGTAGGTCATACACCCTAGAAGAAATAAGCAAATGAATAGTTCTGTAACATAAAAATCAGAATTATGTTTACAGTATCATGAGGATCACTTGCCCTGTGGAATTGCTTCTGGATTTTATACTCAGGTTCATTAACTCAGTATTCTCATGTTTTTATGTATATTATCTGTAAGATGCAAATCGACTCTTTAAAGTATTCCTGTTATTTAGTACAGGGAAGACCATTTGAAGTAAAAGAAATGTTTCTGGAAGACATCTTAAGAACTACTGGATACACAAACAAAGAAATGCTAAAGTACAAAAAGGAAAAACAACGAGGTAAGCTTTTTATCAAATAATAAAGTACTATTGATACTGGGTTTTTAGAGTATTATACTGTGGAGGTACAAGGACACTTGAAAGTTTTTTCCTTTGTATATAATTGTATAATATTATATTAGAATTCTGTCCCAAGTGTACTACTTACATTGTGGTTTATGCCCATAAATTATAATCTGTAGAGAGGAATTGAAAGTGGATGCCAGGGTTGAGGGGAAGTGTGTCCGTATCCAGAGATGCAACCAGTGTTGTAAGGAGACAGAAGACTATGCTGCCTCATCTGTGGTAGGCCGCGTATGGTAAGAGTGCAGTATGCCACAGCAGAGCTCATGGGACAGGTGTGGGGAGTGGACGGAAGGATTGAAAAGAGTAGCATGTGAGTGCTAACAAGCTCATCTTTGATACAAATGTCAAGTCTTTAAATCTTGATTTTTTTTTTTTTTTTTTTTTTGAGAGAGTGAGCCTGAGTGCAGGGGTAGGGGATGCAGAGGGGTAGAAGGAGAGGGAGAGAGAGAATTCCAAGCAGGCTCCATGTTCATCACAGAGCCTGATGCGGGGATCGATCTTGCGACCCTGAGGTCATGATCTGAGCCCGAATCAAGAGTTGGACGCTTAACCCACTGAGCCACCCAGGCACCCCTCAAATCTTGATTTTGTTATAAGTTGCATCTGTACTTAGAATTTAGCATTATTTGCCCATTAATACATCTCTTATCATGACTTACACTATCTCTCAGCTTTTGAGTTGGGGGAGATTCTTTTTTGCTGACTTTTAACTACATTATTCATGATAGAAGATTTGGCTTCAAGCTTTGATTCCTTTCTTTAGTCTGTATGACCTTGGACCGGTCTCTTAAGTTCTTTGGATTCTCCACCTGAAGAAAAGCAATTAGCAGTGCCTATTTCACAGTGCAGTGCTGAAGCACTAGTATGCAGATTGTAAAACTCTATCTCTAAACTTTTGAAGGTGACAATGGTGTATAATTTTTATCTCAAGCAACTGGCCAGGTGGTAGAAGTTCAGTAAATCGTTTTCTACACAGTGCTATATGAATATTAGTCACTAATTTAAGCAATATTTAGTGTATGGCTAAAATACTGTTCTTTGAATTTGGACTTAGAAGTAAACTTCTCACTAATAACACGGACTAGATGATGTTTTTAAGCAGTTTCATGTGTCCTTAAGGTTCAGCATAACACATTTTACTAAATATTTCTTGTTAATGTATTTTGAAAAAACAACTTCAAAATTAGGCCAACTTTTAAGTATTTTCAAACTCACTTAATTTTTTTGTTTAAAGATTTTATTTATTTATTTGACACAGGGAGAGAGCGGGAGAAGCAGACTCTCCACTGAGCAGGGAGCCCAATGCGGGGCTCGATCCCAGGACTCTGGGATCATGACCTGAGCTGAAGGCAGACGCCTAACGACTGAGCCACCCAGGCGCCCCCAAGCTCACTTAATTTTTTTAAACAAAGGAATATATTCCCCAAAATGAAGCATTTATTTGCTTATTCTTTCTTTTGTTAATAATTTAGAAGAGAAACAGCAAACCACCCTTACAGAATGGTATTCAGCTCAAGAGAATACTTTCAAGCCTGAGTCTCAGAGGCAGAGAACTGTTCCCAATGTGACTGAAGAGTATGATTTATTGGATGACGGTGGTGATGCTGTCTTCAGCCAGTTGGTAAGACATTGTTGGTTTCACACCGATATTTTGAGTGAAAATCGTGCAGTTTAAAGAACATCTTAGGAGATTATAATTGTTACTGCATTATTACAGTGTAATTCTCTTAGTTTATCTTAGGCTACGACCTATTTTTTCAGAACAACTTTCTAATGTACTTTTTTTTGGCAAATAATGCAGCGTCTCTTATTATTTTATTCTCAGTTTAAATTATTTCAATAAAATAAATTTTTGGAAGAAAATAGTTATAGATATTATATATATACATTGTCAGTCTGATATTTTATCATCTCAAAAGTTTAAGAACCTGTGAGCTAAACAATGTAAGATAAGCTCAGTTAAGAGAAAATTGAGAACAGACTGTTGATATTAGAGCACATAATCCACCAGCCAGCTGTGTGACTTTATAAAATCACTTACACACTGTAGACCTCAGTCTCTTCTCTGCTCCTTTTCTTTTTTCTATTTTGCTACAGAATCTTTTACAAATGAAATATTTCACAGAAGCCCAGCGTGCTCACCCTCAGTGTCCACCCCCATCCCTCGGTGGGGCCTCGGCTACCTTGGGTTTCATGGAATCTGTTTGAAAACTGGAACTAGCTGGTTTCCTAGGTGTCTTCTGGTCTTCCATTCTGGTTTAGAATTCTTTAAAAGGCATTGGTGATTAGTGTGATGCAAAATATTGCTGGGCTTGTATACTTTTTAGAAAATTTTTAACTGTTTTGAACATGAGAAGGTACATATGCAGTCACCTAAGCAGATATGTTTTAAGTTCTAATGCATCCAAATGAACATGTTTCTAAAAATGCTTTTTTTTTTAAAGATTTTATTTATTTATTCATTTGAGAGAGTGAGAATGAGAGAGAGAGAGAGCACATGAGAGTGGGGAGGGTCAGAGGGAGAAGCAGACTCCCCGCTGAGCAGGGAGCCCGATGCGGGACTCGATCCTGGGACCCCAGGATCATGACCTGAGCCGAAGGCAGTCGCTCAACCAACTGAGCCACCCAGGTGCCCTCTAAAAATGCTTTTGAAGAATGTTTAAAAGTTGTTAGGTAGTATGGGGAACATCCTTTTGGTTCAGTGAACAGCATTTTGACCATTAAATTAGTGTTTCTTAAGCCTGGCTGTGCATGATCATTACCTCAGGAACTTTTAAAACCCTTCTGTTATAGAATCTGGCCTCCATCAGCAGAGGTTCTAACGAACATGCTCTGGGGTGGGACCTGGCATCAGTGTTGAAAAACATTAGGGGGTGGTCCCTCTGATGTGCAGCTGGGAGGGAGAATCACTGGGGTACAGGTGTATTTCACAGTGTTCTGCCAGAAGCACATTTAGTTAATATTTTGACTGAATCATCCTCCTTTGTTTACAAACTCATTCTTGGATAAGAGATAAATGTAAGAACAAGATGCCGTATTGTAAGTGGAATGTTTGTGAGATGAGAAACTTTTATGTCAAAGCCAACGCTGTAATATATGGTTAGTAGTCCTTGTGGCCATTGTGGTCATCTTGCATTCTTTGCATATAAAGGTTAAGCTGTTGGGTAATTTATAATTTTTGCTTTTTTTTTTTTTTAAAGACAGAAAAAGATGTGAATTGCCTTGAACCATGGTTAATAAAAGAAATGGATGCTTGTCTCTCTGACATATGGCTACATAAGGATGTTGATGCCTTTGCTCAGGTCTTTCACCTTATTTTAACTGAAAATGTTAGTGGTACGTGTAATTTCTTAAAACATATTTTTATTACTCTTATGGTTATTTCTGGTGGAAGTGTAGTTTAATTCAAAGTGTATGTACTACATTTGTTCATTACCAGTAATTTGTTCTTTTGGAGTACTTATTTCACATGGACAAATCAGGATCTTATCAGCATACTAGAACAAATAAATACTGTATTAAATCAGGGATTCTTTTTTTTTTTTTTTAAGTAAGTTCTTCACCCAACGTGGGGCTTTAACTCATGACCCCGAGATCAAGAGTCCCATGCTCTACCGACTGGAGTCAGTCAGGTGCCCCTAAATCTTGTGATTCTTAATCAAGTTGTCTCCAGAAAGGTTGTACGGGCTCTGTGAATATATGACAGTTATGTGCAAAAGTATATTTATGTATGTGTATTGTGTATATAAACATACTCCCTTCCCTCCCAAGGGAATATCTTGGATTTTTAAAGAAATTTGCGGTTTCAAAAACGGTAGGAAGAGGAAGGTTAATAACTTTGCTCTAGATTTTGTATTTAGTAAATGGAGGATTTCAGCATACCTTTAGTTATATGAGCTCAAATACTAATTCACATGGATATGCTTTATGTCATGTGATGTGTTTTCACTAATGACCTATCCTGATTTTATAAGTTGATTATAGTGGATATTGGTAACCAGAGGTCAGTTTCAGAGCCCTGAGGGCTTCTAGGCAAAAGACAGAATGAAAAACCATAGAAGGTCAGTACTGAAAAGGATTTAGATGTCAAGTAATTTATCCCCTCGGGGCGCCTGGGTGGCTCAGTCATTAAGCGTCTGCCTTTGGCTCAGGTCATGATCCTAGGGTCCTGGGATCGAGCCCCGCATCGGGCTCCCTGCTCCGCGGGAGGCCTGCTTCTTCTTCTCCCACTGCCCCTGCTTGTGTTCCCTCTCTCGCTGTGTCTCTCTCTATCAAATAAATAAATAAAATCTTTACAAAAAAAAAAAAAGTAATTTATCCCCTCACTTCAACTTCTCAGCGCTGTTATTATTGTTATAATTATTGATTATTCCTTTCTTGAAACATTTTCTTCAGTTAACCTCTCAGATTCCATGCTTGCTTTATTTTCTTCTTTCTCGTCTCCCTTGCTGGAACTTCTTGGTTTCTTCAGCAGAATTTTCCCTGACTTCTTTTTTTTTTTTTTTAAGATTTTATTTATTTGAGAGAGACAGAGCACATGAGGGGGGGAGGGTCAGAGGGAGAAACAGACTCCCTGCTGAGCAGGGAGCCCAATCCCTGACTTCTTAAATATGGAATGGCCCAGGCCTCAATCCTTTGGTGTTGCTTCTGTTTACACTTTACTTCTAATGTGGATCTCATCTAGTCATCGTTTTAAATATTTATTTAAAATGACTCTTAATTTTACTGTTTCAGTCCTGACCTCCCCCCTGACTTGAGTACACCTGATCACTTGACATCTCCCCTTGGGTGTCTATTAGGAGACTAAAACTAGATACGCCCCAGACAACTTTTGGTTCCCTTCTCACTTCTTTCCTGACCTGCCTTTTCCTTAGTGTTTCCTAAGTGATCGTAATCAGTTGTGGAATTCTTTAAAAATTCATGTGCCTGACCATCCCAGACGTTTTGAAACTGAATTTTCACCTAGTTGCTGTGGCAACAAAACATAAAGTAAGTCATTTTTTTAGAAAAGATTTTATTTATTTAATTTGAGAGAGCGCGCATGAGTGGTGGCGGGGAGGGGTGGAGCGGGGAGAAGCAGACTCCCCACTGAGCAGGGAGCCCCATGCGGGACTCGATCTCAGGACCCTGAGATCATGACCTGAGTTGAAGGCAGATGCTTAACCGACTGAGCCACCCAGGCGCCCCATAAAGTCATTCTTGACTTTGGTTTCATACTCCACATTTCCATTTGCAAGTCCTGATAGTTTTACCCTCTTTTTTTTTTTTTTAAAGATTTTTATTTATTTATTTGACACAGAGAGACACAGCGAGAGAGGGAACACAAGCAGGGGGAGTGGGAGAGGGAGAAGCAGGCTTCCTGCAGAGCAGGGAGCCCGAGGCAGAGCTCGAACCCAGGACCCTGGGATCATGACCTGAGCCAAAGGCAGACGCTTAACGACTGAGCCACCCAGGCGCCCCCCCCCCTTTTTTTTAAAGATTTTTATTTATTTATTTGACAGAGAGAGACACAGCAAGAGAGGGAACACAAGCAGGGACTGGTAGTTTTACCTTCTAATTAAATCCTGAATCTGACCCCATTTTACTTCCCCTACTGCTGCCATTCTAGTCCAAGCCAACATTTCTCTCCGGGGACAATTTCAGTAGCCTGTGAATTGCTTTTATTCTTATGTCATTGTAGTCTGTTCTCCAGAGAACAATCAGACTGATCCTTTCAAAAAAACCTGGATCATGCTCCTTCCCAGCTTTCCACTTGCCCGTGGCTTTCAGTTACACTTTGTTTTTTTTTTATAAAGATTTTATTTATTTATTTGAGAGAGAGAGCATGAGAGCACGAGAGGGAAGAGGGTCAGAGGGAGAAGCAGACTCCCTGCCGAGCAGGGAGCCCGATGTGGGACTCGATCCCGGGACTCCAGGATCATGACCTGAGCCAAAGGCAGTTGCTTAACCCAACTGAGCCACCCAGGCACCCTTCAGTTACACTTTGAATAAAAATCAGAGTTTTTTCCCTGATTGGGTCTCTGACTGCCTTTTTTTTAAACTTATTGTTTTTAAATTTTATTTTATTTTATTATGTTAGTCACCATACAGTACATCATTAGTTCTTGATGTAGTGTTCCATGATTCATTGTTTGCGTATAACACCCAGTGCTCCATGCAGTATGTGCCCTCCTTAATTAATACCCATCGCTGGGTCTGACTGCCTTTTTGATATCATTTTGTACGACTCTGGACCTTTTGCCCCTGTTACCTCCTTGCCCTTCATGTATCAGCACATTCCGACCTGGGGGTCTTCGCTTTGGTTGTTTCCTGTGCCTGGAATGCCGTCCCTGCAGATGATCGCATGGCCCAATGTCTACTTCATGTAGGTCTCTGCCTGGATCTTGCCTTCTCAGAGAGGCCTCTTTGGGGTCATTTTACTGAGAAATTGTGCCCTTCTCTCACTCCCCGTACCCCGCCATATTATTCACTATTGTACTTTCATCACCTGACAGCATGTATTTTTTAATTTTGTTTTACTCTCTGTCTCATTTACTAGAATGTAAACAGCATGAGGGTGGAAACCTCGTTTGTTTTACTCATCTCTTAGACCCAGAGGTTTTGTAGTCCGTGCCCAATAAATATTTGTTGAAAAATGATACAACTTATAAGCATCCTACCAAATGATCATCTGTTTGAACATGTTTAGTGATAGGAGGCTCACTTCCTTTCTTCAGGACTTTTTTTTCAAATTTGGTTTCTTTTAATTGCTAATTTTTTTATATGTTGTAGAGTGAAGTGACATCTACCTATATAGCTTCTCCCCTCTTCTGTCTTTGGGGTGACAATGGGGAGATTTAGTACTGTTTATACCTGACAGATCTTCTGGTACGAAGATAGTTATTCTTTCTGCCTCTTTTTTTTGGGCTGACGAGACCTGACTTCAGGGGTTTGTCTTTAACATGAGATGCTGTTTAGTCTTCTCCTGCCCTTGTTTGCCTTCTTTGGTTATGTGGAATTTGTCCCTTTTAAAAAGCATGCTGTCCAGTCCTGAGTATTAATCTTAGTGACTAGCTTCAGGTAGAGTGGGTCAATCAGCCTAAAAAACTCCACTCTTTTATCTACAGTAATTCAACCTGTGGTCAGTATAGCTCTTTGCCACTACCTTGTCTTACTGATTCATGCTGTCTTGGAAACTTCTATTTCTTTTTTCTTTTTTTTTTTTTTTTTAATGAATCCCTCCTATCATATACTTATTCTGATTTTTTTTTTTTTTTGAGTTTAAGACATTCTATTTATTCCTTTTAAATCTCATGATTAGATTTGGCCCATTGCTTTTGCTTCACAACTTTTTTTTTCCCCAGTTCTAATTGTTACCTAATATATTAATAAACTTTCTCAGTTTATGAACTCAAGAGGCCTGGGTCACTGACCAAGTGTTGTGTATGCTTTAGGTCAGCATTTGGGTTTGGTTGTTCAGGTGCATGCATCTAGTAATCCAACAAACCACTTAAGGGAATGAAGATCTTTTGGCCTTTCTTGTTCTTTTTTTTTTCTTAAGATTTTATTTATTTATTTGACACAGAGAGAGTCCGCAAATAGGCAGAGCAGCAGGCAGAGGGAGAAGTAGGCTCCCCACTGAGCAGAGAGCCCAATGTGGGACTCGATCCCAGAACTCTGGGACCGTGACCTGAGCTGAAGGCAGGCGCCAAACCAACTGAGCCATCCAGGCACCCCATGGCCTTTCTTGTTCTTTGTAAATGTATTTTGGTTCCTATTGCTCTATTTTTTTTCAGGTTATTGGTTATTAAAAAACAATCTATCTGTATTTCGAAAAGTAATTTTTTGTATTTGGAAATGTGGACATTTGTTCATCTCCAGTTTTCTGGCAGTCTTTTTTTTTCCTCCCACAGAAAAAAGCTTAGCAATCTTAACTGAAAGTTAGGAAAATTTGAACTCTGAAGCATGTTGCTTTAAAATATTTATGAAGCATTAATATATTATTCTTGACCTTCTTCCTAGATATTTCTTTAGTGTATACTTTGATGTCATCATCCTATGGATCCAGGTTCCTCATCTTTTTTTTTTTCTTTTAAAGATTTTATTTTTAAGTAATTTCTATACCCAGCGTGGGGCTCGAACTCTCAACCCTGAGATCAGGAATCACATGCTCCACTGACTGAGCCAGACAGGTGCCCCTGGGTCCCTCATCTTTATAAAAGTTTCACTAGACATTTTCTAGAGTGCAGTATTCCAATGTCATAAGCTATCTGAAGTAAACAAAAATTTTTTTTATTTATTTTTTATTTGTATTGTTATGTTAATCACCATACATTACATCATTAGTTTTTGATGTAGTGTTCCATGATTCATTGTTTGTGCATAACACCCAGTGCTTCACACACAATGTGCCCTCTTTAATACCCATCACCAGGCTAACCCATCCCCCCACCCCCCTCCCCTCTAGAACCCTCAGTTTATTTTTCAGAGTCCATCGTCTCTCATGGTTCGTGTCCCCCTCTGACGGAAGTAAACAAAAATGTTAATAGCTCTTTGAACAGTTATTGACTTCCCATCTTTTTATTTCCCTTCTAAAATCTCAACCCTTAATTGGCACCAGAGTTGAAAATACTTCATGTAATCCAGGAAACCTTCTGCTTCGTAGGTTTCTTTCTTTTTTTTTTTTTAAGATTTTATTTATTTGACAAAGAGAGACACAGTGAGAGAGGGAACACAAGCAGGAGGAGTGGGAGAAGGAGAAGCAGACTCCCTGCTGAGCAGGGAGCCCGTTGTGGGACTCGATCCCAGGACCCTGGGATAATGACCTGAGCCGAAGGCAGCTTAACGGCTGAGCCACCCAGGCGCCCCTGTAGGTTTCTTTTTAATGCTATCAATTTCTCCATGGAATCCAGTGGAAGCAGCTAGTAATTAGTGAGACAGGCATTCTTTGTCATGCTTACTGTCCTAATCATCTATTGCTGCATGACAAATGATTCCCAACCTTAGCAACCTAAAACATTTATTATCTCACATTGTTTCTGAGACTCAAGAATCTGAGAGTGGTTCTGGCTTCTAGTGACTGATAAAGTAGTAGTGAAGCTGTTGTCCGGGCCTTTGGTCATCTGAAGGTTCACTGGGAGCTGGAGGATCTACTTCCAAGAGGCTCACTCATGTGGCTATTGGCAAGAGGCCTCAGGTTGTTTCCTCTTTTGGCAGAAGGCCTCAGTTCTTGCCATTTAGACCCCTTCATAGGGCTGGCTGTCTTACTCGTCCCAGGATGTGGCAGCTGGCTTCTTTCTGAGTGAGTGAGGCAAAAAAGAAGGAGAAAAAGCAAGCAGGAAGCCATAGGAACCTTTTAGAGTTAGTCACTTAGTCTAGTTCATACTCAGGAAGGGAATTTAGGCTCCACCTCTTTTTTTTTTTTAGGCTCCACCTCTTGAAGAGAGGAGTACTAAAGAATTGTTGGATGTTTTAAAACACCCACACTTAGTCATACCCTGCTGCTCAAAATATACACATTTTGGTTCTTTTCTCCAAGGCTATCAAACGAATATTCAGTTGAAGCAGTAATTATCATACAGTGAGTACAGATCATAATCTTTTCAGACCTTTTTAAAAATACGTGTGTCTGGCCATCCCAGACCTACTGACTCTGAATCTAGGAGTCAGTCAGTCATGGCTATCTGTGCTTTCAGAAATAAGTCTGATGTAATTCTCTTGTAAGTCCTCCCCACTTTAAGAACCATTGACTTATATTAATAACGGTTACCAAGTTTTAGAGTATTATTAAACAATAAGGATAATTGGGTATCTATGGAAAAATAAAATTTCCCATTTGTAATTATCTTAAATTTTACTGCAGAGTTTTTTTTTTCAGTGATAATTTCTTTTTGAAATCACCAATTTTGTAATTTAAGCCAGTTGGTGCTAAGCAATTATAATATATTGCATTTCTTGAGAAATATATTCTAGGAAGGAAATTAAATTCACTAAAACTTTATTTTTCTCATGGAGGGCTTTTATGGGAAGTAAACTTTCTGCCAGTGTTATTTCTGTTAAGCATCTCAGAAGGTAACAGTCTGGAATGATGGGGGAATCAAAGCAAAGCAAAAGAACAAAAAAAAAAAATGGTCTTGAACTTTGCATTTGCACTTTTAAGCATTCTTTTCTAGTTACTGATGAACCTTAACTTTTAAATTCTTTAATTATATCTTGTCATTTGGTGATCAAGACAATATCTAGGCTTAGGAAGTTTATTTAAGGGTTCTGCAAGTTACTAGCTTTCCTCTTCTGTTTTAATTATCGTGGTGAGCTTAATGCAGCTGAACAACTATCTCTCGTTCTCCTACCTTCCAAATGATAATCCCTCTTCCATCCTGTTTATACTAAGAGCATATTTATAACAGATCTGAGTTAAGGGTTATGTAATACTGTTATCATGTGGCTGGATGAAGGAGCAGGTCCCAGGTTAATTCTCCTGACACACATTTCTCTCATTTAAGTTAAAAAGAAATTAAAATGATTGAGAACAATTTGGAAATATAACCTGTATTTATCTTTCCCTTGCTTCAGTTGATTACAGGCATAGTGAAACCAGTGCAACAGCTCTGATGGTTGCTGCAGGACGAGGTTTTTCAAGTCAAGTAGAGCAGTTAATTAGTATGGGAGCCAACGTTCATAGTAAAGCATCAAACGGCTGGTAATTTTAAACTGCATCCATTCTTTGTATATCTTTGTATAGCTACACATACTGTTTTTGATTTCTGATGTTTGTCTTTATATTAAAAGCTATTGTGTAATAATTGCTGGTCCATCTCTAATGGGTGAATGAATAATTTTGACTAGTTTTATAATTTTGAGAAGATTATTTCTCTGTCTAAATCTGATCTCTTTGAATTTTGGCAGGATGGCTTTAGATTGGGCTAAACACTTTGGACAGACTGAAATTGTGGATCTTCTCGAATCTTACAGGTAAAACTTTATACTGTGTTTAATTAACCCTCACTTCTTTTTTAAAAGAAGTCCATGTAAATCATGGACTGTGACAAGGTAGGTAGGCTATAGTCTCTTATGCAGAGATTTTCTTTTTTCTTTTTTTTGAATTCTAAGGAATTTTTGTCTGATTTTGTTTTTTGTTTTTGGTAGGGTGCCAATAAGATCCAGTGTGCTATAATACTTTATTTCATTTTGAAAAACAGAAGGGGGATTTTTCAGTTAAACATGGTAGATACACCACATGTAATTTATCTTTGCATTTTCCCAAAGCCTTATTGAAATGGTAAGGAAGGAATATAAAGTGTGCAGGCTAACAAAGTCAGAGAGATTGGAAGAGGGCCTAGCACCTGATGGAAGACAGGAGTCAATTTTGGGGTAATAAAAGGCTAATGGATCAATGGTATTTGACTTAGCAGAGCTGAGAAAACTGAAAGCTCAATGCCTGCAGAGGGTAGTGCCAGTGAGAAACAAACTCATTTTAGCTTCTTAGAGGGTCATTTAACTACATCTGAAGGACAGTGAAAGAAAGGGCCAAAACCAAAAAAAAACTCCAAAAAACCCCCCCCAGACTTGATTGAAATTCTCTATGAGGAACATTTAGAATTCCCGATTCCCACCTCCCCTGCCATTAGATGAGCTCTCCCTTCCCCACCTCGGCAGGAAGTGGGAAGTTTATTAAAAAATTAAGCCACAGAAGCTTTGGACTTGGGGCTCCCAGGCGCAATGGGAGAGTGGGAGTGAGGCATCAAATAGAAAAGTCTCCTGACAGACTGAAGGTTGAGATACCGTTCAGCCCATTCCGCTGCTGTCCCGTCACTGTTTCCTGTTTGAAGCTTATGTTCTTCAGCAGAAAATGTGAGAATTCTTTCCTGGGAGAATAGACCAAGCCTATGGAAAAGAATTGGAAATATGGAAAGTTTGGTATTCCTTCAGTGAAAGGACCATCTGTAAGCCAGATAGCACAACAATCCCCTCTTGTGCACGTGGAGGGTTTTTGTGCCTTCTCTTTGAAGATGAGCAAACTGCTAAGGATTGAGCACCAGGCGTCTGTGAGGGGGAGAAGCACCCACAAGCAAACAACAGTAGCCACAAAAAACCCTGGAACTTGGATGGACTAAGCATCAGTGACCAGAAGAAAACTTCAAAAACTAATAGAAAATATTCATAAAACAGTGTGTTACGAAACAGTGTGTTACAAAACAGGGACAGAACACAAATCTTTATTCAGATTTTATCTTCATGAGGGCTACCTAAAAATATCCTGTTGTTGTAGTCTACCTCCTTGTGCTATTCATCCTTCTTAACCTATTCTACTTTTTCTTTTGTCTCTAGGACCTGCCACCCTCTGATACGCTTTTTTTCTTTTTTAAAATTTAAATTCAGTTAATTAACATATAGTGTATTAGTTTCAGAGGTGGAGTTCAGTGATTCATCAGTCTTTTTGTTTTGTTTTGTTTTTTTATTTTTTTCAGAACTTACTCATTTTTCTTTTTTAGCTTTTTTAAAATTTAAATTCAGTTAATTAACATATAACGTTTTATTAGTTTCAGAGGTAGAGTTTGGTGATTCATCAGTCGTATATAATACCCAGTGCTCATTATATCCTGTGCCCTTCTTACTGCCCATCACCCAGTTGCTCCATCCTCCCACTTCTCCCCTCTAGTAACCCTCAGTTTGTTTCCTGTGATTAAGAGTCTCTTATGGTTTGTCTGCCTCTCTGATTATGTCTTGTTTTATTTTTTCCTCTCTTCCCCTATGATCCTCTGTTTTGTTTCTTAAATTCCACATGAGTGAGATCATATGATAATTGTCTTTCTTTAATTGACTTATTTTGCTTAGCATAGTATCCTCCAGTTCCATCCACGTTGATGCAAATGGCAAGATCTCATTCTCTTTGATGGCTGAGTAATATTCCATTGTATATATGAACTGCATCTTCTTTATCCATTCATCTGTTGAAGGGCATCTCAGCTCTTTCCACAGTTTGGCTATTGTGGACATTGCTGCTCTGAACATTGGGGTGCAGGTGCCCCTTTGGATCACTCCATTTGTATCTTTGGGGTAAATAGCTAATAGTGCAATTGCTGGCCACCCTCTGATAAATTATGTACTTACTTACTGTATTCATGATTTATTGTCTGTCTCTTTGCTCCACTAGACTTTAGTAAGCTCCTTGTCTCTTTTGTTCAGGGACAGAGCCCGGATATAGTAGATGTTCAGTGAATATTTGTTGAGAGACTGAATAAATAAGAAAAAGCTCTTACAAATTAAAGAGATGATAGAAAAAAATTCAGAAGGGTGTCAAGATAAAGTTGAGAGAATTGGCTCACAAACCAGGAAAAAAGGACAAGAGATGGAAAATTGTGGAAGAAAGATAAGACAATTTATTTCCTATATATCCTTTACCAGGAAGGTTTAGAGAACGTGCTCCACAAAAATGAAGAAGTAAAATAAAACAGGAAAACAGCGACCAAGCACAGGAGGTAGTGAAAGAATTGCTCAGTGTGCCAGTGAGGAGCAGTGTTTCTGTGACAGCTGCCTGCTAGCCACTAGGCCAAGTCTCCTAGGAGAGCTCCTGAGCAGTGCTGGGGTAGGGGGTGTGGTGTGGGGAAAGGAGGGAAGGAGGGGAGATGACCTGATGTTGCTGACCTTAGTAAAAAGGCTTTAGGGGCACCTGGGTGGCTCAGTCGTTAAGCGGCTGCCTTCAGCTCAGGTCATGATCCCAGGGTCCTGGGATCGAGCCCCTCATCAGGCTCCCTGCTCCGAGGGAAGCCTGCTTCTCCCTCTTCCACTCCCCCTGCTTGTGTTCCCTCTCTCCCTGTCTCTCTGTCAAATAAATAAAAGCTTTAAAAAAAAAAAAAAAAGGCTTTAGGAATCTTGTAAGACTTTGGGAAGAATTAGTGGTAAGTACACAGAAAACTAAGCAAATAAAAATTAGACATTAATTACTTGAGGAAAACCCAAAAGAAGAACAGAAGAAAGGAAGTGTAATCAGTTTGCTGTTGGGCTTTGGCTCAGTGGTAAGTAATGTTTGTGTAGTGGTAGTAAAGGCCAAATGAAGATGTAATGAAAATCGTATGGACCTCTGTGGGTGGAAAGTGGGCGGGAGCGGAGGTGGTGACCTAAGTTTTCATGAATAGAGGTTCACAGATAATGATGAAATTATTAAATCAGTAAGTAGCGGAAGGTGCATGTTGCTTGGAAATATGGCCGCAAATACCAAAAGAAATGGCTAAAAGAATTGAAAAAGTCCTAGGCAACGTGTCTGTGTATAAAGAGGGTTTTTTGTTGTAAATTCTACAAAACCGTTTATTAACACTACGTATATGTATTACTTTTATTTATTTATTTAAAGATTTTTATTTGTTTGACAGAGACACAGCGAGAGAGGGAACACAAGCGGGGGCTAGTGGGAGAGGGAGAAGCAGACTCCCCGCTGAGCAGGGAGCCCGGTGCGGGGCTCGATCCCAGGACCCTGGGATCATGACCTGAGCTGAAGGCAGACGCTTAACTGACTGAGCCACCCAGGTACCCCTGTATTACTTTGATTTAAAGAAAAGAATCAGACAATACTTTGATAAAGGTCCTATGAAGCAAATCCTTCATTTAGGCAATTAAAGGTTTTAGCTAAAGTTAGGTTAGATACTTAGGTAGATTATGTAGATTTTAGATTAGCTATCTAAAGAAAAGAAAAAGATAATTTTAAAGGAAAAGATATCTAAAGAAAACATGTTTTATAATACATTGATAGCATTTGTTTTCAACCTATAAGAAAAAAGAAAAAAATGAATCTGAGGTTAAAATATATTAAGGTATCTTTTATAGAAGAACATAAAAATGTTTTATTTGAGTTGGGTTTTTGTATTTTATTCTATAGATATAGTCTCAGATGAAGTGAATGTTTGAAGTATGAAATTAGTCTTGTCATTTTAATTTCATTAAATGATAATGAAGGTTAGAGTCACAAAGTTCTTAGCAGACCCAAATGCTAATTATGGTAGGCAGGTTTTGTTGTCATTTCAATAATCATACCCAGAACTTGCAGTCCTTTTAGTGCTAATGCTTTGAATGTTCCAGACATTCTTAGGGTGCTGGGAATAGCTCAGTAGACACTGCAGAGTACCAAGTAGTGGTTGTCTGGATAGTATTCTAATTATCCTACCTAACTGGGCTTTCTTTTTATTCTACAGGTCATGATGTTATCAATTACAAATTTCAAATATTTAAATTTATGATGTTTGTCAGATTATTGATAATTGATATATAAAGTTAGAGCTTTATTTATTTATTTTTTAAAAGATTTCATTTATTTATTTGACAGAGAAACAGCGAGAGAGGGAACACAAGCAGGGGGAGTGGGAGAGGAAGAAGCAGGCCTCTGCTGAGCAGGGAGCCCAATGCGGGGCTCGAGCCCAGGACCCTGGGATCATGACCTGAGCGAAGGCAGACACCTAACGACTGAGCCACCCAGGCGCCCCAGTTTTATTTATTTTTTTTTTAAAGATTTTTTTATTTATTTGAGAGAGAGCAGAGGGAGCAAGAACATGAATTGGGGGGGCAGAAGGGGAAGGAGAAGCAGGCATCCTGCTGAGCAGGGAGCCTAGTATGGGGCTTGATCCCAGGACCATGGGATCATGACCTGAGCCTCGAAGGCAGACACTTAACCAACTGAGCCACCCAGGCACCCCTAAAGTTAGAGCTTTAAACAAAGGACATAATACCTCTTCATTTACCTGTTAAGAAGTAAGAAAGCAAAAAAATTGGAATGTTTTAAAATCTTAAAATTTAAAATAACGCAGTTATAATTTTAATATTTTCCCTCCTAAAAACAGGCTTAGTTACTTTTCTGCTAAGCTCTTTAGGAGAAATTGGGCTGATTTGAACTTCCTAGGAATCTTATTGATGGTTACTAGGGATGGCAGAAGGTTATATTTTTACATATGGGATGAAGAAGCAAGCTATTGTTTCAGTAATTTATGCTGATTCTGGGCTTTTAGAAAATAGCAAATCAATCTGCTTTTAGTATGGAATAACCAAATAGCAGTCATGTTAAGTTGGTACCTGCAGAATTGTTTTGTTTTGTTTTGTTTTAAATGTGGGCTTTGCTTCCGAGTTTTGTTTGTAAGAGTGAATAATTACAAACAGTCTATTAAGAAAATACAAATGAGGCATATAATGTAATGAGCACTGGGTATTATATAAGACTGATGAATCATAGACCTGTACCCCTGAAACCAGTAATACGTTATATGTTAATTAATTGAATTTAAATGAAAAGAAAAAAGAAAATACAAATGATCAAAGGTTTGTGTGTTTTAAATTTTATTGAGGTGAAGTTCACAACCATGTAATTTACCCATTGAAGTGTACAATTCAGTGACTTTTAGTATGTCTGCCATGTTATGCAGTTTTTTAAAAAGATTTTATTTATTTATTTATATATTTATTTATTTAGAGCGCAAGCAGGGGAGGGACAGAAGGAGAGGGAGAGAGAGAGAATCTTGAGCAGACTCTGCACTGAGTGCAGAGCGTGACACCGGGATTGATCTCAACGACCCTGAGATCGTGACCTGAGCCAAAAACCAAGAGTGGGAGGCTTAACAGACTGAGCCACCCAGGTGCCCCATGTAATGCAGTTATTAGGACAATCAATTTTGAGAACATTTTCATCACCACCCCCCAGAAAACCCTGTAATCATTAGCAAGCACTCCTCATCTTCCCCAGTTCTTCCAGTCCTAGGCAACTAGTCTACTTTGTCTTTCTATAGATTTGTCTATTCCATACACTTAATCTAAGTGGGATGATATAGTACGTAGTCTTTTTGTGATTGGCTTCTATCACTTCGTATAATGTTTTCAAGGTTCATTCATGTTGTAACATCCTTTTTCTGACTGAGTGATACTCTGTTCTAAGGCTAGATCACAGTTTGTTTAACTCGTCTTCAATTGATGAACATTTGGGTGGTTTCCACTTTCTGGCAGTTATGAATAATACTGGTATGAACATTTGTGTACACCAGTATATGTGGACATATATTTTCATTTCTCTTGTTTATATACCTAAGAGTAGAATTGCTGGGGCATCAGGTAATACTGTGTTTAACATTTTGAGGAACTGCCATATTGGTTTTTTTTTTAATTTTTTAATATTTATTGTTATGTTAATCACCATACATTACATCATTAGTTTTTGATGTAGTGTTCCATGATTCATTGTTTGTGCATAACACCCAGTGCTCCACGCAGAACGTGCCCTCTTTAATACCCATCACCAGGCTAACCCATCCCCCCACCCCCCTCCCCTCCAGAAACCTCAGTTTGTTTTTCAGAGTCCATCGTCTCTCATGGTTCGTCTCGCCCTCCGACTTACTCCCCTTCATTCTTCCCCTCCTGCTACCTTCTTCTTTTTTTTCTTAACATATATTGCATTATTTGTTTCAGAAGTACTGATCTGTGATTCAACAGTCTTGCACAATTCACAGCGCTCACCGTAGCACATACCCTCCCCAATGTCTATCACCCAGCCACCCCATCCCTCCCACCCCCAACCACTCCAGCAACCCTCAGTTTGTTTCCTGAGGTTAAAAATTCCTCATATCAGCGAGGTCATATAATACATGTCTTTCTCTGTTTGACTTATTTCACTCAGAATAGCACCCTCCACTTCCATCCATGTCATTGGAAATGGCAAGATCTCGTTCCTTTTTATGGCTGCATAATATTCCATTGTGTATATATACCACATCTTCTTTATCCATTCATCTGTCGATGGACATCTTGGCTCTTTCCATAGTTTGGCTGTTGTGGACATTGCTGCTATAAACATTGGGGTGCACGTACCCCTTCGGATCCCTACATTTGTATCTCTGTGGTAAATACCCAGTAGTGCAATTGCTGGATCGTATGGTAGCTCTATTTTCAACTGTTTGAGGAACCTCCATACTGTTTTCCAGAGGGGTTGCACCAGCTTGCATTCCCACCAACAGTGTAGGAGGGTTCCCCTTTCTCCACATCCTTGCCAACATCTGTCATTTCCTGACTTGTTAATTTTAGCCATTCTGACTGCTGTGAGGTGGTATCTCATTGAGGATTTGATTTGGATTTCCGTGATGCCAAGCGATGTTGAGCACTTTTTCATGTGTCTGTTGGCCATTTGGATGTCTTCTTTGGAAAAATGTCTGTTCGTGTCTTCTGCCCATTTCTTGATTGGATTAGTTGTTCTTTGGGTGTTGAGTTTGATAAGTTCTTTATAGATTTTGGATACTAGCCCTTTATCTGATATGTCATTTGCAAATATTTTCTCCCATTCTGTCGGTTGTCTTTTGGTTTTGTGGACTGTTTCTTTTGCTGTGCAAAAGCTTTTTATCTTGATGAAATCCCAATAGTTCATTTTTGCCCTTGCTTCCCTTGCCTTTGGCGATGTTTCTAGGAAGAAGTTGCTGTGGCTGAGGTCGAAAAGGTTGCTACCTGTGTTCTCCTTTAGGATTTTGATGGGCTCCTGTCTCACGTTTAGGTCTTTCAACCATTTGGAGTCTGTTTTTGTGTGTGGTGTAAGGAAATGGTCCAGTTTCATTCTTCTGCATGTGGCTGTCCAATTTTCCCAACACCATTTGTGGAAGAGACTGTCTTTTGCCATTGGACATTCTTGCCTGCTTTGTCAAAGATAAGTTGACCATAGAGTTGAGGGTCCATTTCTGGGCTCTCGATTCTGTTCCATTGATCTATATGTCTGTTTTTGTGGCAGTACCATACTGTGTTGATGATGACAGCTTTGTAATAGAGCTGGAAGTCCGGAATTATGATGCCACCAGCTTTGCTTTTCTTTTTCAAGATTCCTCTGGGTATTCGGGGTCTCTTCTGGTTCCATACAAATTTTAGGATTATTTGTTCCATTTCTTTGAAAAAAGTGGATGGTATTTTGATGGGGATTGCATTGAATGTGTAGATTGCTCTAGGTAGCATTGACATCTTCACAATATTGGTTCTTCCAATCCATGAGCATGGAACGTTTTTCCATTTCTTTGTGTCTTCTTCCATTTCTTTCATGAGTATTTTATAGTTTTCTGAGTACAGATCCTTTGCCTCTTTGGTTAGATTTATTCCTAGGTATCTTATGGTTTTGGGTGCAATTGTAAATGGGATTGACTCCTTGATTTGTCTCTCTTCTGTCTTGTTGTTGGTGTATAGGAATGCCACTGATTTCTGTGCACTGATTTTATATCCTGCTACTTTACTGAATTCCTGTATGAGTTCTAGCAGTTTTAGGGTGGAGTCTTTTGGGTTGTCCACATACAATATCCTATCATCTGCAAAGAGTGAGAGTTTGACTTCTTCTTTGCCGATTTGGATGCCTTTGATTTCTTTTTGTTGTCTGATTGCTGTGGCTAGGACTTCTAATACTATGTTGAATAGCAGTGGTGATAGTGGACATCCCTGCCGCGTTCCTGACCTTAGGGGAAAAGCTCTCAGCCTTTCCCCATTGAGAATGATATTCGCTGTAGGTTTTTCATAGATGGCTTTTATGATATTGAGGTATGTACCCTCTATCCCTATACTCTGAAGAGTTTTGATCAAGAAAGGATGCTGTACTTTGTCAAAAGCTTTTTCTGCATCTATTGAGAGGATCATATGATTCTTGTTCTTTCTTTTGTTAATGTATTGTATCACGTTGATTGATTTGCGGATGTTGAACCAGCCTTGCAGCCCGGGGATAAATCCCACTTGGTCGTGGTGAATAAGCCTTTTAATGTACTGTTGGATCCTGTTGGCTAGTATTTTGGTGAGAATTTCTGCATCCATGTTCATCAAGGATATTGGTCTGTAATTCTCCTTTTTCATGGGGTCTTTGTCTGGTTTTGGGATCAAGGTAATGGTGGCCTCATAAAATGAGTTTGGAAGTTTTCCTTCCATTTCTATTTTTTGGAACAGTTTCAGGAGAATAGGCATTAATTCTTGAAATGTTTGATAGTTTCCCCTGGGAAGCCATCTGGCCCTGGGCTTTTGTTTGTTGGGAGATTTTTGATGACTGCTTCAATTTCCTTAGTGGGTATAGGTCTGTTCAGGTTTTCTATTTCTTCCTGGTTCAATTTTGATAGTTGATACATCTCTAGGAATGCACCCATTTCTTCCAGGTTATCTAATTTGCTGGCATAGAGTTGCTCATAATAGGTTCTTATAATTGTTATTTCTTTGGTGTTGGTTGTGATCTCTCCTCTTTCATTCATAATTTTGTTGATTTTGGTCATTTTTCTTTTTGATAAGTCTGGCCAGGAGTTTATCAATCTTGTTAATTCTTTTAAAGAACCAGCTCCTAGTTTCGTTGATCTGTTCTAGTGTTCTTTTGGTTCCCAGTTCATTGATTTCTGCTCTGATCTTTGTTATTTCTCTTCTCCTCTGGGTTTAGGCTTTATTTGCTGTTCTTTCTCTAGCTCCTTTAGGTGTAGGGTTAGGTTGTGTATTTGAGACCTTTCTTGTTTCTTGAGAAAGGCTTGTATTGCTATATACTTTCCTCTTAGGACCGCCTTTGCTGTATCCCAAAGATTTTGAACAGTTGTGTTTTCATTTTCATTGGTTTCCATGCATTTTTTAAATTCTTCTTTAATTTCCTGGTTGACCCATTCATTCTTTAGTTGGATGCTCTTTAACCTCCATGTATTTGAGTTCTTTCCGACTTTCCTCTTGTGATTGAGTTCTAGTTTCAAAGCATTGTGGTCTGAAAATATGCAGGGAATAATCCCAATCTTTTGCTAGTTTCAAAGCATTGTGGTCTGAAAATATGTAGGGAATAATCCCAATCTTTTGGTATTGGTTGAGACCTGATTTGTGACCTAGGATGTGATCAATTCTGGAGAATGTTCCATGGGCACTAGAGAAGAATGTGTATTCCGTTGCTTTGGGATGGAATGTTCTAAATATGTCTGTGAAGTCCATTTGGTCCAGTGTGTCATTTAAGTCTTTATTTTCTTATTGATCTTTTGCTTAGATGATCTGTCCATTTCAGTCAGGGGGGTGTTAAAGTCCCCCACTACTATTGTATTGTTGTCAACGTGTTTCTCTGCTTTTGTTATTAATTGCCTTATATAATTGGCTGCTCCCATGTTAGGGGCATAGATAATTACAGTTGTTAGATCTTCTTGTTGGATAGACCCTTTAAGTAGGATATAGTGTCCTTCTTCATCTCTTATTACAGTCTTTGTTTTAAAATCTAATTTGTCTGATATAAGGATTGCCACCCCAGCTTTCTTTTGGTGTCCATTCGCATGGTAAATGGTTTTCCACCCCCTCACTTTCAATCTGGCGGTGTCTTTGGGTCTAAAACGAGTCTCTTGCAGACAGTATATTGATGGGTCTTGTTTTTTAATCCAATCTGATAGCCTGTGTCTTTTGATTGGGGCATTGAGCCCATTTACATTCAGCGTAACTATTGAAAGGTATGAATTTAGTGCCATTGTATTGCCTGTAAGGTGACTGTGACTGTATATTGTCTGTGTTCCTTTCTGATCTATGCTGCTTTTAGGCTCTCTCTTTGCTTAGAGGACCCCTTTCAATATTTCTCTTAGGGCTGGTTTTGTGTTTGCAAATTCCTTTAGTTTTTGTTTGTCCTGGAAACTTTTGATCTCTCCTTCTATTTTCAATGACAGCCTAGCTGGATAGAGTATTCTTGGCTGCATATTTTTCTCGTTTAGTGCTCTGAAGATATCATGCGAGTCCTTTCTGGCCTGCCAGATCTCTGTGGATAGGTCTGTTGCCAGTTAACGTTTCTACTATGGTAGGTTACAGATCTCTTCTCCCGAGCTGCTTTCAGGATTTTCTCTTTGTCTCTGAGACTCGTAAGTTTTACTATTAGATGTCGGGGTGTCGACCTATTTTTATGATTTTGAGAGGGGTTCTCTGTGCCTCCTGGATTTTGATGCCTGTTTCCTTCCCCACATTAGGGAAGTTCTCTGCTATAATTTGCTCCAGTATACCTTCTGCCCCTCTCTCTCTTTCTTCTTCTTCTGGGATCCCAATTATTCTAATGTTGTTTCGTCTTATCGTATCGCTTATCTCTCGAATTCTGCCCTCGTGATCCAGTAGTTGTTTATCTCTCTTTTTCTCAGCCTCTTTATTTTCCATCATTTGGTCTTTTATGTTGCTGATTCTCTCTTCTGCCTCATTTATCCTAGCAGTTAGTGCCCCCATTTTTGATTGGACGTTATTAATAGCCTTTTTGATTTCGACTTGGTTAGATTTTAGTTCTTTTATTTCTCCAGAAAGGGTTTCTCTAATAACTTCCACGCTTTTTTCAAGTCCAGCTAGTATCTTTAAAGTCATGATTCTGAACTCTAGGTCCAACATCACACTAATGTCTGTATTGAGTATGTCCCTGGCAGATGGTACTACCTCTTATTCTTTTTGCTGAGGTGATTTTTTTCGTTTTGTCATTTTGTCCTTCCAGTAAGTGGTCGCTTCTCTGTTCAGAGAATTGTTGCTGCTCTCTTCTTCGGTCTCCTGTTGAGTTCGTAGGTGTTTAGAATGGTTTGATCCCTATTCAGCTGAATTCCTGAGACCAGACGAAATCCAGGTCTCCTACTCCCCCACCATCTTGCTCCGCCCCCCCCGCCACATTGTTTTTCAAAGTGGCTTTACCATTTTATGTTCTTACTAACAATGTACGATGGTTACAATTTCTCCACACCCTCTTTTAACACTTTCCTCTGTCTTTTGATTATAGTCATCCTAATGGGTGTAATGAGTGGTATCTCATTGTGGTTTTGGTTTTCATTTCTCTGATGAGTAATGATGTCCAGCATCTTTTCAATGTGTTTATTGGCCATTTGTATGTTTTCTTTAGAGAAATATCTTCAGATTGTGTTTTCGGAAAGCACTTAGTGACAAATTTTACTTTGGATAATGTACTGTAAGCCAAAACATGAACTGTAGCTAGGAAATTAAGTATCACTTACCTCCTTAGGGTATATTCAGAATTTGAGGAAGGACATCCTGGGAATCATTGGCCTTAAAGGAGTACTCTTTTTGATGAAAATTGAGTTGGTCATTTTTTTCTTTTTTTTAAGTGCTTCACTGGAATTTGGAAATCTAGATGAAAGTTCTCTGGTTCACACAAACGGAAGTGACCTCAGTGCAGAAGACAGAGAGCTCCTGAAAGCTTATCATCACAGTTTTGATGATGAAAAAGTAGACTTGGATTTGATCATGCACCTTCTATACACTATCTGCCATGGTTGTGATGCTGGTAAATAAGTACTGTCTAAAATAACTGGAACACCAGTGTATACTTTGATTTCAAAATTAGTATTTTGCATGTACAGATTTCTACAGAATTCCATTGGCAATATTGCATAAATAGTCTCTAAGTGTCATAAGTATTACAGTTTATCAGTACTTGAAAACTCGTGATGGTAGCTCATTGTAGCTGGGCCTGTTGATTGGTTCTGGTTTGTAAAACCAGAGATTTAATATTTAAAAAAAAAATCCTTTTTCTCCAAGGTGCAATATTAATTTTCCTACCTGGATATGATGAAATTGTTGGACTGAAGGATCGCATCCTGTTTGATGACAAGCGGTTTGCTGACAACACACATAGGTAAAAGCTAAAGCTTTGTATTTGTTGCTTTAAGTAACAGATAGGTACCATAGTGTATTTTCCCTTTCCACTGTCAACAGATACCAAGTCTTTATGCTTCATTCAAATATGCAAACATCTGATCAAAAGAAAGTATTAAAAAACCCACCTGCTGGTGTTCGAAAAATAGTAAGCTTCATAAAATTTTCTTTTGTCCATTTCATTAGCCATTGGTCCTGTGTTCCTATTAACTGTAACGTAACATCCCCTTGCAGATCCTTTCCACCAATATTGCTGAAACCAGCATCACAGTGAACGATGTTGTCTTTGTTATTGATTCTGGTAAGGTGAAAGAGGTATGTACGGATAAGTTGTATTTTGTTTAAATGGAGAAGGTTATGTTACTTTCCAATAAATGCTTTTATAATTCACTTTAATGGGAAGATTTCTGGTTCTGCATGAATTTAACAATAGTAATCGTTGATTTCTCTAAAGTAAAGATTTTACCTTAAGCAATTCAGAATGTAGGAGCTAGTTATTGTAACAGATTATACAAAAAAAAAAAAAAAAATAGCTCCTGCTGATTAAATACCAGGAAGAAAGTAAAGGGTTGGCTAGTTACACTGAAAATTTGTCACAGTGTGAGAATTGGATTACATATTTTGTATGCTTTCCTTCTTTCCTTCTGCATGTGGGCATGCACCATGTCCCTCTTGTTCAGTGTTAATCTCTAGGGCTCCACATGTATAGTAGGTATTCAAAAGATATTTCGTTCGAGAGAACCATCCTGAGACAGTGAGCCGGAGTCAGAACCAGAGTTCAGCAAATGCCAGTGAGCAGCCGCACGGGTCCAGTGCCTGCTTTTATAAAAATAAATTTCACTGGAACACTGTCCTGTTCACTCTTTTACCTGTTGTCTGTGGTTGCTTTCACACTGCAACTGGCATTGTTGCGACAGAGACGCTCTACAAAGGCTAAAATATTTACTCCAACCCTGATATAAAGAAAAGACAGCATTTATTTTCTTTTAGCATTGGAATGCTCAGCAGTCCTCAATACCCTTCACTTTGGCAGATCCTTTCACTGAAAGAATGGAAAGTGATATAGAGGTGGTTGCTTTTCAAGGAAAGATACTGTCTCTGTTGTGGAAAGCAAATGATGTCTGTTCTGGTGGCTAGAAATGATCATGTTTTAATGTGGGAAACATTTGTTAATTGCTTTATAATGTTTTCAGTGGAATTTTTAGGAATATCTTATAGAAAATAAAATTTTATAAAATGTAGACGTTTCAGTATAGTTGTATACTATAAAGAAGGGATACATTTTATTTTTTGTAAGAAGATAATGATGGATATATACCTTTTATAAGAGGATAATGATAGGATTATCACTAAAAGTCTGGGTGAGTCAGTGAAAATTCAGATTTTATTGCCCTGAAATTATGTAAAGCTGATGAAGTGGATTTTGAATATTTTAGAAATTAATTTCTGTGGGTGCCATTTATCAGGTAAACCCCAGTTTAGAACATGATGGTAGTGTCAGAAGTTATTTTACATACAAAACTGATAAATGTGACATTTTATTGAAAACTACATAAGTATCATCTTTTCTAAAAATCCCATAATTCAACTATTATGAGAACACATTTGTATTTGCCCTATATAGCTATTTTATGAAAGGGAAAGTGTAAGTCACTGAATGATTAATTATATATTCTAGTTAGGAATGCATTCTTCTAAAATCTTTCTCTACAGTAAATTTTGGCTTTAGATTGTTTATGGAATATAAGGGTAATAATGGTTCTTTTTTACTTTCTCTTTTGTAACA
This sequence comes from Zalophus californianus, assembly GCF_009762305.2. Taxonomy (NCBI): domain Eukaryota; kingdom Metazoa; phylum Chordata; class Mammalia; order Carnivora; family Otariidae; genus Zalophus; species Zalophus californianus. The sequence goes on from NC_045599.1 coordinate 9,455,333, forward strand.
TTCTGGATAGGCTTACTGCCTTAGTAGCTCAGTAGGGGGTAAAATGGAAAGGATTAAAAATTCTTCACTTTGGGGATAAGATTGGTTCAGCGATTATTGTTATTCTCATTCCTCCAGATCAGTTCCCTGGCACATATTTTAGAAACTGTCTTTCCCTGACACTCCTATTCCTCGTGGTGATAGAAATCTGATAGGAAATGACCTCAAGAGAGTAGATCAGTTTTTCTTCAGTCTTGATGTCTATGAGTACTGACTGCTATTATCCAACTGTAGCAGAGAGAAATAAGTAAGCAAGGCATGGAATGAGGAAGTTTTTACAGCTCTTCTCAGTTTTTCATTCTTTTTCCTTAGAATGTTTGTAACCAGAGATCTGGATTGTTTTTTTTTTTTTAATCTGTGCCCCATCCTACTTACCTAATCAAGAAGGGCCTTGAATTAAACTTGGCATGTTAAAATATATTCATAGTATTTCTTGCTATTTCTTCTTAAGCACCTTTTATCAAAGTTTTAATATGAAGATAACTTAAATATTACAGAAATCCTTTGATGCACTGAATTTTGTTACAATGTTAAAAATGGTGTGGATTTCCAAAGCTAGTGCCATACAACGAAAAGGCAGGTAATGTATATTTAATGTACATTTATTCATTCAGTTGCCTGTAAAATGGAAACATTTTGACATGTACGTATTTAATGTCTATTCCGCTTTCTATGTAAAATGTTAAAATTTTCATGTTAGTCTTAATTCTTATATTGTTTTTGCAAAGCAAGCCATTTTAATACTTTCTTTAAAAGTTGAATTCAGGTTATGTTAATTTTTGACTAGTATAATCTGTCCTCAGAAGATGTAAGAAAGTTAAAAAACAAAAAAGGAAAATATTTTAAACATTTGCAATACAGGATAAAGGGCTAATTTCTGTATTATGCAAAAAACTCTTTAAAATCACTTCATAAAGACCAACACATTAAGCTCACATACACCACCTCATATATGCCAGAATAAGTGCAAATTAATGAGGACATTTTTTTGCTTATCGCCAGATTGGCATTGATGAAAATGTTTAACAGTACCTACAACAGAGTTGGCAAAAGCATGGGCCAGTAGGCTTTCATAGTTTACTGATGAGTATAAATTGCTGTGACTTCTTCAGAGGACAGTTTGAAACTGTTTTATCCAAATCTACCCTTTGCTGGTGGATTCTGTTTCTCATCATTTATGCTGAGTGTACCTGTGCATGTGCCCAGACATGTATTGAAGAATGTTTTCCGCAGCACTGTTTGTAATAGAGAAAACTCTGGAAGTATTGTAGTTAAATAAATTATGCTATAGCCATACAATGGTATACTAGATAACTGTTACAGGGAAAGATGTGGACATATGTATTGTTATGGAATGAGTTCTCAGAATATATTATTAATTGAAAAAAGTAAGGTGTAGAACATGCATCTATAGTATTTGTGGTAAGTATATATATATATATATATATATATATATATGTGCTAAGTAAATATATATAATGCTAAATATATATAGTGTTAAATATATGTTTTTTATAGATATATGTTTGTATGTATATATTTAGGGCAGAAATGCATTGTCAGATTTGAGAGAAACATTAAAAAACAATTGTTGACTCTGAGAAGGAGAATTTGTGGGGCTCTTTGAAGGAAGAAGATTTAATTTTCATTTTACTTTTTTGTAGTTTGGTTATTTATTTTAGTATGTGCTTGCATTACCTTTTCTTTTTTAAAAAAGGGAAGGTGAAAAAGTAGCCTATTTTTCAGTAATTATTTGACTAATTTTTTTGCATTTTAACTAACAGGAAAACATCAGGTACTGACTCTAAAGCAGTGCCTCATATGCTGAAGATGGTGGATGCTTTATTTCTGTACTTTATAATGGCATAGAACATTCTTGAGGGCTTGTTGCTGTTACCATGCCTGTTGTTTTCTTATGACAGGGGGTGGCTTGATACACTAGCTAGATTTATAGGCAGTTAATCGTATATTATCTGGGAGGAAAATCAGAAATTGTAGGAATTTTCCTCATCATCTTTTTCAACATATTTTTTGACAGCCATCACTGTGCAAGTGTTAGGGATGCGATGATGAATAAACTGTAGTCTGATGAGTAAAGTTTGAGGTGGGGGGAATGGTGCAATCTGTCTTGGAATCCAGTAAAGTAAGCAATTTTAATACCATGTGATTTGTGCTATGACTGGATAATGCTTTTAGAGGAGTTAAGGTAGAATCTGAGATAAATACGAATAAAGAGGTGTTGTGGAAAGGCTCTTCTAGCAGAGGCAAGGCATACACAAAGGCCTGCAGGCAAGAGTGAGCAACAAAGTTGTTTGGATGGAGTTTAGTTTAGAGGAGAATAGTGAAAAATGAGCAGAAAGAGGTAAGTTGTGGACATGTCCTAAAGGATCATTTGTGTTTCCTCTCTCTTTTTCTTCTTCTTTTTTAAAAATATTTTATTTATTTATTTGATAGAGAGAGACACAGCAAGAGAGGGAACACAAGCAGGGGGAGTGGGAGAGGGAGAAGCAGGCTTCCCGCAGAGCAGGGAGCCCGATGCGGGGCTCAATCCCAGGACCCTGGGATCATGACCTGAGCCGAGGGCAGATGCTTAACTACTGAGCCACCCAGGGGCCCCTCTCTCTTTTTCTTCTTAATAAACTAAAGGATGGCATGATTTTAGAATTGTTTCAGCTCTTTGAAGAATGAATCGGTAGAGACAAAACTGATGGCAGGAGGACCCAGTAGGAGGCTCTTTCATTAATACTTGCATTTACAATGAGGGAGAGATGACAATAGTCTGGATTGGGAAAGCGGTGGTAGAGGGTATTAAGGAGAGCAGTACTGGTGATCGTATGTCCAGGGGTGAGGAATAGTGTGGAGTCAAGGATGTCATACAGGTGTCTGTCTTAGAAACTTTTGTGGACGGTGGTGTCAGGGAAAATGAGAATAGTGGTTATGTTGCTGAGAAGGATTAGCTTTTGGCTGTGTTGAGCTTGGGTTGGCTGGAAAATCCAAGTGGAGCTAAGAGGCTTCTGAAGTATAGGTGTAGGGTTAGGATGAAGTGATCTCAGTGGATGGAAATTGAAGGCAGGAGGATAATTATGATCCCCTTGGGAGAGAGGATGGAATAGGAGAGCAGAGGGCTGAGGTCCAACCTCACAGGAACATCATTTAAGGACTGGCGAAGGGTGGAAATGTCTCAGAGGAGGCTGGATAGGAGGGAGAACAGATGGGCTGATGGTGAGGACAGTACTGATGAAGGAAGCAGTGGTCCAGTGTCTCAGTTTGTAACTTGTATCACAGTGTGTTGTAGCTTTGTGAGGGTAGGGTTATTTCTGGATCTCTATCACTTAGCATATTCAGCCTGGCCATTCATTGGTTGATACAGTGACTCTGGGGGAAATGACGAGAGGCTGCTTTTCTTCAAGATGTTTTTCTCCTACTTCCCAGAAAATGATACAAGTCTCTCTGGTGACAGGAAATGCCACTCCCTTGGAGTTGTGTAATACTTACTTTGCATAGCTCTGAGCAGTGGGCCTGAGCATGGTCCTTGTGTCAGTTGAGTAAAGCTGATGAAATGTAAATCCCCATGTATTTTTTCGTTATTTTTACTCACTTTCATATATATGTCACTTACAAATTTGTTTTTATCAATACCCTAGTAGGTGTATCAGGTAGGTGTCATTCATGAGTTTTTATGAATGAGTCCCAGATGAATAAAGTGCCTTCTGGAAAGAGTCAGAGGGGAGAAACATCACAGGAGGGAATCACACTCAGATGTCCTGACACTGTTCCATTGCTCTGTCTCCTGAAGCACACTGCTTTTAGAGTTGCCTTGGTCTAGTCTTTATTCCTTGTCTGAATCTTAATTTTTTATTTCACTTTTAAGGGCAGGGAGATGCAGACCTGGAATTTGTTTCCGACTGTTCAGTAGACTCCGATTCCAGAATATGTTGGAATTTCAGACTCCAGAACTTTTGAGAGTGCCATTACAGGTAGAAATTTACTAAACTCTAAAAGGCTATTTTTATGGGTGAGGGAGGAGAGGGACCATTTCTTTTTTTTTTTTTCTTTTTTTTAAAGATTTTTATTTATTTATTTGAGAGAGAGAATGAGATAGAGAGAGCATGAGAGGGGGGAGGGTCAGAGGGAGAAGCGGGCTCAATCCCGGGACTCCAGGATCATGACCTGAGCCGAAGGCAGTCGCTTAACCAACTGAGCCACCCAGGCGCCCGGAGAGGGACCATTTCAACTTCATACCAGTTGGACTTTTAAATGATCGATTCCTTTTTTAAAAGATTTTATTTATTTGACAGAGAGAGAGAGAGCACAAGTAGGCAGAGCAGCAGACAGAGGGAGAGGGAGAAGCAGGCTCCCCGCTAAGCAGGGAGCCCAATGTGGGGTTCGATCCCAGGACCCTGGGATCATGACCCGAGCTGAAGGCAGCTGCTTAACCGACTGAGCCACCCAGGCACCCCTAAATGATCAGTTCCTAAAACAAAATTATAAAATGTATATGATGGGAAGTGGTTATGTATCTAATTTTTTTTCTGGACAAGAAAATTTGATCCATAAACCTCCAAAATTTTAAAGAATTACTTGAGTGCATTTAAATTATGGTACAGTTTATAGAAATATTGGTTTTTTTAATGCAACATTTTAGAAATCTGATAACCACGTAGTGTTCATCTTTCACATTCTCATTGAGGATTAGAAAAATTATTTAAGGTCCAGAAGATAATACCGAAATCTCAGTTTAAGATGCTGAGATTAATCTTGGTAGTTTGGAACTGAGTCCACTGAGATTTCCTGGCCTTTATTAATTGTTTTGCTGACTTTTATTAATAGGTTTTCTGACTTCATGGAATAGCCAGACATTGTAGTTTCGAGGGAAAACTACTGGAAATACATTAACTTGATTCTCTGGCGTGCTGAGCCAGATGCTAGCTTCCAAACTTTTAAAGATTTTATTTCTTCATTTGAGAGAGAGAGAGCATGAGCAGGGGGGAGGGGCAGAAGGAGAGGGAGAAGCAGACTCCCTACTGAGCAGGGAGCCCAATGTGAGGCTGGATCCCAGGACCCCAGGATCATGACCTGAGCCGAAGGCAGATGTTGAACCGACTGAGCCACCGAGGCTCCCCTCCCATGATTTCTTTGAAAGTCAAAATCAACATAAATTTCAACATTTCAAAATTATTTGCTGTTTTTATTTATAGGAACTTTGTTTACATACTAAGCTGTTAGCCCCAGTGAATTGTCCTATTGCTGATTTCCTAATGAAAGCTCCAGAACCACCACCAGCTCTAATTGTAAGAAATGCTATACAAATGCTTAAGGTAGGTGTCTTCATAGTTTTACTTTACCCATTTTACTTGAAATTTAAACAGAGTGAGGATGCATCTTACCTAATTTTGTACTTAAAAATATTATCTTAAATAATCTTGTACCTTGTTTTTGTTTTTTTTTTAAGATTTTATTTATTTATTTGACAGAGAGACACAGCGAGAGCAGGAACACAAGCAGGGGGAGAGGGAGAGGGAGAAGCAGGCTTCCCGCTGAGCAGGGAGCCCGATGTGGGACTCGATCCCAGGACCCTGGGATCATGACCTGAGCCGAAGGCAGCCGCTTAACGACTGAGCCACCCAGGCGCCCCGCAAAATATGTTTTTTATAAGATGTGGCAAAAGAAAATTTACATTTTCATTTCTTGATGATTTTTAGGTATGTGATTTGATTAAACATAGTTTTTTGGTCGTGTCAAGTACTGTTTTGTGTTCTTTTATTTAGACAATAGATGCAATGGACGCATGGGAGGATCTCACTGAGCTGGGCTATCATTTGGCTGACCTGCCCATGGAGCCACATCTTGGTAAAATGGTCCTGTGTGCTGTCGTCTTAAAGTGTCTGGATCCCATCCTCACAATTGCCTGCACACTAGCCTCTCGAGACCCCTTTGTCCTGCCGGCCCAGGCCTCTCAAAGACGGGCGGCCATGCTTTGTAGGAAACGCTTCGCTGCAGGAACTTGCAGTGACCACATGGCCCTTCTCAGAGCATTCCAGGTACGGTTTATTCTTGCCATTTTGTTTCTGAACCTGCTGCTGCTTTTAAACATGTGTCTGGGGCAAGTGTCACGAATTAAAAAAGAGATATGATTCCATTAATTTTGTCTCATTATAAAGTCACATTTTATTACCAGCTTAGAAAAATACCTTCCTACTGTTAATATGTTGGAATGATCACTGTTTGTCTCTACTTTTTTTTCTTCCATTTTCTCAGTTTTCTCCATGTAGGAATATGTGTATACCTATATTGATGTTTATTTACTTGTATTCATTTTCTGATACCCAAGTTCCTTATCTTTTAATCATATCTTGGGCAGGGAGTCCTCTAAAATTTCAGTTAAGAAGCAATGTATATTATTCAAAGTATGTAGAACAAACCTTGGAAGAAAATTATCTTGAATTTAGTATCTATTTATTGATTTTTTAAATTATTTTATTATTTTTTTAAAGATTTTATTTATTTATTTGATAGAGCGAGACACAGCTAGAGAGGGAACACAAGCAGGGGGAGAGGGAGAGGGAGAAGCAGGCTTCCTGCTGAGCAGGGAGCCCGATGTGGGGCTCGAACCCAGGACCCTGAGATCATGACTTGAGCCGAAGGCAGACGCTTAACGACTGAGCCACCCAGGCGCCCCTATTTATTTATTTTTTTAGAGTACATCTTTTTCTTGTGTGCTCAAGACACTGTGCTAAGAACTTAATTTTATAAAGTAAAATCCAAATATCACTTAAGACTTTTCAGGATAACAGTAGTGAGAAATTGAGGAATGTGATAAATGGGAAAGAAAAGATAAGGACAAGGGATTCTGAGGGAACGAAATGATACGTAATGTAGAATTTCAGATAATGTGGAGAAGATGATGTTATTTCCTGAAAAGTAGACATTTATCCTTAAATTCTCTCGAATGTAGGCTGTGACTCTACATTTTTTAAAAATTTCATTTTGTTTATACAGAAAGTACTCTTTTCCAGGCATACAGGATTTTTCCAATATATGTAGTTTTTAAAAAAAATAATGGCAAGCTGTTTGGTGAGCATTATTGAACAGTGGGTAAAGCAGTGCTATTGAGTTTATTAGATACCATATGTTATAGTAGACTAGTTGAGTGGATAATAGGGGGAGATTTGGTGTAGAATTCCAATGTATTCTTTGCTTTTTCCCCAGCTCCTACAAAAGCAGAGAGGGTAAATTACTGCCTTGGCCTTTTAGTTACATTCCAAAGCAAGAGAAGTCATTTTCAAAGAGGAGCTTTCTTATACTGCATATAGATGGTTTCTAGAAATCATACTTCCCATTCTCAGATAAATTAAGAGGTTGATATAGAGGCTATTTTTGGAGGACTGGAGTAGTAGAATCCTTACATATAAATGGTGTTGTGATGGCTTAGTTAAAAACCTCTGACACTTCAGTGGAAGAAAATTAGCAGACACATCTGAAAAGGTAGCTGTTTTTACATAGCTGGTCATTTAGACTAATGGATACTTCGTTCTCACTTGGATTTTATAAACTCAATGGCTTTCATAGCATTTGACTGTAAATTAATGATACATCTTATTTGATCATAAAATCTTAGATTTTATTTATTTTTTAAAGATTTTTATTTAGGGTGCCTGGGTGGCTCAGTTGGTTAAGCAACTGCCTTCGGCTCAGGTCATGATCCTGGAGTCCTGGGATCGAGTCCCGCATCAGGCTCCCTGCTCAGCAGGGAGTCTGCTTCTCCCTCTGACCCTCCCCCCTCTCCTGTGCTCTCTCTCTCTTATTCTCTCTCTCAAATAAATAAAATCTTAAAAAGATTTTTACTTATTTATTTGACAGAGAGAGACACAGTGAGAGAGGGAACACAAGCAGGGGGGAGTGGGAGAGGGAGAAGCAGGCCTCCCGCCAAACAGGGAGCCCGATGCAGGACTCGATCCCAGGACCCTGGGAGCATGACCCGAGCCGAAGGCAGACGCCCAACGACTGAGCCACCCAGGCACCCTTTAGATTTTATTTTTTAATATTTAATTTAAAAATTTATATTTTAAAAAAATTGAGATATCATTGACATATTAGTTTCAGGTATAAAATATAATGATACTATAATTGTATATATTGGGAAATGATCTCCACAGTAAGTCTAGTTAACATCCATCACTGCACATAGTTACAAATTTTTTTCTGTTGTGATGAGAACTTTTAAGATTTACTCTCTGGTGTGTTAACCAGACTTATTGTGGTGATCATTTCACAATATGTAGAAATACTGAATCACTATTTTGTATACCTGAAATGAATATGACGTTGAATGTCAGTGATATCTCAATTTAAAAAAAAGTTTACAAAAAAATCTGTCAGGGCACTTGGGGTGGTGCAGTCGGTTGAGCATCCACCTCTTGGTTTCTGCTCAGGTTTTGGTCTTGGGGTCGTGAGATCGAGCCCCACATTGGGGTCCGTGCTCAGCATGGAGTCTGCTTGAGACTCTCTCTCCCTCTCCCCTTCCCTCTGCGTACTCTCTCTTTCTCTAAAATAGATAAATAAATCCATTAAAAAAAATCTACACTCTTAGCGACTTTCAAGTACGCAGTACGGTGTTATTAACTGTGGTCACCATGCTGTAAGTTGCCTCCCCAGGACTTACTTATTATAACTTTAAGCTTGTATCTTTTGACTCTCTTCACCCATTTCACCCCCTTCTCCTCCCCTGCCTTTGGCAACTACCAATCTGTTCTCTGTATCTTTGAGTTTTGTTTTTTTTTTAATGAAGGCCTAGATTTTATCAAATAATTAGAAGGAGAATTGACCTTGAGTAGCTAATGTAGTGGTTTTCAGTTACTTTGCTCCTAACTAAGGAGTTTAGTAAGTGTATCTTGTTATATAATTATATTTTCGTAGGCATGGCAGAAAGCACGATGTGATGGATGGGAACGAGCCTTCTGTGAAAAGAATTTTCTTTCACAAGCTACCATGGAAATAATCATTGGCATGAGAACTCAGTTGCTTGGTCAACTTAGAGCATCAGGTAAAATTTTCCCTAAAGAACTTATTTAGCCCACTGAGAGTACCTTGTCTATACTTCATAGTATTTTTAGTGTTAACTGATGCCATCTTATATTATTTTAATCACATTTTCATATTGTTGTATATCTTGTATATATGAACTGCTTTGTAGACTCCTATGTGATCTCAGCTTTTGTTGGTTAAAAAAATGATAATTGTAGAAGCTGTAGCTGAGAAATATATGAATACTGTAGGCAGTGAGCAGTTTATAATATATTTATGTTATATTTATATTTATAGTATGTTGGCAAAAAAGCAATTTAGATAATTGTAGTTCTGCTTTATCACTCTTAATAAACAGTTGCTTAGCTCTATAAGAGATTTAAATGTATAAGTATGTTGATACAAATGTGGTCTTCATATTTTTGGAACATAAAACAGCTAGTAATCTCTTTAAGGCACTTAATTTTTTTTTTAAGAGAATGGCAGTATTGTTATGTCATTTTAGAATTACTTCTTTAAATTTCCTTTTGAGTAGCATAGTACATTGAGAATGTAGTTGAGGAAGAGTGCTAGAGCCTGGATACATGGATGAGCTAAAGTGCCAAAGTAATATGAGGAGTGAACCAAAAGGTTTTAGAATGGTCTCAAATATTAGGAAATACGAATGGCTTTGGAAATTCAAGCAAGAATATATGTATTGTCTTCATTCTAGAATTCATGTCTGTCATAACCAAAATGTTATTAATAGCAGTTAGAAGAATGGTTTAGATTTTCAGCTATGATTTTAGTACATTTCTTTTTTTTTTTTTAATTTTAGTACCTTTCTGATAGCATCTTATGAAGAACTTTATAACAAGGATGTGTATTTTTTAGAAGTCCCTAAGTCCCCAATAAATCTTCTACTTACTTTAGCCTGAGCAAACCTAAACTTCTTAGAACATTGATTCTGTGTTTTAAACTTTACAGAGGAGATTTTATTAATTATTGTGGAATTTGAATATCCTTAAACTTATATGGGTTATTACAATTTTTGTAAAAAATGCACACGTTTAAAAGTATATTTTGCACAATAGAAAAAGTCGGTGTGGTTTTGTTCCTTCTTCTAGGTTTTATTAGAGCACGAGGTGGTGGTGACATCCGAGATGTTAACACAAATTCCGAGAACTGGGCTGTCGTTAAAGCTGCATTGGTGGCAGGCATGTATCCTAATTTAGTCCATGTGGACAGAGAGAATGTAGTATTGACAGGGCCAAAGGAGAAAAAAGTTCGGTTTCATCCCACTTCAGTTCTCAGTCAGCCTCAATATAAAAAGGTAAAACATTTTTAATGCTCTTAGGCCTTGAGGTGAAACTAATCTAATTTACATAGTTGAAGAGCAACAGAAAGATGCTCCAAATACCAACCTGCGTTAAAAAAATTAATTGGTTATATATGTATAATTCATCATCGGAACAAAATTTTGATGAAATGTTAGAGTTGGAAGAGGTAGTGTGTTAGGTAATGAGGACTTGCGTTCCAGCTGCATGAGCAGTGACTTGCTTTAATGTTTGCTTGACTACTAATACCCATCATCTGTTGCATTGAGGGACTTTTTACAGTTTAAAAGTAGGGGGTAAATACAGTTAACAAGTTTTTGATTTATTTTTCTGATAGATTCCTCCAGCCAATGGTCAGGCTGCAGCGATTCAGGCACTGCCCACAGATTGGCTTATTTATGATGAGATGACCAGAGCCCACAGAATAGCTAATATTAGATGTTGTTCGGCAGTGACCCCCGTCACCGTGTTGGTGTTCTGTGGACCAGTGAGGCTGGCAAGAAACGCTCTTCAGAAACCTTCCTCGTTTCAAGGTAAATGTATCATAAGGAAATAAAAATCGATTTGAAATGAAATTTTTTTTTACTAGACCAAATAAAATATGGAATTCCAAAAGTTTATGTAGGAGTGGCTCCCTTTTGCTATATTAAGACTAATTAGAAAATACTAAAGTATACCTCAGTTCTTAAAATTGATTTTTAAGGTAACTTGTTATTGATTTGTGCATTTTTGGTTAATCTTGCTGATAGGAAGTTTACTTTTCTCTCCCACTTGAAATTAAATAATAGTTTAACATAAAGGCATTTGTTTAAGGGAAATAATGAGTGACCCATGACCCCATTTCCCTTATGCACTTTTTAATAATATTTTTTTAAAGATTTTATTTATTTATTTGAGAGAGAATGAGAGAGAGAACACGAGAAGGGGGAGGGTCAGAGGGAGAAGTAGACTCCCTGCTAAGCAGGGAGCCAGATGTGGGACTCGATCCAGGGACTCCAGGATCATGACCTGAGCCAAAGGCAGTCGCTTAACCAACTGAGCCACCCAGGCGCCCACTTTTTAATAATATTTTAAGACTATTATGTGATATTTTTAAAGTTATACATATTTTGGGGCACCTGGGTGGCCCAGTTGGTTAAGCGACTGCCTTCGGCTCAGGTCATGATCCTGGGGTCCTGGGATCGAGCCCCACATCAGGCTCCCTGCTCGGCTGGAAGCCTGCTTCTCCCTCTCCCACTCCCCTTGTTTGTGTTCCCTCTCACGCTCTCTCTCTCTCTCTCTCAATTAAATAAATAAAATCTTTAAAAAAAAAGTTATACATATTTTAAGTTATTTTACATTCTGCTATTTTCATTGTGCAGAATATAAATTTTCAAAAATACTTTATATTAATGGCTGCAAAATATTCTGTCACTTAAAAGTGGGATAATGCATTTAAAATGCTCCTTTACACTTGCTTGTTTTCAGTTTTTTGCTCTTCAGTGATTCAGCAAATATTTATTGGTCAACTCCTATATGTCAAGGATGCTAGGCATTGAAGATGTAACAGAAAATAGGATAGACAAGGTGTTTTGGTCCTTAGGAGTTCACGTGGTAGTGGGGGGTAGACAGAAAAAAAGTAAATAATCTGCATGCTACTAAGAAGGAAATAAAGAGGACTGCCTTAGGGGTGACCGACTTTACAAAGAGACCCTGGAACAAATATCTCTGAGGAGGTGTGATTTGAGTATAAAACGTGAAGTTTGAGAAGCCACCAGCCATGTGAAGACACACAAATAAACTCGTGGTAGAAGATGGCACAAAGGGCTACAGTTCACTTGGAAGTGTTCTAGGAACTGACAGAAAGGTTATGGGATTGGGAGCATAATGATCAAGGGGGGAGTAGGGTAAGATGAGCTTGAAAGAAAGGCATGAACTTGTAAGCCATGGTAAATGCAAGGGAAGACACTGAAGGATTTTAAGTAAGGGAGTAATGTTATTTAAGTTCAAAACGATCATTGTAGCTGTGAGGATGGATCATTGCAGGAGGAAGAATGGAAGGGAGGAGGCAGGTAGGAGGCTTTTGCCGTGTGTGGTCTCAATGGTAGGTAATGATGGCTCAGAGCCACAGCGGTGGCAGCTGATAGGAAGAGAAGGAGTTTCAGAATTATTTGGGAGGTACTAGTAAGTCCTGGATTGAATGGGTGGTTAGTGAAAGGGGGGAGTCAGTAACTTCCAGGATTTTGGCTGTGGTAGCTTGCTTGAATAATTTTTTAAAATTCTTTTTTCTTCTTGATGTTCAGCTTGGGTGATTTCTGCCACCCTGTCTTCTAGATCACTGATCTGTCCTACTCATCTAATCTGATGTTGATTCCCATTAGTTTATATTTCATTTCAGTTATTATATTTCTCAGCTTTCCCCTCATATGTACTGTTTTAGAAAGCTTACATGATTGTATATTACATTTGGCATCTTTATTTTTTTAAGTGCTTATTTATTTAAATAATCTCTACACTCAGCATGGGGCCCGAACTCGCGAACCCAAGATCAAGACCTGAGATGAGATCAAGAGTCAGCCACTTAACTGACTGAGCCACCCAGATGCTACATCTCCTTTTCTTCTTTTAAATTGAAACCTGTGAATTTTCATGAGCATTTCTTGATTTATAGTTTTCATTCCCTTCTTTATGTTCTTAGTTTTCTTCATCCAGTTATTATTTAAAGATTGTGTTTTGATTTTTAAGTTCTTGTCTTTTATTTTTTTAAGATTTTATTTATTTATGGGGCGCCTGGGTGGCTCAGTTGTTAAGCGTCTGCCTTTGGCTCAGGTCATGGTCCCAGGGTCCTGGGATCGAGCCCCTCATCGGGCTCCCTGCTCGGCAGGAAGCCTGCTTCTCCCTCTCCCACTCCCCCTGCTTGTGTTCCCTCTCTCGCTGTGTCTCTCTCTGTCATATAAATAAATAAAAAAATCTAAGAAAAAAAGATTTTATTAAGAGAGAGAGAATGAGAACACAAGTGGGGGGTGAGGAGGGGCAAAGGAAGAGGGAGCCCGATGCGGGACTCAATCCCAGGACCCTGAGATCATTACCTGAGCTGAAGGCAGACGCTTAAGTGACTGAGCCACCCAGGCACCCCATTCTTGTTTTTTTTTTTTTATTTTGTTGCATTTAGATTAGAGATTGTGGTCTTTAAAATGCCTTTTCCCCCCTTTTTATAAATACTGAGACTTAATTTGTGAACTGTTGGATTTGGAGAGCTCCCCATCCAAACTGTTAGTATATCAGGCGGATTTGTGTAAATACAGAGTGTCTGTGTATACTTACTTATTTTGCTATAAGATGGTAAAAGTGAAATTTTTTCCTTTCAATATGTGTTTGAACAGCGGATGGTATTCCTAATGACAGTAGTGACAGTGAAATGGAAGATAGAACTACTGCTAATTTGGCAGCTTTGAAGCTTGATGAGTGGCTTAATTTCAAACTAGAGCCTGAGGTACGTTGCTTTTCAGTAGTGTGATAAGTTTCTTTCATTCAGTGAGTATAAATTGACATACAGGATGTTGGAAATTACACCTTTACTATTGAGCCCTTAGTATTAGAGAATATAGTTTGTGTTTCAGTTTTCACAGGGCCCTTATGCATTCTCTGACATATAGGGGTTTATTTAAATAGAGGATTTGAAAAGCCTTGATGTGGCTCGTATTTAAGCACAGTGATATTTGAGTATTTCTGTGTATGTAAGAAAATACCAAGTGTTGGGTGGTACAGAAGAACTCCCTTTATTTCATATAACTCTGTTTCTGAGAGAAAGATAGGAGTTCATTCTGTTTTCTCTTTTTGTGTATCTTTGAATTGGGAAAGATGAATGTCTTTCTTCAAATTAAAAATGCTCTTTACAAAGCCTTCCCTTCATTCCATCTCCACTTCTATTTACTTATTTACTTCAAGGTATTCACACCTACTATATTGTTATTGTCCCCCTTTATCTTTCTACATAGTTTTCTCCTTTTAGAACAGGAATAAAAGGGGCAGTACATTATTTTCTAACCTTATTCCATCAAATCAGTTAATACAGATGCTCAACACATTTAAGTATACAAAATCAATTTGTTTCAAGTTACAAAATTGATGTTGATATGTAATTAATAAAAAAATTAGATTAAAAAGATATCTATAACTAAAAAGAATACCCAGATATATACCATATTCCCATTTATATGGATCTGATCCATAAAACATCAGCACATTCACTTAGAAACTAATCTAATCCGTGGATCAAGGCTATATATTCAAAGTATTTTAAGGATGCCAGGATACTACCAGAGCCGGAGAAAAGAGTTTGGGAACAGTATATGCTTGCTAAATAAGAACTATGTTTATTTAGCTAGTGAATACCTACAGTAATAAATTTTTACCTCATGATAGCAGTCAGACTTGCAAACATGCAGAAATAGGAATTAAGGGTTTTTTTTTAAAGAGTTATTTATTTGAGAGAGAGTGTGTGCATCAGCAGGAGGAGGGACAGAGGGAGAGGGAGAGAGAGAATCTCAGGCAGACTCCCCACTGAGTGTGGAGCCCAATGGGGGGCTTGATCTCATGACCCTGAGATCACAATCTGAGCTGAAATCGAGACTCAGATGCTTAACTGACTGAGCCACCCAGGCACCCCAGGAATTAAGGGTTTTAAATGTAGTTATAAAGTTCATAAAAAATCAGACTTAGGTACATTTACTCAAAATGTTGAGATTCATTAAGTGGTAGCAAACAAAATAATTCCTCAGACAAATGCACACTTTCCAGTATACATATTATTGGGGGAAAGAAAGGAGAAGAATGTGCATTAAGTGGTGAAATCCACCAAGCTGTATATCAATATTCTGTACACCAAACAGTTTGGAGACAAGGGAATTGCTCTAATATAATTTCAGATTATGGTTCCCTTGGCTAAAATAGAGCTTAAGGTTGCTTTGCCATATTAAAAGTTTACTACAGTAATTTTTCACATAAACATTTAGACTTGAACTCCTGAAGTAAATATGGCATGATTATTTTGCTTTTAATCTGTCAAATAGCTAAAAGTCGACAATTTTAAAAACTAGAACAAAGAACGAGTTGAAGCGATGTGACTCTTCCATCATTGAACCCCTCCTAATGGTCAACTGTTAGTATTTAACCAATTCAGAGAGTTAATGAATCCTTGCATTCATTCAGTTTTCTGTGCCTTAGCTAGGATGTGTAATTACAAAAGATAGATACTGGTGAAAGCTCCGTTTCAATTTTTAAAAGATCCTACTATATTGTTTTTTTTTTCTTTATTGAAGGGGGAAGGTGGTCAGCTAAGCTGTCAATAGTCGACAACTGGTTAGGTTTACTTTTTTACTCTCTGTTCACTCGTCGCTTCAGCCTCCTGGAGTCCCACTTCCATTTGCACCAGCCCTTCCCTTCCTTGAAATGGTCCTTGCCAAGGTCAGCATGTCCCCCATGTTGTCACAGCCAGCCCACTGTGTTGAATTCACCCTTTCTCTCATGTTTGGCACTGTTATCCATACTGTTCCTTGTGAATTCTGCCCTTCCCCATTTTTCCTCCTCACCCCTGTCCCAACTTCTTTGTCACAAGTTAGTATGACATTAATCTTTCCTGATTCTTCTCTTTTTTTATTGTTATGTTAATCACCATACATTACATCATTAGTTTTTGATGTAGTGTTCCATGATTCATTGTTTGTGCATAACACCCAGTGCTCCATTCAATATGTGCCCTCTTTAATACCCATCACCAGGCTAACCCATCCCCCTACCATCCTCCCCTCTAGAACCCTCAGTTTGTTTTTCAGAGTCCATCGTCTCTCATGGTTCGTCTCCCCGTCCGACTTACTCCCCTTCATTCTTCCCCTCCTGCTATCTTCTTCTTTTTCTTTTTTCTTAACATATGTTGCATTATTTGTTTCAGAAGTACAGATCTGTGATTCAACAGTCTTACACAATTCATAGCGCTCACCATAGCACATACCCTACCCAATGCCTATCACCCAGCCACCCCATCCCTCCCACCGACCACCACTCAGCAACACTCAGTTTGTTTCCTGAGATTAAGAATTCCTCAAATCAGTGAGGTCGTATGATACATGTCTTTCTCTGATTGACTTATTTCACTCAGCATAACACCCTCCAGTCCCATCCACGTTGTTGCAAATGGCAAGATCTCATTCCTTTTGATGGCTGCATAATAGTCCATTGTGTATATACACCACCTCTTCTTTATCCATTCATCTGTCAATGGACATCTTGGCACATTCCACAGTTTGGCTATTGTGGACATTGCTGCTATAAACATTAGGGTGCACGTACCCCTTCGGATCCCTACATTTGTATCTTTGGGGTAAATACCCAGTAGTGCAATTGCTGGATCATATGGTAGCTCTATTGTTAACTTTTTGAGGAACCTCCATACTGTTTTCCAGAGGGGTTGCACCAGCTTGCGTTCCCACCAACAGTATAGGAGGGTTCCCCTTTCTCCACATCTCTGCCAACATCCGTCGTTTCCTGACTTGTAAATTTTAGCCATTCTGACTGCTGTGAAGTGGTATCTCATTGAGGTTTTGATTTGGATTTCCCTGATGCCGAGCGATGTTGAGCACTTTTTCATGTGTCTTTTTCATGTGCCTGTTGGCCATTTGGATGTCTTCTTTGGAAAAATGTCTGTTCATGTCTTCTGCCCATTTCTTGATTGGATTAGTTGTTCTTTGGGTGTTGAGTTTGATAAGTTCTTTATAGATTTTGGATACTAGCCCTTTATCTGATATGTCATTTGCAAATCTTTTCTCCCATTCTGTCGGTTGTCTTTTGGTTTTGTGAACTGTTTCTTTTGCTGTGCAAAAACTTTTTATCTTGATGAAATCCCAATAGTTCATTTTTGCCCTTGCTTCCCTTGCCTTTGGCGATGTTTCTAGGAAGAAGTTGCTACGGCTGAGGTCGAAGAGGTTGCTGCCTGTGTTCTCCTTTAGGATTTGGATGGACTCCTGTCTCACGTTTAGGTCTTTCAACCATTTGGAGTCTGTTTTTGTGTGTGGTGTAAGGAAATGGTCCAGTGTCATTCTTCTGCATGTGGCTGTCCAATTTTCCCAACACCATTTGTTGAAGAGACTGTCTTTTTGCCATTGGGCATTCTTGCCTGCTTTGTCAAAGATGAGTTGACCATAGAGTTGAGGGTCCATTTCTGGGCTCTCGATTCTGTTCCATTGATCTATATGTCTGTTTTTGTGGCAGTACCATACTGTCTTGATGATGACAGCTTTGTAATAGAGCTGGAAGTCCGGAATGGTGATGCCGCCAGCTTTGCTTTTCTTTTTCAAGATTCCTCTGGGTATTCGGGGTCTCTTCTGGTTCCATACAAATTTTAGGATTATTTGTTCCATTTATTTGAAAAAAGTGGATGGAATTTTGATAGGGATTTCATTGAATGTGGAGATTGCTCTAGGTAGCATTGACACCTTCACAATGTTTGTTCTTCCAATCCATGAGCATGGAAGGTTTTCCATTTTTTTGTGTCTTCTTCAATATCTTTCATGAGTATTTTATAGTTTTCTGAGTACACATCCTTTGCCTCTTTGGTTAGATTTATTCCTAGGTATCTTATGGTTTTGGGTGCAATTGTAAATGGGATTGACTCCTTGATTTGTCTCTCTTCTGTCTTGTTGGTGTATAGGAATGCCAGTGATTTCTGTGCATTGATTTTATGTCCTGCTACTTGACTGAATTCCTGTATGAGTTCTAGCAGTTTTGGGGTGGAGTCTTCTGGGTTTTCCACATAAAGTATCCTCTCATCTGCAAAGAGTGAGAGTTTGACTTCCTCTTTGCCGATTTGGATGCCTTTGATTTCTTTTTTGTTGTCTGATTGCTGTGGCTAGGACTTCTAATACTATGTTGAATAGCAGTGGTGATAGTGGACATCCCTGCTGCATTCCTGACCTTAGGGGAAAAGCTCTCAGCTTTTCCCCATTGAGAATGATATTCGCTGTAGGGTTTTCATAGATGGCTTTTATGATATTGAGGTAGGTACCCTCTCTCCCTATACTCTGAAGAGTTTTGATCAAGAAAGGATGCTGTACTTTGTCAAATGCTTTTTCTACATCTATTCAGAGGATCATATGATTCTTGTTCTTTCTTTTGTTAATGTATTGTATCATGTTGATTGATTTGCGGACGTTGAACCAACCTTGCAGCCCAGGGATAAATCCCACTTGGTCCTGGTGAATAATCCTTTTAATGTACTGTTGGATCCTATTGGCTAGTATTTTGGTGAGAATTTTTGCATCCATGTTCATCAAGGATATTGGTCTGTAATTCTCCTTTTTGATGGGGTCTTTGTCTGGTTTTAGGATCAAGGTAATGGTGGCCTCATAAAATGAGTTTGGAAGTTTTCCTTCCATTTCAATTTTTTGGAACAGTTTCAGGAGAATAGGTATTAATTCTTCTTGAAATGTCTGATAGAATTCCCCTGGGAAGCCATCTGGCCCTGGACTTTTGTTTGTTGGGAGATTTTTGATGACTGCTTCAATTTCCTTAGTGGTTATAGGTCTGTTCAGGTTTTCTATTTCTTCCTGGTTCAATTTTGGTAGTTGATACATCTCTAAGAATGCACCCATTTCTTTCAGGTTATCTAATTTGCTGGCATAGAGTTGCTCATGATATGTTCTTACAATTGTTTGTATTTCTTTGGTGTTGGTTGTGATCTCTCCTCTTTCATTCATGATTTTATTGATTTGGGTCATTTCTCTTTTCTTTTTGATAAGTCTGGCCAGGGGTTTATCAATCTTGTTAATTCCTTCAAAGAACCAGCTCCTAGTTTCGTTGATCTGTTCTACTGTTCTTTTGGTTTCTAGTTCATTGATTTCTGCTCTGATCTTTATTATTTCTCTTCTCCTGCTGGGTTTAGGCTTTCTTTGCTGTTCTTTCTCTAGCTCCTTTAGGTGTAGGGTTAGGTTGTGTATTTGAGACCTTTCTTGTTTCTTGGGAAAGGCTTGTATTGCTATATACTTTCCTCTCAGGAGTGCCTTTGCTGTATCCCAAGGATTTTGAACACTTGTGCTTTCATTTTCATTTGTTTCCATGAGTGTTTTTAATTCTTCTTTAATTTCCTGATTGACCCATTCATTCTTTAGCAGGATGATCTTTAGCCTCCATGTGTTTGAGTTCTTTCTGACTTTCCTCTTGTGATTGAGTTCTAGTTTCAAAGCATTGTGGTCTGAAAATATGCAGGGAATGATCCCAATCTTTTGGTACCGGTTGAGACCTGATTTGTGACCTAGGATGTGATCAATTCTGGAGAATGTTCCATGGGCACTAGAGAAGAATGTGTATTCCGTTGCTTTGGGATGGAATGTTCTGAATATGTCTGTGAAGTCCATTTGGTCCAGTGTGTCATTTAAATTCTTTATTTCCTTGTTGATCTTTTACTAGATGATCTGTTCATTTCAGTCAGAGGGGTGTTAAAGTCCCCCACTAGTATTGTATTGTTGTCAATGTGTTTCTTCGCTTTTGTTATTAATTGCCTTATATAATTGGCTGCTCCCGTGTTAGGGGCATAGATATTTACAATTGTTAGATCTTCTTGTTGGATAGACCCTTTAAGTAAGATATAGTGTCCTTCTTCATTTCTTATTACAGTCTTTGTTTTAAAATCTAATTTGTCTGATATAAGGATTGCCACCCCAGCTTTCTTTTGGTGTTCATTAGCATGGTAAATGGTTTTCCACCCCCTCACTTCCAATCTGGGGGTGTCTTTGGGTCTAAAACGAGTCTCTTGCAGACAGAATATTGATGGGTCTTGTTTTTTAATCCAATCTGGTAGCCCGTGTCTTTTGATTGGGGGCATTGAGCCCATTTACATTCAGGGTAACTATTGAAAGGTATGAATTTAGTGCCATTGTATTGCCTGTAAGGTGACTGTTACTGTATATTGTCTCTGTTCCTTCTGATCTATGCTGCTTTTAGGCTCTCACTTTGCTTAGAGGACCCCTTTCAATATTTCTTGGAGGGCTGGTTTCGTGTTTGCAAATTCCTTTAGTTTTTGTTTGTCCTGGAAGCTTTTGATCTCTCCTATTTTCAATGACAGCCTAGCTGGATAGAGTATTCTTGGCTGCATATTTTTCTCGTTTAGTGCTCTGAAGATATCTTGCCAGTCCTTTGTGGCCTGCCAGGTCTCTGTGGATAGGTCTGTTGCCAATCTAATATTTCTACCATTGTAGGTTACAGATCTCTTCTCCCGAGCTGCTTTCAGGATTTTCTCTTTGTCTCCGAGACTCGTAAGTTTTACTATTAGATGTCGGGGTTTTGACCTATTATTATTGATTTTGAGAGGGGTTCTCTGTGCCTCCTGGATTTTGATGCCTGTTTCCTTCCTCACATTAGGGAAGTTCTCTGCTATAATTTGCTCCAATATTCCTTCTGCCCCTCTCTCTCTTTCTTCTTCTTCTGGGATCCCAATTATTCTAATGTTGTTTCATCTTATCGTATCGCTTATCTCTCGAATTCTGCTCTCGTGATCCTGTAGTTGTTTATCTCTCTTTTTCTCAGCCTCTTTATTTTCCATCATTTGGTCTTCAATATCGCTGATTCTCTCTTCTGCCTCATTTATCCTAGCAGTTAGTGCCCCCATTTTTGATTGCACCTCATTAATAGCCTTTTTGATTTCGACTTGGTTAAATTTAGTTCTTTTATTTCTCCAGAAAGGGTTTCTCTAATAACTTCCACGCTTTTTTCAAGCCCAGCTAGTATCTTTAAAGTCATGATTCTGAACTCTAGGTCCGGCATCGTACTAATGTCCGTATTGAATAGGTCCCTGGCTGACGGTACTACTTCTTGTTCTTTTTGCTGAGGTGATTTTTTTCATCTTATCATTTTGTCCAGAGGAGAATAGTTGAATGAGAGAACAAAATGCTAACAGGTTAACAACGTCCCCAGCAAATATACTGTATACAAATCAGAAAAGACCTGAAAGCAGGGGAAAAGAAAGGGAAAGAAAGAAAAAAGAAAAAAAAAGATAAAAACAAAAACAGAACAATACAAAAAAGCAGAATATGATCAAATATAATCAGGCTAGTGCATAGATCAGTGCCACACACTAGCTTTTGGGCATATTTTGGTCTGTTAGAAAAAAGTGCCTGCTAAAATTTTAAAGGAAGACATATATGTACAAAATAAGGGTTGATACAATGAAGGGATGGAATATGACTGTAAAAATGAAAATTATAAAAGATTTTATAAAAGGAATTGATAAGAGAAGAAGTCGTTTGAAAAAAGAAAGAAGATTTAAAAAAGAAAAAGGAAAAAAGGGAGAGAATGTGATCAGGCAGGAGACTAGAACAAAGCCATACACTAGTGATTTAGGGTATATTTTGATCTGTTAGAGGAAACTGTATCTCAAAATTTTAAAGAGAGAACAACTTATATATATATGCCAAAAATAAGGGTAACCAACTATGAAGCGATAAAATATGACTCTATAAATGAAAAATAAAAAATGGTTTTTTTTAGAAAAGGGATTGATAAGATGTTGGTTGAAAAAGGGAAAAAGAAAAAAAAAAAACAGTTAAAAAAATTAACTTTGATGAATTAATGAATCATGGTAGAAAAAAGCCATGAATTCTATGTGCAGTATTCCCCTAGCGCTGGAGTTCTCCCGTTCTCCTTGATCGGTAAACTTGGTCTTGGCTTGCTGGCTGTTCGTGCTGATCTTCTGGGGGAGGGGCCTGTTGCTGTGGTTCCCAAATGTCTTTTCCGGAGGCTGAATTGCCCCGCCCTTGTCGTCCGGGCTAAGCAAGCTGCTCCGGTTTGCTCTCAGGAGCTTTTGTTCCCTGCAAGCTCTCGGTACAGCTTTGGAGGACCAGGGCGAAAATGGTGGCCTCCCAATCTCCACCCGGAGGAGCCGAGAACTCGGGGCCCCGCTCCTCAGTGCACCCCCAGAGAAAAGCAGTCACTGCCGTCTCCCTGGTCTCTGGCCGCCCTCCGTGCTCACCCGGCCTGTGACCGAGTGTTTCTATCTCTGGCACCCGACCCCATGTGGAGTCTTCAAACCCAGCAGATCCCTGCGGTGCATTCCTGCGCCGCTCCTCCCAGGGGAGGAAGGGGAGTCTCACCAGCTCTGCCGCTTGTTGGGTCCCTGCTGGAGGAGCAGTGGCCCAACTGGGCCGCGGATCACAGTCTATGGCCACCCCCAGCTGAGAGCCCACGCCTCGGCTCCGTCTCTGCAGCCGGTTTCCCCGCTCCGATCCCTGGGAGCTCTGCCGCACTCAGGCACCCCCGGTCTTTCTGTGACCCCGAGGGTCCTGAGACCACACTGTCCCGGGAGGATTCCACCCCCCGCTTAGCCACTGCAGCGACGTCCCTCAGCGGAGCCAACTTCTAAAAGGTCCGATTTTGTGCTCCGTGCTCTAGCACTTGCCAGAAGCAGCCGGCGGAGGCCCCCTCCCCCACCGTTTATCCTCCCAAATATTGCCTCGGATTCACTTCTACGCCCGTCCTACCTTCCAGTAAGTGGTCGCTTCTCTGTTCAGAGAGTTGTTGCTACTCTCCTCTCCAATCTCCTGTTGAGTTCGTAGGTGTTCAGAATGGTTTGATCCCTATTCAGCTGAATTCCTGAGACTAGATGAAATCCAGGTCTCCTACTCCTCCGCCATCTTGCTCCCTGATTCTTCTTTCTTAAAAAGTCATTCCTTCTTAGGTTCTTTCACTGACTCTGCTGTATGGGTTTGTGCCTCAAATGTTAGATATTCTCCAGTACTCTGGGCTTTCCTGTGCTCTTTTCACGTCTCTGTACGATCTCTAGGGAGCTCACCTCAGTGTGTAGATTTAGTAACCATTTATGCTCGGATGACTCCCAGGTCTGTCTGTATTTCTAGCTTCGGCCTCTCTCTGCACTTACGAGTCTAGCTGCCCTCTGGATCATCGTGTGGATGTTCTACAAGCACTAAAATAAAATAGGAAGGGAACTAAATGTATTTTTCGTTATTGACTCTGCTGTTACTGTTCCAGTTCTAATCACACTCTACCCACACATGATTTGCCTTCTCTTCCATCGGCCTGTGTCATTTGATTTTGTGTCTCTAGTCCTCAAATATGGTAAAGAAGAAATGTTATCTCATTAGGGCAACAAAAAGAATGAAATACGCTGCTTCCTGACCAGTTGCAGAGTGTCCTTTGGAAACAGTTGGAGACCTTCCCTAGTATGTGGGTGTCTTGCACATAGGTTCGCTATCTTGCTTGGGCCTCCTGGACCTGAGGAGGCCGATCGTTCTGTTACAGGCAGCCAGTTTGCTGTTGCACCTCCGGCAGAAGTGGCACAGCTTGTTCTTACGCCGAATGAGAGCTCCGTCTAAACCCTGGTCTCAAGTTGATGAAGCCACCACACGAGCCATCATAGCTGTTCTCAGCACCGAAGAACAGTCTGCATGCCTACAGCAGCCATCTGGGATAGGCCAGAGGCCAAGGCCTATGTCTTCAGAAGAACTCCCTCTGGCATCGTCTTGGAGGTCAAATAACAGTAGGAAAACCTCAGCAGATACGGAATTTTCGGATGAGTCTGCGACTGCAGAAAGGTAAACTGATAACATTTTTAGCAAAACGGGAGACTTTTTTTCCCCAGGAAAATGAATTATTTATCATAGAATTGTGGTTTTGTAATATTTAAAAATTACTTATAATCTAAAATACACAAAAAGGTTACAATAAAATGGGAAGAGTTTTTTTACCCTTTTTTTTTTTAAGATTTATGTATTTACTTGAGGTGGGGAGGGACAGAGGCAGAGGGAGAGAGAGAGTCTTAAGCAGACTCTTTGCTGAGCAGGGCTCGACCTCATGACCCTGAGATCATGACCTGAGCCGAAGCCAAGAGCTGGGCACTTAACCAACTGTGCCACCCCGGTGCCCCACGTTTTTCACAAATATTAAGATAATATGAAGGATTTTAAGCTACTGGTATCTATAAGTCATTTAATAAGGCAATTTTTTTTTTATCAGGAAGAACTCAAAATGTTTAATTTCAAGAATTCACAAATTTAGGGTCTGTTAAAAAGCTACCAATATTTTAAAATTATATATTTTCATTGGTATGTGTCAAGTAATACCTTTCCCACATATCCTACAGCAAGAAGTATGGGCTGTGGCCATTTAAAAGAACAACCTCCTCACAAGTCTTACTTAAGTATCAATATTGCTGACTAGTATTCCTCCAGGAGATCAATTATTCATTCATTTATTCAGTGACATATTAAACGTGTGTTATTCTTGGTGCTTATAAGAGATATAGCAGTGTACCAAACAGACAAGATCTCTTCCTTCAGAGAGTTTATCTTTTATCCAGGGAAGGCATATAATAAGTAAACAAATTTACTGTAATGGCAAAATCTGTTACACTTTAGCCAAATTCTTCTTTTCTTTCCAGCATTTAACAATTAGATATGATATTTTTATTTACTATATGATTATTAATAATAAGAAAGCCCTTATATTGAATTATTTATCCAAAAATGTATTTTGATTATAAATAGTGGTTATAATGAATCATTGGCCATGATTCAAAAATATTTGTTGTGTAAGAACATTTGTTAGAATCAAATTTAAGTTTCTCTGTATCAGTTAAGACTTTTTTTTACCCTCTTATAATTGATGAAAAAAACAATATTCTTGTCTGTGATGCTAGTTTTGGCAATATTGGTAGAAAGTCTGTGTGGTAAGATTTCATTGTTAAAAAAATTGAAAATAGAAACAGGGAAAACATTAAAGATACGTGATGTTTACTGTTTTTTAAGGATCAGATGGGGCTGTTAGTGTCTTCTTTTGGTCAGATTTGCATATTTGAATGAAGCATATGGCTTCATCAGGTCAGACTTCTGTTAAAGGGGAGTAATCCATACTGGTTTCCAAGTTCTTCAGATATTACACTTGAGGAATAATTCAGTCATTTGCCAAGAAAATCTTCTCATAATGTGTGTTCCTGAATGTTTTATCTCTGATGTAGGCCCTGCTGGGCAATAGAAGAGTAAAAGGCGCATTTTCTTCTTAGACACTACCCACCTTTTGAAAAGATTGTTCTAAAAACTTACTTGAACAATGGTTTAGGATGTGGGGATAGATTTCTATAGAAGTTGTTATGTGGTAATGTTATTCCTAGGCCCGTCTATAAAAACCTGTTAGGCTCATAGAGACTCTGTGTGTTGTGAGTATGTGTATGTGTCTGTGTGTATAAATGCAAATGTATATGTGTGTGCGCACATACTCACATACGCGCACACACACATTTTTGGAAAAAAGCTTCCTTTTAAAGTAATAAATGCTTATTTAATAAAAGTTAGAAATTTAATAAAGTTAAGAAAATCAAAATTATAAAATGTAATATTAGTTATAATTCAGATATTCTCTTACAAATTTAGTTTTTCACCTGTGATACTGGAATCAAGCATTTCCATTTCCTTACAAGTTGTAGCCTGGCACTCTTCATTTTCTTACCTGTTGAACAGTGAGATCTGGAATTTCATCTGCCTTCAGACTTTTGGTAATATTAATAGATAGGGCCTGGAGTTGGTGGATTTGGTGGGGAATAGAATGAGGATGCTTGGGAAGATTTGTTTTTGGAGGGAGAAATTAACAGTCTTTGTGAGATTACTTCTTGGAGAGAAAGTATTTATAGTTAGAGTTTTCACTCTGTAATGGTAAGATATATTTACTCTTTACTCTATATGTAATATACTTTTTTACTATATTTACTATTCTTTTAATAAAAACATTTTATTGAAACTATTTTAAAGTAGTGGTAAGAAACTATTAAAGTAATAGAAATTGCCCATGTTCCATCCTAAATCATACCAATGTGTTTTTTGCTTGTCATTTTCTAAATAATTTGATGGCAGAGGACAAGTGCATCTTTTCTATGAGAGAAATGAGAGAAAATGAATTCCATATCAGGACTTCTTAAATGAAAATTTAGGTGGGGGGCCTCACGGAAGGCTTTGTTTCCATCTGAATGAAATTTTCCAGGGAAGCCAAATATAAGAGAGAGAAGCTAGAATGGGGCTCAGGTTAAAAGATCAGTTTGAAAATCAAAAGGTAGATAGGAAAACACATTTTTATTGTAATAAGGGTTTACCCTCATTAAGTTCTGTCACCTAATTTTCACGTCACCGAGGTGCCAGGGTAAGAACTGGGTAAGAGCTGGGATTTTAGGGGGGTCGAATTTACAGAATGCTTTGAACATCAATTCGCAAGAGAAAAAACCCCTGAAAGGTTGTTTTTTACACTTCTTAGCAGGTTGTTAATGATTCAGATGTTCATTCATTATAAAGTCTTTTTTTAATATCTTTAGGCTTCACCTATTTTATTCATTTGTGAAACAAATAATCCTGGATCTAAGTTATTGAAAGAGAAGTGACTCCTGGGGTGCCTGGGTGGCTTAGTTGTTAAGCGTCTGCCTTTGTTGGCTCAGGTCATGGTCCCCGGGTCCTGGGATCGAGCCCTGCATCGGGCTCCCTGCTCGGTGGGAAGCCTGCTTCTCCCTCTCCTACTCCCCCTGCTTGTGTTCCCTCTCTCCTGTCTCTCTCTCTGTCAAATAAATAAAATCTTAAAAAAAAGAGAGAAGTGACTCCTGGGGATAAGCTATTTTAACTTATCTTGAAGGAAGAGTAATTATATTGTAAGAGTGTTTGGAAGTTTATGAATTACTGAACACATTCTTTTTTGTTTTAAACGTGTCTTTTATAAATATTGTTAGACACAGCAAACTCAATGATATGCCATAATGAGCTCCATACCCCGCATTCAGTAGTTACCAAGATTTTCACCTGCTTGCTGTATCTAACCAAATTTTCTTTTGTTTGCTCTTGGCTTTCTTTTTTGGTTTACATATTTCAAAGTAAATCCCACACATCATGTCATTTTACCTTCCATATTTAAATATGCATCTCTTAAAAATAGAGGAATTTTGGGGCACCCGGGTGGCTCAGTCGGTTAAGCATCTGACTCTTGATCTTGGTTCAGGTCTTGATCTCAGGGTTGTGAGTTCAAGCCCCATGTGGGGCTCCATACTGGTTGTGAAGCCTACTTAAAAAAAAAAGAGGAAATTTTCCTATATAATCAAAATCCAATTATTAATCCCAGTAAAAATGATCATTTCCTCAGTTCTCATACTATATACACATTTATTTGAATTAGCATCCAGGGGGGACACATGCATTGTATCGGGGTGTCATGTTTCTTGAGTGTCTTGTGATCTGTAGTAGTTCCTCTGTTAACTTTATTTTTTTATTTATTTATTTTTTAAAGATTTTATTTATTCATTTGACAGAGAGAGAGAGAGAGTGAGAGCAGGAACACAAGCAGGGGGAGTGGGAGAGGGAGAAGCAGGCTTCCTGCTGAGCAGGGAGCCCGATGCGGGGCTCGATCCCAGGACCCTGGGATCACGACCTGAGCCGAAGGCAGACGCTTAACGACTGAGCCATCCAGGCACCCCAACTCTTTTTATTGAAGATTTTACTTATTTATTTGAGAGAGAGAGCCAGAGAGAGCATGAACGTCGGGGGGAGGGGCAAAGGGAGAGGGACAGTCAGACTCCCCACCAAGTGGGGAATCCGACATGGGGTTCAATCCCAGGACCTCGGGATCATGACCTGAGCAGAAGGCAGATGCTCATCCGACTGGGCCACCCAGGCCCCGCCTCTGTGGACTTCTTTTGAAGAAAGTGGGTTGGTGGTACTGTGAGGTATACCATGTTCTGGATTTGTCTGTTTCTTCTTGGCCTTCTTTGTTGCCATACCATGTGTATTTTGTCTAAACTGGTAGTTAGCTCTCAGGGCTTGATTAGAGCCAATATTTTGGCAAGTGTATTTTATAGGTAGTGCTATGAACTTTGTATTGCATGTCTTCAGGAAGTACTCAATGCCTTTTTTTTTTTTTTAAAGATTTTATTTATTTATTTGAGAGAGAGAATGAGATAGACCATGAGAGGGGGGAGGGTCCGAGGGAGAAGCCGGCTCACTGCTGAGCAGGGAGCCCGATGCGGGACTCGATCCGGGACTCTAGGATCATGACCTGAGCTGAAGGCAGTCGCTTAACCAACTGAGCCACCCAGGCGCCCCGCCTTTTTTGTTTTTTAATGTCTGGTTAATCCACAGACCTATACTTGTAGAAAAATTATAAAATACACGGCTGCCAGCTTTGCTGCATTTATTCACAGAATTTTAGAATAGAAGAACCTTATGGTTTATCTAGTATAATCCTTTTATTTAACACATAAGTAAATTAAAGCTCAGATAAGTTAAGAGACTTGCCCAGAATCACATACCTGAGTTGCAAATTTAGTACTTTCCTAGAAGTCTTCTCTCCTGACTCTAGTCCAGCAGTATTTTAATACTTTATCATACCATAATTTTTTAGTATGCTTTTAAAATATATTTTACTTGGCTCTAAGATACTCTGTGAAGGTGGAAGGGAAGTAGAGTGGGTGATATTCTAGTAAGGGCTATTAGCATAGTTGTATTAAAATAATTATATAATGTTAAAGACCTCTCCAATAGCATCATACAAGAGGTTAGGAATTTCGTAAGGGAAATAATACTTTGAGTATTTGTTAACATTAAGTGAAGAATTTCTGTAGATTGTTAAAAATATATTTTTACCTATTGTTTGTGTAGAGGCACCCTAATATCTCATGTTTTTAACTTCTAAGTGTGAGAAGGGAACGAAATTCCCTTCTTAGATATTACTCCATATATCATAATGCCACTGGAACTTTGGTTTGAAATGGAATCTGCTTTATATTATGAACTTGTGTGTCACTGATCTTTATTTCCTCCTTTCCACTCAAGAGTATTGATGAAATCTCCATCTCCAGCGCTGCACCCACCTCAGAAATACAAAGATAGAGGAATTTTACATCCTAAACGAAGCACCGATGACCGATCGGATCAATCTTCTGTGAAATCTACAGACAGCAGTAGCTACCCAAGTCCTTGTGCTAGTCCTTCCCCTCCATCCTTGGGAAAGGTAGAGTATCTTACAAGTTGATGTAGCAAGGAACAGATTGCTAGCACATTTCATGTTACGTATTGAAGCAAAATGACAAAACAATTCTACTTTCGGTTACTAATCGTGGTCTTTGTTCTTGATATAAATTGAATCTGGCAGACTTGAGACACCTTGCACAAATTTTTTAGTTTTTCCTGCTTGCCAGAGATTTCTAGTTATCCCCATCTTGGGATATTTTAAAACTAACAGATCGTTTACCGATGGCACGTAACTCAGCCATCCACCATTTCCTTTCTGTATTGTTAGAACCTTTTTTTAAGTTACAAGATGATCTCAAACTAGTTTAGGTTTGTAATTTCAGAATTACAAACAGTGGTTTCTTTGAATTACTAATTGATTTTTCCAATTCAGTGGTTATATTAAAAAGATAGGGTGGGGTTAGGAAGATAGGAAATGCTGGTAGGGAATTGAGAACTATGTATCTTTTAAAAAATTTGTAATACTGATTTCAAATGTTTAGAGTATGTTTACTTTTAATTTCCTGTGTTGTTGGTACTGAGTAAGTATTTGATTAGGGTTATTTAGCTATATGTTGTGTTCTGGGGAAAATGTCCGCTGAAACACTCTTGTTAAATAAGAGGAAAATAAATGTTTTTTTGTGGATTTGCAGTCTTAGGTTTTAGGGTGTTTTATTTTTAAATATCTTTATTTAGGTATATACACAGTAAAATTCACCAGTTTAAACTGTGCAATTCAGTGAGTTTTGACAAATGTATATAATTATATAAACATAGCACAGCCACACGCAGGACATTCCCACCAACTCTGGGTCCTGATGGCGGCTGGACTGCTCCCTGTCCCCCTAGAGTTTTGCCTTTTCTGCAATTTGCTCTAAGCGGAATCATATGTATGTAGTTTTTTGTGACTGGCTTATTTCACTTTTGAAATTCATCCAAATTATTCAGTGTATTATTAGTTCATTACTTTCTATTGCTGGATAGTATGGGTAATACCATGGAATGTTTATCCATTCACCGGTTGGACATTTGGATTGTTTCCACTTTTTGGCTGTTACGAATAAAGCTGCTATAATATTCAAGGACAAGTCTGTGTGTGTACGTATGGTTTCTATTCTTGGGTAAACATCCAGGAGTAGAATTGTGGGATTGTATGGTTAAGTGCATGTTTAACTTTGGAAGAAACTATCTAGCTGTTTTCCAGAATGGCTTTTTTCCATTCCCTTAATCATCTGTGAGGGTCCCAAATGCTCCATGTTCTTGACATTACTTGACATTATTCATCTCTTTAATGTTAGCCGTTCTGGTGGGTACATAGTGATACCCCATTGTAGTTTTAATTTGTGTTTCCCCAATGACTACTGATGTTGAGCTTCTCTTCATGTGCTTATTTGCTGTTCCTGAATTTTCTTTGGTGTGAGGTATCTGTTCAAATTTTTGCTCAACTTTTTTTTGGTTGTTTATTGGTTGTTTGTCTTTTTTATTTAATGGTAAGATTTTAAAAAATGTATTTTAGATACAGATCTTAATTATATATGCTTTGCAACTTTTTCTAATAGTCTGTGCCTGCATATTCATTTTCTTAACAAGTGACTTTTGAAGGAGCAGTGTTTTTAATTTTGATGAAGTCCATTGTAGCTATTTTTTTCCATCTTTTTCTCTTATGGTTCATATTTTTTGTGTTCTAAGAAGTCTTTGTTTAACTCTGGGGTCCCATGATGGCTTAGTCGAGCATCCGACTCTTGGTTTTGGCTCAGGTCATGATCTCATGGTCTTGAGATTGACACCCCTCCCCCATGGGGCTCCACTCTCAATGGGGAGTTTGCTTGAAGATTCTCTCCCTCTGCCCCTTTCCCCACTGACACGTGCACATGAGCGTGCTCACTCTCTCAAATAAATAAATCTTTAAAAAAGAGAAATTTTTGTTTAACTCAAGATTACAAAGATTTTCTCCAATATTTTCTTCTAGAAATGTTGTAGTGAGAGCTCTTACATTTAGCTAGATGTTCTGTTTTAAGTTTTGTTTATAGTATGAGTGGGTCACGGGCCATATTTTGGCATTTGCCTATACAGTTGTTCTAGCACCATTTGTTGAAAAGATTACCTTTTCCTTTGAATATCTTGGCACCTTTGTCAAAAATCGATTGACCGTAAATAATGTGATCTACTTATTGGACTCTATTCTGTTGCATTGATCTTTATACCTCTCTGTTTTGCCTCTGCTACAGTGAGTTGTTTATAGTAGCTTTATACTAAGTCTTGAAACCAGTTGATTTTTTTCTCCAACTCTGTTCTTTTTTAAAATTGTTTTGGTATTCTAGGTGTTCCAGTATTCTTTCATATAAACTTTAGAAAATGCTTGTCAGTTTCTTAAGAAACATTTTTTGGTATCAAGTGGAATTGCATTGATTCTGTAGGTCAGTTTGAAGAAAACGGACAACAGGTTTTAGTTTCCTAATCCATAAGCATGGTATACATCTGCATTTTTGATATTCTTTAATTTTTCACAAGAGTGTTTTGTAATTTCAGAGTTCAGGTATTACATAGTTTTTGTTAATTTGATCTCTAAGTATTTTACATTTTTGATGCTGTTCTTTAAATTTTTAATTTCTAGCTGTTCATGGCTAGCATATAGAAATACATTTGACTTTTGTATATTTACCCAATATGCCACGATCTTATTTCATTTATTAATGGTTAGCTTTTTATGTAGATTTCTCAGGATTCTCTACATGCATAATCATTTCATCTGTTAATAAAAGTCGTTTTGCTTTTTTCCTCTCTAGTATTGATTCTGTTTATTTCTTTTCTTGCCTATTCTCTCTGATTAGAACCTCCAGTAAAATGTTTAATAAAAAGTGTTGAGAGCAGACATCTTTGCCTTGACCTTAGAGGGAAAGCTAGCCCCCAGTTAAACCTGTCACCATTTATGATTACGTAACTGTGGGATATTTCCTTTTGGATGCACTTTGCTGAGAGGATTTATTAGGAATAAATGTTGAATTATGTTCAGTGCTTTTTTTTTTTGCATCTACTGAAATGATAACAGAATTCTTTTTTTCTTCTATTAATAAAGTGGATGTCATTGACTGTTTTTGTAATGTTTATGCCTCACTTGGTCACGATGATTATTGTTTTAAATATTGGATTTGGTTTTGCTTAGTCAAAACTTCTGTTAAGTTTGGGATCTTTGTTCATGAGGGAGGGATATTATGTAGTTCTCTTTTCTTGTGTTGTTTTTGTATGGCTTTAGTATCAGGGTAATGCTGGCCTCATAAAATTAGTTGGGAAGTCTTCTTTCCACTTAAGGTTTTTTGGAAGAGAAGCCTAGAATTGATGCGATTTTTTTTCTTAAATGTTTTAGCTTTCCTTGGTGTATCTCGAATCAATATTATGCACTTTGGGTATAGTTTGAGAAGCTTGTAACAGTATGTTTTTATTTTACCCCTCAGTCCTTTGTGTTACTGGCCTCATACATTTTATTTCTACATACGTTAAAAATGCCACAGTGTAGTATTTTTTACTTCATAGTAAATTATCTTTTCCCAAAAGTCAGAAAAGTGTCTTTTATATTTATTCAATATTTACCATTTTTTGTGTTGTTTATTCTTTTGTGTTGATGTGAATTTCTATCTTGGATCATACACTTCTATCTGGAAACCTTTTTAACATTTCCTTTAGTACAGATATTCTGGAAATGGAAGTCTTTAAGCTTTTGTCTGGAAAACCTTTTTCACTTTTATTTATTTATTTTTTTAAAAGATTTTATTTATTTATTTGATACAGAGAGAGACAGCGAGAGAGGGAACACAAGCAGGGGGAGTGGGAAAGGGAGAAGCAGGCTTCCTGCCGAGCAGGGAGCCCGATGTGGGGCTCGATCCCAGGACCCTGAGATCATGACCTGAGCCGAAGGCAGTCGCTTAACCAACTGAGCCACCCAGGCACCCTTTCACTTTTATTTTTGGAAGATAATTTTACTGTGTATATAATTCTAGGTTGACAGTGGTTTTCTTTAATTTATGCAAAGATGTCATTCCATTATCTTCTCGTTTACAGTTTCTGAGGGAGGTTTACTGTCATTCTTATTTTTATTTTCCTGTATATAATGTATTTTTTTTCCTCTAGCTGCTTTTAAGATTTTCTTTTTATCACTGGTTTTCAGCAATTTGATTTTGGTATGTTACTCTTTGTAGTTCTTATTTAACCTATGTATTTATAGTTTGCATTGATTTTGGAAAATTTAGGACCATTATTTCTTCACATTTCTTTTTTTAATCTCACCACTTACCCTCCTTTTTGGGACTTTTGAGACGCAAGTGTCGATACTATTCCACAAGTTGCTGAAGCTTTCTTCATTTTTTTCAGTTGTTTTTGTCTCTGTTTCATTTGTGATGGCCTCTCTGGCTATGTCTGTAAGTTCACTGAGGTTTTTAATTTGTAGTGTCTCATCGGCTGTGTATTCTTTCTACTGTATTTTTCACTGTGAGTATCATATTTTCATCTCTGGAGCACCCTTTGGGTCTTTAAAAAAATACCTTCCATTGCTCATTTCAAAAGGCATGTTCAAGTTCACTTTACCTTCTTGAACACAGAGCATGTATTTATAATAGCTGCCCTGCTGTTCTTGTCTCCTAATTCCATCATCTGTCAGATCTGAATCTTTCCCTGTTTGTTCATTTTTTGTCCTGGTTATGGGTCATATTCTCCTGTTTCTTTGCATCCTTATAGTTTTGTTTGGCTGCTAGATTTTTGTTGTATTCCTTTAAGTACTGTCAGACATCATTCAGGTACATAGCTAAGTTAGTTGCAATCAGTTTAATCTTGTCGAGATTTGCTTTTGGAACGCAGCGTTAGGGCAGGTCCAGAGCAGTTTTTATTCTAGTACTGATTTAGTTTCAATACCAAGGTGTGAGCCTTCTGTGGGCTAATGCCCTCTGTATTAACAGTTCTTTCCATCCTGGCTGGGGATAATGTGGAATACTCCCAACCCTGCGTGAGCTCTGGGAATGGTTTAGTCTACTGCTTTCCTCTGGATCTTTCCCTAGCGTTAGGTCATGTTTTCTCACTTCGTATGCAGGTCAGTACGTAGTCAGAAACTTGTGGGGACCCTTCTGCAGTTCCTCGGAAACTCTATGTCTGTGCAACGCTCTTCTGTCCAGCACGCTGCCATGCAAACTCTGACTACCTGGGTCTCTCGACTCCAGGCTCCATCTCTGCAGTTCAGAGAGACTGGGGTTCTGTTTGTTTCCCTTCCTAGCACTGTTGCCTGGAAACTGTATCCAGGCGGTAAGCTGGAGCAATTTTTGTTTTGTTTTCAGCCTTTGAAGTTTATTAAAATATTTTCTGAAAGTACATTTGGAGCATAAATCAAAGTTTGTATTCCAGGATCCTTTGTTGATAAGGGATTTTGAATGCTCTTGAAAATGAGTGCTTGGTTTTGGCTCTTTAACCTCATTTTGATTGATTCTTATGTAGCTTTTCAGGCATGATGGAACTATTTGCATTTGTTGAATATTTGGTAAAATAATTTGGTTTATATGTTTATGAAGATGTTATTTAACAGAGCCTATTGATTTCGAAAGGTCAAATTGCCTTTCAAGAACTTATGCATTCTTTTATAGGGCTCAAAATCTCCTTCACCAAGACCAAACATGCCTACTCGATACTTCATAATGAAGAGTAGCAATTTGAGAAACCTTGAAATTTCTCAACAGAAGGGTATCTGGTCTACAACCCCTAGTAATGAGCGGAAGTTAAATCAAGCCTTTTGGGAAAGCAGCATGGTTTACTTGGTATTTTCTGTTCAAGGATCGGGACATTTCCAGGTGAGCCATCTTGAACCAGTAAAATGGGGTTGTTCTGGCTGCAGGTTAGACCACACAGATTAAAACAAAGGCCAAAAACCACCCTGGCTTTTTATTGTTTCGGGATGCAAGAACGCATCTCTCTTGACTGAGCATGAGGGATGTAGTGTTACCTCTTGAAGGTAATGACTCTAGGGATCCCATTGTTTTCCTCATCTCACCAGAACCTCTCTAGATGAGCCATTTCTCCTTCTGAGGACAACTTTAGATTTACTATTTCTCAGGTGGATTAAGAGTAATGAGAAGCTTGACTTTTTGGTAAAATGTTTATTTAAGTAGGCAAGGAAGTTAGAATTGATAATCTAGAATCTGAGTGTGTTTCTTAACTCCTCTTGACTCGATGTCTATCTGAATTTAGAAACTAAGGAATTTATTATTTGATATTATTATAATTTTTGGAAGTAAAAACTTACAGGTTAGATTGTATCTGTTTATCATGGAAAAAGTATGGGTTTAGGGCTGTTAATACATTATTTAGAAAGTATCTGTTCATATTGAAATTATGTTAGAAGGCTGGAATTGGTCTTCCCTCTAAAATTTGCTAATACATCTTTTTAGAAAAAACAGTAAGTAACTTATTTTTGTTTTTGTGAGGTATCATTTTTATATTACATTTTTACCTTAAAATTTAAAAAACCTCAGAGCTTTCGCAGATAAATTGAATTCAGACAATTTTAATATCATCCTCACCTTTCCCCTTGCCCTCATTTTACCCACAGGGATTTTCTAGGATGTCTTCTGAGATAGGAAGGGAGAAGAGCCAGGACTGGGGCTCAGCTGGACTGGGAGGAGTATTTAAGGTGGAGTGGGTCCGGAAGGAAAGTCTTCCCTTTCAGTTTGCTCACCACTTACTCAATCCCTGGAATGACAACAAGAAAGTCCAGATCAGCAGAGATGGGCAGGTATACAGTGGCATTTAATATTTGTCTTCTGCTTTTCTTTTTGTTTTGTTTCGCTGTTATTTGGTGGTTTGAGGAGGGAATGGAAAAGTACAGAATGTAGGTTCCATATGCACACGGGAGATGGTGGTTCCGATTTGTGGAGGAGCTGGTGAAAACCTGCTTGCAGGTGTTTGACAGAGCTCATGGCTTTTTAACAGTTTGCAACTTTGGCTTCTCTCTGTCATTACATACATATAAAATCTTTCATAAGTTACTTCGTGGAGGCTCCTGTTTTTGTCTTACTAATGGAAGATAAGCTCAAAACTGAGAGTAATTCTGAAGTAATTTCACTGAAGTCTAAGGATAACAATAGTATCTGACTCCTTTGTGCCTTAACTAATTATGTAACATAAATAACAGCCTTTTTATATTTTTGTGGCTTGTTTTATTTCTGTTACGTTTGCTTGGCCTCTGTCATGCTGCTGACGTGCATTTTGAACTAGTTAAGGGGATGGGAGTTACCCTATATATGGACCATGGTGCTAGCCGCTTTATATGAAGTAATTTAATTTAATGCATATTGAGTTATTAGGCCAGTTTTAGTCAGGAGAAATAGGAGAAAGTATTCTAAGGTTTCACAGCTAATTGTTTGTTTAACCCATGTGACTCACCCGAACATATGAAAAGTGTTCGGGTTCTTTTTAAATGCACATCATGTCACAGGAGGACTATAAATGACATTCTTATAAGTTGTATCAGAATATTTTAATTTTTATTCTATAATAAGGATTTTGAAGTAAGTCTAATTCCTAAGATAAGAATATCATATGCTCTCGATTATTTCATTAAAGCCCCCAGACATCTAATATGCTAGGTTTCATAGTAAACCTTTGAAAGCTGAAGCTGAGTGCTGTTGGTAAATCTCCATTAAAAATGAAATTCATTATTTACAGATAGAAGTTCCAGGAGAACTCCATGGAAATTACCATCTTGTCACAATTGTTGCTATATTCGCAGGCTAACTATAATCTTGAAGTCTGGAATTGAACTTCACAAACCTGAACGCAGAGAATCAGAGCAATGTGATTTTATCATGTTCTGGTAGAAAAATGAAATTAAGTGGACTTTTCTTACATTTTTATCAGCATAGGTTTTGGTGCTTTAAGAAACTCAATCCGGTTCCTTTCATGTTTATTCTGACTTCTGCTTCATCTAGGAACTAGAGCCTCAGGTTGGTGAACAGTTGCTGCAGTTATGGGAACGCCTTCCACTGGGAGACAAAACTGCAACTGACTGAACTCAGGTTATACTCTCCTTGACCTTGAATTCTGGCAGTATTTGTGATCACTAAGGACATCTTTCAAATTATCTATCTTTTTTTTTTTTTTTTTTTTTTTTGGTCTTTCAGAGCTCTGAGCTACAGAAGAACATCGTACCTATTTAAAACCACCGAACACACTGACTTCTAAGAACTGAGGTGGAGATGAGTGTTACGAGTGAATGGGCTTTTCTGGTTGAGAGTGTCACTTAAGACCCACCATCTTCATATAAAGGAGAAAAGGGTGATTTAAATTTTTATAGTGATCGTAAAAAATGATTATGTAATGTTGGTTATTTATATGTTTGTAATTGAATAAAATAGTAGTGGTTTCATTATTTGGCACAACAGCAGTTATTTGAAACATACTTAATTTGAAGTTAAACATTTCATTTGTTGAAGACACAGACTTACAACTCTTATTGAGGGTTTGTTTTTTTTAATGCAAAGTAAATTGTTTCCTTTTAAGAAAGGCCTGAATGTATCTGAGCACCATTTTAGAACAGTCAGCTCTTAAAATTTGTTGTTAGAGAAGAAGCAAACAACCCAATTCTAAAAATGCCCCCTTTGAAAATAGTGTGTGCTGATTAAGGACTATTCCTTCTGCCATTTTACTTTATTTTTTATTTATTTATTTTTTTTTAAGATTTTATTTATTTGGCAGAGAGAGAGAGAGAGAGACAGCGAGAGAGGGAACACAAGCAGGGGGAGTGGGAAAGGGAGAAGCATCCCGCGGAGCAGGGAGCCCGATGCGGGGCTCGATCCCAGGACCCTGGGAGCATGACCCGAGATGAAGGCAGACGTTTAATGACTGAGCCACCCAGGCGCCCCATCATTCTGCCATTTTAAACCTGAGATACATTAAGAAAAAAAGGAGAGATGTCTTTTTCTTTGATTATGAAGTACAGTAAGATCTGAAGGAAATCAGGGTTCCTCCCTCCCTGTCTTTGATCAGATCAGATTTAGTGCTTAGTCTTATTCCTGGTTCTGCCTCTTAACTCGGTGTGTGCCATACCCCTCCCTTCCTCCCGCGTTACAACCTTCACACCTCTCTCACGTGAGCACAGTAATTATGCGCTCTTCGTTTTGGCTAGAGAAACTTGATTTAGACAAGTTAAAAATGGAAACAAATTAAACGTGTTAAAGAAAAGTGCCCAACAGTTAGTGAGAGCTTGGTTGGTGTATGTTTTTCAAACTAAAGCCCACAACACTGCAATTCTAAATGCTTTCTATTTGTTTTCTAGTACTTTTCATCCTACTTACATTTTTGGATTTCTTATTTTTTTGCATTTATGGTTTAATAAATGGGAGGTAATTTTTTATAAACCTGTGTTAGTGCCAACTCACCTGTATCTTTGTCATCTCGGGATTATTTGATTTCTTTACCACCACTGTCTGTAAAGGTTCCCCAGAAGCTTTTTGAAGGGAAATAAAGGTACAGGGAAAATGAAAGAAGTGTCTGGGCTACTGAGCTCTAAATAGAGCAGCTTTGATAGCACTTCTCATGATATATTTGGGTTATTGCTATGTGAAGAAAAACCAACCCGAGTCTGATTTAAAGACAAGAATACAACTCCTGAGTTTTTTGCTTCTGCATTTGAGAACAAAGAAGTGAAAAGTCATGGGTCCGCATAAGATCTTGAGAACCCTTCTTTCTCTTGGAAAGCATTGTATGTTGGCACAGTAGTTTAAAATGGCAGCTGTGATTTTCGCCTATATTTGTAGTTACTGGTTTTTTGTTTGTTTGTTTTATACTTTGAGAGATATACCTGTAAATTGAGCCTATGTGAATTAGGTTCTGCTGTATGTGTATTACAGTTCTTTTCCTATTAGAGCAACTTGTGTTTTTTCTGATAATGTATACATTTTGTTGAGGTATATATTTAGCAGTTTACGGTGTTCTAAATTTGGAAGTGAGGACTTTTAAAAAAATAAAACTTATTTTAATTTCCTTCTGTTTTCTAATATCTAGCTCTGAATGTAAATGATGTTTGTTGATATTTAAAATGAACACAATTTGAATGTAATTAAAATGCTGTTTTTGGAAGAGATGAGCTTTAAATATACTTATTAAATGAAATTCTGTTAAAATATCTAGATCTTATTTCTGACGGTCTATAATAGGGCTAAGGTAACAATGATCAACAATATCCGTTGAAATATTAGTGAATTTCAAACACCTTGAAGAATACTAAATTGGTATAGAAGGTGATGATTTCATATCAGTGTCTCCTCCTTGAAAAAATTTGCCTTATTACCATAAGGGGATGGAAAAAAAGCTCAAGACGTGTTCAGTATGAAATCTTTTGAATGTGTTCTCCGTCAGGACACTGCATCTTGGTAACGTGCCCCTGTATCCACTGCACACCCCAGCCTCACTCTTCCAATTACAGCAAAGCTTGGCATCGAGGAGAGCATAATCTCAAATGTTTACTTTAGGAAAAGACTGATTCATCTAAGACTTTGTCCTCAGAGACTCTTTCTTCACCATATATAAAGCTTTATTTCCTGCAGTAGGGAAAGTCTGGAGGACCAAGTCAAATGAGCTTCACCCCTGAATCAACACCGGGGCACACATCCTGCCCCTGAACGGTGACGACGTGTTTCAGTCTGTGAGCTTCCTGCAGCACACGTGCTCAGTGTGCTCCAGAACTTTCCGCAGCTCCTCTTCACGCAGAGGCTCACCACACAGTGCACTCACTTCTGCCCAAGGACCCTGCACGTGCCTCGGTCTTTGCAGCCAAGAGTGAAATTTCCACTTGGCTGTCTCATAAAATCACAAACACTGCATACTGAAAATGGAACTACTGTTCTTTCCTACAACCTGCTCCACCGAAAGCTGCTCCCTCTTCAGTGGCTGCCCTTTACGCACGGGGCATGGGGGATGGGCTTGGAACGCAGGCGTGTGCCTTGTGCAGTAGTGGCAGTTGTGTATTATAGTAATCCCGTTTCCCTTCTGGTGTGCTCTATCCAGGACTGAACGTATTCGATGAAATGGGAGGACCTTGTTCAATCTGAAACCCCCATGGCCCCCTTCCCGTCCCCCCTTTTCTTTTTACTTAAACATTTTTATGATAATTTAGATGGAAGTTGTTTGTCAGTTAATGTTGGCTCCAGTCCTTCAAACTGTTCATATCTGCTTTATAACATTCACTGTACTAACCCTTCTTCAGGTTGTGGTGGGGAGGTAGTGACAGTTTAGTTACATCCTCAAGATAAAGTCTTAGTGAAAAATGGATCAATCTTCTTTAGTTACATTTAAAAAAATACCCCTTGCGGTTGCTCAAGGCCAGAAAACTTGCAGTCATCCTTGACATCTTTCCTTCGCTTAATCTCATCCAGCAGAAAATTTTCTTGAGTCTACCTTCAAAATAGACCTAAACTCCGACTGTTTCTCCCCTCCTCTGTCACAACCACTCTGGACTGAGCCACAGTCCTCCTCACCTGGGTTACTGAAATTGCTTCCTAAGATGCCTTCCCTCTTCGACCTCCTCCTCCCACAGAGAAACCCATGATCCTTTAAAAACAATTTGCATTACTCGGCTGCTCAAAACCCTGCAGTGGCTCCCCATTTCTCTCAGGAGCCAAACTCCTTACAATGGCACCAACGTGACATGATCTGTCCTCTGCTTACTCCACTCTAGCCACGCCGGCCTTCCCACTGTTCCTTGAATATCCTAGGCCTGTTCTAGCGCAGAGACGGGTGTGAGCTGTTGACTCTGCCTAGAAGGCTCTTCCCAGAATATCTGTTTGGCCAACTGGTTGTCACCATGTAGTGTTAGGTTTCCTGTGACATAGAAGTGACATACAGTAAAGCCAACTTTTTTAAAAATGTGCAGCTCTGAATTTTGACACCAACACAGATTTACGGAACTTTCACCTCAGAATATGGTTCCATCACCCCCAAAACGTCCTCATACCATCCCTTTGTAGTAACAGCTTCCTCTCCTCACTCATGCTGTCCAGCCATGGATGATCTGTTCTCTGACATTCTAGTTTTCTCCTTTTGAGAACATACAGGCCGAATCTTACAGTATGTAACCTTGTGGGACTGGCTTCTGCCACTCAGCATAATGCCTTTGAGATTGAGCCAAGCTGTATCTATCAAAGTTCATTTCCTATTCCTGCCAAGTACTATTCCATTGTATAGAATGTGCCACATTTTTTGGAAGCCATTTACCTGTCAATTACACACGTGTGATTATATATAGACCAGCTAACCATTGGTGCACAGGTTTTCGTGTGGAAATACGTCTCTGTTTGTTGAGAAAATACCTAGGGCCAGGATTGCTGATTCAATGATGGTAAGTGTGTTTTATAAGAAACTGCCAAACTATCGTCCAGAGTGGCTGTACCTGTTTGCATTCCTACCAGCAACGCTTTAGAGTTCCAGTTGCTCCGTGTACTTGACAGCACTTACTATGGTCAGTATCTTTTTTTGCTCTTTAAGTTGAAAATACACATCAATTTTATGAAATTGTTGCTAAATTCCACTGAAGAATAATATAAGTATTACTACAAAGTGCCTCTTCTGCATGTTATTTTGTCATATTTGGTGCAGTAACTTCGTAAATATAAATACACGGTAATCGGTAAGTTTAAATTGAGACACCTGCTAGAGGTAATCCAATATACCTAAGAAAGATGTGTTCATAACCTCTCTTCATTTCTTTTTATTTTTTTCATCATGATACTTCCTTAATCCCCATCACCTATTTCCCCCATCCCCCACCACTTCCCTGCTGGTAAGTTTGTTTTCTATAGTTAAGAGTCTATTTCTTGGTTTTTCTCTTTTTCCTTTGCTTATTTGTCTTATTTCTTAAATTCCATATATGAGTGAGATCATATGGTATTTGTCTTTCTCTGGCTTCTTTTTTGGGCATTATACTCTAGCTCTATCCATGTTGTTGCAAATGGCAAGATTTCATTCTTTTTTATGTCTGAATAATATTCCATTGTATATATATATGCCACTTCATCTTTACCCATTCGTCAATCATTGGACGGACACTTGGGCTGCTTCCATGATTTGGCTAATGCTGCAATAAATATGGGGTGATGTCCCTTTGAATTAGTGTTTTTGTATTTTTTGGTTAAATACCCAGTCGTGCAATTACTGGATCATAGGGTAGTTCTATTTTTAATTTTTTTGAGGTACCTCTATACTGTTTTCCACAGTGGCTGCACCAGTTTGCATTCCCACCAACAGTGCATGAGGGTTCCTTTTTCTCCACATCTTCGCCAACATTTGTTGTTTCCTGTGTTTTTGATTTTAACCATTCTAT
Source organism: Zalophus californianus (assembly GCF_009762305.2). Taxonomy (NCBI): domain Eukaryota; kingdom Metazoa; phylum Chordata; class Mammalia; order Carnivora; family Otariidae; genus Zalophus; species Zalophus californianus. The sequence goes on from NC_045599.1 coordinate 9,498,070, forward strand.
TGTCAATATCTTTTGTTTTTATCATTTTTAAGATGTGCAATAGTATCTGATCATGGTCTTAGGTTGTATCTCTCTAATGGCTCCTAATGTTGAACAGATTTTCATGTGCTTATTATGCCACTCAATCCGTTCGGGCTGCTGTAACAAAGTAACACAGACGGTGTAGCTTACACACCACAGAAATTTGTTTCTCACAGCTCTGGAGTCTGAAAGTCCAAGATCAGGGTGTTGACATGGTCAGGTTCTGGGAGAAGGCTCTTCTCAATTGCAAAGTGCTGGCTTCTTGTGTCTTCACATGGTGGAAGGCGACACAACCATTCAGTGTATAGCAGTCACCCATTTATCCTCTTTGGTGAAGTGTCTTCTCCAAGTGATCTGACCATTTTAAAATTAAATCCATTGGGATGCCTGGGTGCTTCAGTCAGTTAAGCATCTGCCTTCGGCTCAGGTCATGATCCTGGAGTCCTGGGATCGAGCCCCACATCCCTGCTCCACGGGAAGCCCACTTCTCCCTCTCCCACTCCCCCTGCTTGTGTTCCCTCTCTCGCTGTGTCTCTCTCTGTCAAATAAATAAATTTAATCTTAAAAAAATAAAATTAAATCCATTGTTTTCTTACTGTTGAGTTTTGAGAGTTCATTATATACAGTACTCCCCCTTTATGTACAGGGCTACAGTCTCATACCCCCAGTGGGTGCCTGAAACCATGGATAGTACCAAACCCTATATACTGTTTTTTTTATATATACATACACACCTATGATAAAGTTTAATGTATAAATTAGGCATAGTAAGAGATGTAACAACAACTAATCAAATAGAACCGTAATGAGAATATACTGTAATAAAAGTTATGTGAATGTGGTCTCAAAATATCTTACTGTACTGTACTCACCCTTCTTGTGATCATGTGAAATGATAAAATGCTTGCACGACGGGATGAAGCGAAGCGAATGATGTAGGCATTGTGACATTGCGTTAGGCTACTACTGACCTGATGATACCTGAGGAGGAGGATCACTTGCTTCTGGATTGAGAATGTGGGTACCTGGAACGTTGGATAGGGAGGGCCGCTGTATTTGGAGTACAAGTTTTTTGGTCAGTTATGTGATTTGCAAATATTTTTTCTCTGCCTGTAGCTTGTCTTTTCGTTCTCTCCACAGTCGTTTTTATAGTTTTTTGTAGGTTTACAGTAATTTTTTGTAGTTTTAAATTTTGATGAACTACAATTTACCAATTTTTTCCTTTTATGGATTGTGATTTTGGTGTCATGTCTAAGAACTCTTTGCTTTATCCCCAGTTATGAAGTTTTTCTTCTATGTTTCTTCCTAAAAGTTCTGTAATTTTTTATTTTTAGATTCATGATCCATTTTGAGTTAATTTTTGTCCAAGTTGTGATATTTAGGTTGAGGTTCATTTTTATGCATGTGGCTATTCAGTGGGTCTAACACCATTGTTGAAAAGAATGCTCTTTATTGAATTGTTTTTGTACCTTTGTAAAAAATCAGTTTGCCATGTTTGTTTGGCTCTATTTCTGGACTCTGTTATTGTTATGTTCCATTGATCTGTGTATCTGTCCCTTCACCAATACTGTAGTGTTTTTGGTGTTTTTTGATTATTGGTGTTTTAGAGCAATTTTTAAAAATTGGGTAGTGAAGACTTGCACTTTTTTTTAAAAAATGTATTTATTTAAAGTAATCTCTACACCTGACATGGGACTCAAACTCATGACCCCAAGATCAAGAGTCACATGCTCTTCTGGCTGAGCCAGCCAGTAGTCCCAAGGGCTTGCACTTCTAACTAAAATGAAGTAACATGGACCAGATTTACTTTCTTGCCTGAAACAACATATACATAAATACGTGAAACACTGGTTTTCAAGACACGGGACATTAGGCAGTGAAGAACAGTAATCCCTGAGAGATGAGAAACAAAGAGACCTGCCCAAGCCTACTGCCTTGTGAGATTTCCAGGCCGTGGCACAGGGAGGGGGAGTTGAAGCAGAACTTGACAGAGTCCTGAGCAGAGGTGACAAGAGTTGAGAGTGGGGAAACCAAACAGGTAGAGTTCATAGAACAGAACACCAGAGGGAGGACTGCATACAGAGAGAACTCCAGAGATGTGTAGACAGTCCCTCTGCAATATTCAGCAGAGTGCTGATCCATGCATGTATGTGCAGAAATGGTCAGGAAAAGAAGAACCATTTGAAAGGATTAAAGGGAATAGTACCTGTTCCCACCAGCCAGACTTGTAAAAATCCAAAGGAAGGCAGAAAAGAGGGGGAAAAAAAGAACAAATGGAAATAACAAATAGAAACAAAAATAATGAACGAAAATAAAACAAGTAGCAAGATGATAGACTCACACCTAACAAAATCAATAATCATATTAAGCGTCTAAAAATCCCAATTAAAAGGCACCTGGCTGGCTCAGTCAGTGGAGCATGCAACTTTTGATCTCTGGGTCGGGAGTTTGAGCCCCACATTGGGTGTAGAGCTTCCTTCCTTCCTTCCTTCCTTCCTTCCTTCCTTCCTTCCTTCCTTCCTTCTTCCTTCCTCTTTCTTTTCTTTCTTCTTTACTTTTTTTTTAAAAAGCTAGTATGGCTATGTTAATATCACACAAAGAAAATTCAGAGCAAAGAATATGATCAGGGATAAAGACAGTCATTTAGTCATGATAAAAGGGTCAATGCCTATAATAATCCTAAACACTTAGGTATCTATAAAAAAGCTTCAAAATGCTTAAGTAAAAATTGATAGAACTGAAAGGAAAAATATACATAAGTTCACAATTATTTTTTTATTTTTTTAAAAGACTTACTTATTTGAGAGAGAATGAGAGAGCACGAGACGGAAGAGGGTCAGAGGGAGAAGCAGACCCCCGCGGAGCAGGGAGCCCGATGTGGGACTTGATCCCGGGACTCCAGGATCATAACCTGAGCTGAAGGCATTCGCTTCAGCTCCAACTGAACCACCCAGGCGCCCTAAGTTCACAATTATTGTCAGATTTCAATACCCCTCTCTCAATAACTGATAGAAAAAGTAGGCATCAGAAAAGATACAATGGGCTGGAAGAACAGTATCAACCAACTTGATCTAATTAACATTTATAGAACATACCATCCAACAGCAGCAGAATACACATTTTGTAAGTACACACAGAACATTTATCATGATAGACCATTTTGTGGGTCATAGAACAAATTTCGAATTTATTTTTTATTGTGTAAGAGTACTTAACATAAAATCTACCCTCTTAAATTTTTAAGTACACAGGAGTGTTAACCATAGGCACAAGGTTGTACAGCAGATCTCTAGAATGTAGTCATCTTGTATAACTGAAACTTTCTGCCCTTTGAACAGCAATCTTTCATTTCTTTCTCTCCCTAGTCCCTGGCAACTGCTATTCTCTGTTTCTATGATTTTGACTATTTTAGATACCTCATGTAAGTGGCATGATTCAGTATTCATCCCTCTGTGACTGGCTTATTTCAATTCACAGAATGTTCTCCAACTTTATTCCTATTGTGGTGTGTGGCAGGGTTTCTTTCTTTTTTAAGACTATGTAATATTCCAATGTATGTATTTATCACATTTTCTTGATCATTCATTGATAGGCATTTAGGTTGTTTCCATGTCTTGGTTATTTTGAATAATGCTGCAATGAACATGGAACGCACATATCTTTCTGAGATCCTGATTTCAATCTCTTTTTATATATATACCCAGAAGTGGGATTGCTGAATCAGTATGGTAATTTTGTTTGGAAAAATCTCAGTAAATTTGGGGCACCTGAGGGGCTCAATCAGTTAAGTGTCTGACTCTTGATTTCGGCTCAGGTCACAATCTCAGGGTCACGGGATCCCTGTGTTGGGCTCTGCGCTCAGTGTGGAGTCTGCTTGTGATTCTCTCTCTCCTTCTCTGCCCCTTCCCCCACTTGTGCATGCTCTCTCTCTCTCAAAATAATAAAATCTTAAAAAAAACTCAATAAATTTAAAAGGATTCAGGTGCTACAAAGTGTGTTCTCTGACCACAATGGTTTTAATTAGAAATGAGTAATGTCTGACTTCAAACTAGCTAGAACAATCAGTGTTCTCCCATAAGTTCCAGGATTGACTCTCATTGGATCAATTGGTCATTGCTGATCTCCATACCACTCTCCAGTCACTGCAGTAATTGGCTAAATGTATAGGAAAATCTCACCCCAAACACATGGACCAAGAATAGGAGAGAAATGGTTCTTTAAAGGAATATCAAAGTAATATTACCAGAATTTAAATTCTGGGGCTGGCAAAATTATTAACTGTCCAATACCAGAACTAGAATTTTCTTCCTAGAAAACTTTCTAGAAGTAATTAGTGAGTTTATCAAGGTTGCAGTATACAAGGTCACTATATCCCAAGATATTTTTAAATTTTTATATACTTGCAACAAACAATTGGAAGTTAAAATAAAAACAATACCATTTATAATAACATAAAATATATCAAATACCTAGGACTAATAGCTGACAAAAGATATTAAAACTTTTGGGCTGGAAAATACAAAATACTACTGAGAGAAATTAAAGAAGACCTAAAAAATAAATACAGATTTACCTTGTTCATGGGTTGGAAGACTTAATATTGTTAAGATGTAAATTCTCTCCAATCCCAATCAAAACTCCAGCACCCTTTTTTTGTAGACACTGACAAATTGATTCCAAAATTCATATGGAAATGCAAAGGATCTAGAATAGCCAAAACTCCTCTGAAAAAGAACCACTTTGGAGGGCTCACACTACCTGATTTCAAGACTTATAAAGCCATAGTACACAAAACAGCTTGATATTGGCATACAGAAAGACAAACAGATTGATGGAACGTAATGGAGAGTCCAGAAGTGACCCCAACATCTATGGACAATTGAATTTTTTTTTTAACAAGGACATAATAGCAATGTGATGGAGGAAGTGTAGTCCTTCCAACAGATGGTGATGGAAACAATTGGCTATCCCTATGCAAAATAATGAACTTAGATCTCTGTCTCACATAATATACTAACATTAACTCCTAATACATCATAGGCTTACATGTAAGAGCTACAACTATAGAACTTCTAGGAGAAAACAGGAGAAAATCTTATCTTGGCTTATGCAGAGATTCCTTAGATCCGCTATCTCTAAAAGAACAAAAAGATAAATTTGGCCTCATCAAAATTTAAAACTTCTGTTCTTCAAAAGACACTGTTAAGAGAATGAGAACACAAGCCATACACTGCAGGAGAATATTTGGAAGACATATATTTAATAAAAGAGTTGCATCCGGAATACCTAAAAAAATTTTCAAAACTCTACAGTAAGGAAAAAAAAAACAACCCAATTAAAACATTGGGCCATTTGAACAGATACTTCACCAAAGAGGATAGACAGAAGACAAATAAGTACATGAAATAATGCTCACCACCAATAGTCATCAGGAATGCAAGCTAAAAGCCACCGTGAGATACCATTGCCCATCTGTTAGAGCAGCTAACATGAAAAAGACGCCCCGCGCCAAGTGTTGACAAGGATGTGGTGGAACTGGACTTCTCACCCACCGATGAGGGGGGAATGTAAAATGATAGAAGCACTTTAGAAAGTAGTTGGACATTTTCTGAAAAAGTTAAGCATATACTTAACCACATTCCACTCCTAGGTACTGATTTAGTTTTTTCCTGATTTGCATATTTTCATTATAGTAATCGTATTCCTTGTTTTCATGTCCTGCCTCCTTCTTCACAGACTATACACTTCTTGGAGGTGGAGAACCTTTCAATTTTATAGACTGAGTTTCTTGCACAATGTCTAGTAGGCATTTAATACATAATTGTTTAAGAAATTACTTAGAGGAATAAAGAAGAAAACAAAAATTCATTATTGAATATAAATTTTACCTAGTCTCTTTTTAGGACGGTATAATATTTTATTCTATTTATTTTCATTTAAAATTATAGGATAATGTTTCCCCCATGCTATTGCAGACTTCTGATTCATTCATAGAAATGGGTACATGATATTTAATACATTTCATTTATTGTAATAAAATCCATAATTTTATTTTTTCCCCTATTATAAATAGTATTATTGCAAACATTTCTTAAGTAATTTCATTAGGACAGATACCCAGGAATGGTATTACTAGATGAAAAGGTATGAACAATTATATTACATTATTTTAAAGTATACTTAGCTACCAGTGTAGCATATGGATCCTTAAGCAGGATGATCTAGGTATAGAAATGGTTGTAGCTATATCTGGGTCAATTTTTTAAAATTTATTTTTATTTTTTAGAAGTGTTTTTTAGCTTTATTTATTTTTATTTTTATTTAATTTTATTTTTTAGAGAGAAAGAGAGCACATGGGGAGTGGGGGAAGGGCAGGGGGTGAGGAGGAGAGAGAATCCCAAGCAAGTTCCATGCCCGGTGTGAGCCTGGTGCGGGGCTCGATCTCACGACTCTTGAGATCATGATCTGAGCCAAAATCAAGAGTTGGATGCTTAATCGACTGAGTCATGCAGGCACCCCAAAGTTTATTTTTAAGTCAGGAAAATAATTATTTTTTTAAATTTTTAAATTTTTATTTTTGAGTAGGTTCCACACCGTGTGGGGAGCTCCAGCTTGGGGCTCCAACTCATGACCCTGAGTTCAAGACCTGACTGAGTTCAAGAGTCAGGTGCTTAACCGACTGAGCCCACCCAGGTGCCCCAGGAAAATAACCTTTAAAAAAAAGTTGGGCCTATTTGGTTTAAAAAACAAACACCTGTTTTTACTATTGGTGGTTCTTTCTCTTCCATGTGGCAATAATTTTTTAAAAACAATTCTAAAGTTACAATTTATTTTTTCTAAGAACATGTTTCATCCATTCTTAATTTATCCTGGCTAACTATCAGAAACCCTTATGTGAGTATGTAAATATGTAAAATACTGTCTTGTTTCAAAAAGGATTTGAGATTGTATTAAATTCTGGTGTGAAATATTGGGGAAAATAACAACACAAACTATTTCTTGGAGGACTGTATAAACAGCCTAGTGTAGGGTCGTCCGGTGAGGAAGGGCACCTGTAATGTGCCAATATTTGGGATCATCTTTAGAGAAGATGTGGCTCCTGGAAAATTTTTTTCTATTTTTTTGAGAGAGAGAGAAGGAGAGAGAGAGAAGGGGCAAAGAGAGAATCTTAAGCAGACTCCACGCTCAGCACGCAGCCCAACACGGAGTTCGATCTCACAACCCCGAGATCATGACCTGAGCCGAAATCAAGAGTGGGTCGCTTAACCAACTGAGCCACCCAGGTGCCCCATCTTCTGGAAATTTTAATGAGTTTTTGGTCTTTTGCTTTAAGTAAAAGTGCTATTAAGTACATAATAAAATATGCTGCATTGATAAAGAGTTACTTTGCTGGTCACCCTTATGAATTTGGTGTGTGTATCAATCACAAACTTTGGTGTTACTTAATTGTAAGTAACACATTCTGACTTAAAGTGGTAAAGGGATTTATTGGAAGGGTGTCAGTCAAACAGTTCCCGGAATTGATGGGATTGAAGAATCAGATCTGGAAATAGGCAGGGGGAGACGGAATTAGAGCCAGGGAGGGAAAGGGTGGGTCAGGACACTGCCAATGCTAGATTCTCATTTCTTTTTCAGTGATTTTCCAGCCTCCCCTGTATCTTTGTCACACTCTCTGAAGACTCAAGGACTGGCCAAGCAGTAGGAAGGGGAGGTTCCAGGGGCAGGAAAGGGGAGGGGTCCCTGGCTGGCTCAGTTGCTAGAGCATGTGACCCTTGATCTCAGGGTTGTAAGTTCAAGCTCCACAGTCGGCATGGAGCCTACTTTAAAAAAAAAAAAAGAAGGAGGAGGAGAAGGGGGGGGAGAAGGAGGAGGAGGAGGAAGAAGAAGAGGAGGAAGAAGAAGTAGTTCTAGCCTCTTCTGCCTCCCACCAGCTGTAAAACAATAAAGTATCTCCTCAAATAGAAAGGACATTTGGGTTATGGTTAGCTTAAAAAAAAAAAAGTGGATCTGTGACATGTATTGATTCCTGATGATTATAGGATCATTTTTCATTTTCCTAATAACGTGTACAGTGGAGGTTCTTAAACTGTGAGCTGTACATGATTGGGGAGGGCTGGGGAAGACCACAAATTCCTGAAATTATACACAGAATTTTGGTATGAGTGCCTTTTGCATTATTGGGTGGCAGGAGGGTCCATAACTTTTGTTAGCTTCTCCAGGAAGCCCACAGCCTACAAAAAGTTAAGAGATCCTAACTGGAATGTTCCACATAATTACTTTCTCCCTATGAAATTTCAGGTCATTTGTATGAATTGTCGCTAGTATGACTAGCTTATGCCGCTAGATGACGCTGTGGTGCGCATTTTCAAACATCAATCGCAAGTTTCATTGATTTATTGAGTGAAAAAGCATCGCGGTTAATTTTTTATTTATTTTATTTTGTTTTATTTTTAATTTTATTATGTTATGTTACGGTAGTCACCATACAGTACATCATGTTTTTGATGTAGTGATCCACGATTCATTGTTTTTGTATAACACCCAGTGCTCCATGCAGTACATGCCCTCTTTAATACCCATCACCAGGCTAACCCATCCCCCCACCCCCTCCCCTCTAAAACCCTCAGTTTGTTTCTCGGAGTCCATAGTCTCTCATGGTTCATCTCTCCCTCTAATCCCCCCTTCATTTTTCCTTTCCTTCTCCTAATGTCCTCCCTGCTATTCTTTATGTTCCACAAATAAGTGCAACCATATGATAATTGACTTTCTCTGCTTGACTTACTTCACTTAGCATAATCTCCTCCAGTCCCAACAAGCATCAAGGTTTAAATGGCAAGTCCTCAAGTTCATTTTAGGTTGGAAGGAACTTCCGAAATCACCTAGTTCCATTTCACTGTTTTACAGATAGACAACCTGATGCCCAGAATGTTAAGGAAGAACTTTGACCCGGGACCAGACCTTTTGAAAAGTCAAAAGGATGTGCTGAGAGGAAGAACAGCCGGAGCTGGGGCTCTCCTCCTACAAAACTGTACTTGAACGCTGCAGCCTCTGGCCTCCGAAGGGCTAGGGGTGGTACTGCTTGTGGACTTTAGATTCTTTGGTTCTGAGACATTTGTATATTTCAGTTACAGTCATGACCTGAAATGTGGTCTTTCTCCCCTGCTGGAGGGTGATACTGTTGAGGAGGGCTTTATTTAGTTAAGGAGGGAAGTTGCGCGGGTTCTTCCCTGTGACTAACCGCCCTTCCCTGGTTGGCTTTAGACATGGCTCACAGTTACGTGCATTGTGTTCTTTCCAGAGCCAACGTCGACCCTATAAATATATGTATAAGCAACATTGATGACACATAAGGGACATGCTAGGTTGAGTGGAGGGTTTTATAGTTGACAGTTTCTAGGCATTTACATAATAGTTGAGTATTGACGTTTTTATTGTGTATGTACGTGGTTTTTTTTTTAAAGATATTATTATGTGTCAGAGAGAGAGAGGGAGAGAGCGAGCACTAGCAGAGGGAGTGGCAGGCAGAGGGAGAAGCAGGCTCCCCCGCTGAGCAAGGAGCCGGATGTGGGACTCGATCCCAGGACCCTGGGATCATGACCTGAGCCGAAGGCAGACGCTTAACTGACTGAGCCACCCAGGTGTCCCTGTCTGTGTGTTTTAAAACACTCTCATAAGAATCCATTACTTCCTGCTAGTCATAGTTTCTGTGATGAACACCATGATTAGTTACTCAGGTGCCGCACTGGGAAAGAAGAACTCCCCCCCCCCCCCCCCAGGACTGGGTGGGCTGCACGCAGCGGCCCTCAGCTGTCAGAGCCTCACGGTGTTGCTCCAACTGAAGAGAGCTGCCTTGCCCGAGTCATGTCCCCTTCCCCGGGTGGCCCATCTCCAGTGGCCGATTGATGTCTGGGGCGTAAAGACTCAGCCTTCTCGTCCCAACTCCGGATGACTCTGAAGAGTCATCCTAGCCTCAAGGCTTCCCATGGGGAGGACAGAGAGCACCAGTGAGACTATGGAGGCTCATCTTTTCCCTCTGGCCAACTCTGCTTCCTTGCTTCCCCCTTTCTGGTGTCTGTCACTAAAATACCCTTGCATGCCATTCTCCTCCTCAGAGTCGGACTCAACCTGTAACGGTTGGTGCCAAAAGTAATCCCCAAATGCAGATGCTGGGATAAGATTTTGGATCTGGATTATGCACGAATGGCTTGACAATGAGGACTCCCAACAGCAGTGGTGAGTGGGGTGCAGACAGCCTCTGGCACAAGGTAGCAATGTGGATGTTGAAATTTTTGACCCCGTGTGGGTCACATGACTACTTCCTCACTGTGGGCTGGGTGAGAAGGGGTCTGACCTGCGTCCTGTACTTGGCAGACAGGGATCAGGCAGGGCATTGTGATGGAGATTCCACAGAATCACTTGGGGGAGAGTAGGAGTTCACCAAAGAAAAGGAAGATGAGGTGTTCAGCGCAGGTGCTAAAGTGTTACTATGGCCAACAAGGCTCTACTCAACCTGGCCTTTCTAAACTTCATGTCCTTCCACTGTGCCCCCACAGCCACCAGGCAATGCTAGCCTTCTAACTGTTCCTTAAATAAGTGGAGCATTTAGTTCCTGCCTTGGGGGGTCTTTTTAAATTTTTTTAATTTTTATTGTTATGTTAATCACCACACATTACATCATTAGTTTTTGATGTAGTGTTCCATGATTCATTGTTTGGGCATAACACCCAGTGCTCCATGCAGAACGTGCCCTCTTTAATACCCATCACCAGGCTAACCCATCCCCCTACCCCCTCCCCTCTAGAACCCTCAGTGTGTTTTTCAGAGTCCATCTACTCTCATGGTTTGTCTCCCCCTCCTATTTCCCCCCCTTCATTCTTCCCCTCCTGCTATCTTCTTCTTCTTCTTCTTCTTTTTAACATATATTGTATTATTTTTTCATAGGTACAGATCTGGGATTCAACAGTCTTGCACACTTCACAGCACTCACCATAGCACATACCCTCCCCAATGTCTATCACCCAGCCACCCAATCCCTCCCACCCCCCACCACTCCAGCAACACTCAGTTTGTTTCCTAAGATTAAGAATTCCTCATATCAGTGAGGTCATATGATACATGTCTTTCTCTGATTGACTTATTTCGCTCAGCATAACACCCTCCAGTTCCATCCATGTCATTGCAAATGGCAAGAGCTCATTCCTTTTGATGGCTACATAATATTCCATTGTGTATATATACCATTTCTTCTTTATCCATTCCTCTCTCAATGGACATCTTGACTCTTGCCACAGTTTGGCTATTGTGGACATTGCTGCTATAAACATCGGGGTGCACATACCCCTTCAGATCCCTCCATTTGTATCTTTGGGGTAAATACCCAGTAGTGCAACTGCGGGATCATATGGAAGCTCTATTTTCAAATATTTGAGGACCCCGCATACTGTTATCCAGAGTAGCTGCACCAGCTTCCATTCCCACCAACAGTGTAGGAAGGTTCCCCTTTCTACGCATCCTGGCCAACATCTGCCGTTTCCTGACTTGTTAATTTTAGCCATTCTGACAGGTGTGAGGTGATATCTCATTGAGGTTTTGATTTGGATTTCCCTGATGCCGAGCGATGTTCAGCACTTTTTCACGTGTCTGTTGGCCGTTTGGATGTCTTCTTTGGAAAAATGTCTGTTCATGTCTTCTGCCCATTTCTTGATTGGATCATTTGTTCTCTGGGTGTTGAGTTTAAGAAGTTCTTTATAGATTTTGGATACTAGCCCTTTAACTGATATGTCATTTGCAAATATCTTCTCCCATTCTGTTGGTTGTCTTTGGTTTTGTGGACTGTTTCTTTTGCTGTGCAAAAGCTGATTATCTTGATGAAGTCCCAATAGTTCATTTTTGCCCTTGCTTCCCTTGCCTTTGGCGATGTTTCTAGGAAGAAGTTGCTGCGGCTGAGGTCAAAGAGGTTGCTGCCTGTGTTCTCCTTTAGGATTTTGATGGACTCCTGTCTCACGTTTAGGTCTTTCAACCATTTGGAGTCTATTTTTGTGTGTGGTGTAAGGAAATGGTCCAGTTTCCTTCTTCTGCATGTGGGAGCTGTCCAATTTTCCCAACACCATTTGTTGAAGAGACTGTCTTTTTTCCATTGCACATTCTTTCCTGCTTTGTCAAAGATTAGTTGACCACAGAGTTGAGGGTCCATTTCTGGGCTCTCAATTCTGTTCCATTGATCTATGTGTCTGTTTTTGTGCCAGTACCATACTACCTTGATGATGACAGCTTTGTAATAGAGCTGGAAGTCCGGAATTGTGATGCTGCCAGCTTTGCTTTTCTTTTTCAACATTCCTTTGGCTATTCAAGGTCTTTTCAGGTTCTATACAAATTTTAGGAGTATTTGTTCCATTTCTTTGAAAAAAGTGGATGGTATTTTGATGGGGCTTGCATTGAATGTGTAGATTGCTCTAGGTAGCATTGACATCTTCACAATGTTTGTTCTTCCAATCCATGAGCATGGAACGTTTTTCCATTCCTTTGTGTCTTCCTCAATTTCTTTCATGAGTATTTTATAGTTTTCTGAGTACAGATCCTTTGCCTCTTTGGTTAGTATTATTCCTAGGTATCTTATGGTTTTGGGTGCAATTGTAAATGGGATAGACTCCTTAATTTGTCTCTCTTCTTTCTTGTTGTTGGTGTATAGGAATGCCACTGATTTCTGTGCATTGATTTTATATCCTGCCACTTGACTGAATTCCTGTATGAGTTCTAGCAGTTTTGGGGTGGAGTCTTTTGGGTTTTCCACGTGAAGTATCATATCATCTGCAAAGAGTGAGAGTTTGACTTCTTCTTTGCTGATTCGGATATCTTTTATTTCTTTTTGTTGTCTGATTGCTGTGGCTAGGACTTCTAATACTGTGTTGAACAGCAGTGGTGAGAGTGGACATCCCTGCCGCATTCCTGACCTTAGGGGGAAAGCTCTCAGTTTTTCCCCATTGAGAATGATATTTGCTGTGGGTTTTAAATAGATGGGTTTTATGATATTGAGGTATGTACCCTCTATCCATATACTCTGAAGAGTTTTGATTAAGAAAGGATGCTGTACTTTGTCAAATGCTTTTTCTGCATCTATTGAGAGGATCATATGGTTCTTGTTCTTTCTTTTATTAATGTATTGTATCACATTGATTGATTTGCGGATGTTGAACCAACCTTGCAGTCCAGGGATAAATCCCACTTGGTCGTGCTGAATAATCCTTTTAATGTACTGTTGGATCCTATTGGCTAGTATTTTGGTGAGAATTTTTGCATCCATGTTCATCAAGGATATTGGTCTGTAATTCTCCTTTTTGATGGGGTCTTTGTCTGGTTTTGGGATCAAGGTAATGGTGGTCTCATAAAACGAGTTTGGAAGTTTTCCTTCCATTTCTATTTTTTGGAACAGTTTCAGAAGAATAGGTATTAATTCTTCTTTAAAAGTTTGGTAGAATTCCCCTGGGAAGCCATCTGGCCCTGGGCTTTTGTTTGTTGGGAGATTTTGGATGACTGCCTCAATTTCCTTAGTGGTTATAGGTCTGTTCAGGTTTTCTATTTCTTCCTGGTTCAGTTTTGGTAGTTGATACATTCTAGGAATGCATCCATTTCTTCCAGGTGATCTAATTTGCTGGCATATAGTTGCTCATAATATGTTCTTCAAATTGTTGGTATTTCTTTGGTGTTGGTTGTGATCTCTCCGCTTTCATTCATGATTTTGTTGATTTAGGTAATTTCTCTTTTCTTTTTGATACGTCTGTCCAGGGGTTTATCAATCTTGTTAATTCTTTCAAAGAACCAGCTCCTTGTTCTGTTGATCTGTTCTACTGTTCTTTGGGTTTCTATTTCATTGATTTCTGCTCTGATCTTTATTATTTCTCTTCTCCTGCTGGGCGTAGGCTTTATTTGCTGTTCTCTCTCCAGCTCCTTTAGGTGTAGGGTGAGATTGTGTATTTGAGACCTTTCTTGTTTCTTGAGAAAGTCTTGTATTGCTATATACTTTCCTCTTAGAATTGCCTTTGCTGTATCCCAAAGATTTTGAACAGTTGTGCTTTCATTTTCATTTGTTTCCATGAGTGTTCTTAATTCTTTAATTTTCTGGTTGACCCATTCATTCTTTAGTAGGATGCTCTTTAGCCTCCATGTATTTGAGTTCTTTCCGACTTTCCTCTTGTGACTGAGTTCTAGTTTCAAAGCATTGTGGTCTGAAAATATGCAGGGAATGATCCCAATCTTTTGGTACCGGTTGAGACCTGATTTGTGGCCTAGGATGTGATCTATTCTGTAGAATGTTCCATGGGCACTAGAGAAGAATGCGTATTCCGTTGCTTTGGGATGGAATGTTCTGAATAGATCTGTGAAGTCCATTTGGTCCAGTGTGTCATTTAAAGTCTTTATTTCCTTGTTGATCTTTTGCTTAGATGATCTGTCCATTTCAGTGAGGGGGATGTTAAAGTCCCTCACTATTATTGTATTGTTGTGTATGTGTTTCTTTGCTTTTGTTATTAAGTGGCTTATATAAGTGGTTCCTCCCATGTTAGGGGCATAGATATTTACAATTGTTAGATCTTCTTGTTGGATAGACCCTTTAAGTAAGATATAGTGTCCTTCCTCATCTCTTATTAGTCTTTGTTTTAAAACCTAACTTGTCTGATATAAGGATTGCCACCCCAGCTTTCTTTTGGTGTCCATTAGCATGGTAAATAGTTTTCCACCCCCTCACTTTCAATCTGGGGGTGTCTTTGGGTCTAAAATGAGTCTCTTGCAGACAGCATATTGATGGGTCTTGTTTTTTAATCCAATCTGATAGCCTGTGTCTTTTGATTGGGGCATTGAGCCCATTTACATTCAGGGTAACTACTGAAAGATATGAATTTAGTACCATTGTATTGCCTGTAAGGTGACTGTTACTGTATATTTTCTCTGTTCCTTTCTGGTCTATGTTGCTTTTAGGCTCTCTCTTTGCTTAGAGGACCCCTTCAATATTTCTTGTAGGGCTGGTTTTGTGTTTGCAAATTCCTTTAGTTTTTGTTTGTCCTGGAAGCTTTTGATCTCTCCTTCTATTTTCAATGACAGCCTAGCTGGATATAGTATTCTTGGCTGCATATTTTTCTCATTTAGTGCTCTGAAGATATCCCGTCCTTTCTGGCCTGCCAGGTGTCTGTGGATAGGTCTGTTGCCAGTCTAATGTTTCTACCGTTGTGGTTACAGATCTCTTCTCCTGAGCTGCTTTCAGGATTTTCTCTTTGTCTCTGAGACTCATAAGTTTTACTATTAGATGTCAGGGTGTTGACCTATTTTTATTGATTTTGAGAGGGGTTCTCTGTGCCTCCTGGATTTTGATGCCTGTTTCCTTCCCCACATTAGGGAAGTTCTCTTCTATAATTTGCTCCAATATACCTTCTGCCCCTCTCTCTCTTTCTTCTTCTTCTGGGATCCCAATTATTCTAATGTTGTTTTTTCTTATGGTATCGCTTATCTCTCGAATTCTGCCCTCGTGATGCAGTAGTTGTTTATCTCTCTTTTTCTCAGCTTTTTTATTTTCCATCATTTCGTCTTCTATATCACTAATTCTCTCTTCTGCCTCATTTATCCTAGCAGTTAGCACCCCCATTTTTGATTGCATCTCATTAATAGCCTTTTTGATTTTGACTTGGTTAGATTTTAGTTCTTTTATTTCTCCAGAACGCGTTTCTCTAATAACTTCCATGATACAAGCCCAGCTAGTATCTTTAAAATCATCATTCTGAACTCTATTTCCAACATTGTACTAATGTCCGTATTGAGCAGGTCCCTGGCAGTCGCTCCTGCCTCTTATTCTTTTTGTTGAGGTGGTTTTTTCCATCTTGTCATTTTGTCCATAGGAGAATAAATGAATGAGAGAACAAAATGCTAACAGGGTAACAATGTCCCTAAAAAATATATTCTAAACAAATCAGAAAAGACCTGAAACTGGGGGAAAAGAAACAGAAAGAAAGAAAAAAGAAAAAGAAAAAGATCAAACAAAAACAGAACAAAACAGAAGAAAACAAAAAAACAGAATATGATCAAATATGATCAGGGTGGTGCATAGATCAGTGCCACACACTAGATTTTGAGTGTATTTTGGTCTGTTAGAAGAAAGTGTCTTCCAAAATTTTAAAGAAGGAAAACATATATGTACAAAAATAAGGGTTAATATAATGAAGGGATGGGAATATGACTATAAAGATGAAAATTATAAAAAATTTTGTAAAAGGAATTGATAAGATAAGAAGTTGTTTAAAAAAGGAAAGAAGAGGATTTAAAAAAAGGGGGATAGAATGTGATCAGGCAGGAGACTAGAACACAGCCATACACTAGAGATTTAGGGTATATTTTGATCTGTTAGAAGAAACTGTATCTCAAAATTTTAAAGAGAGAACAACTTATATATATATATATATATATATATATATATATATATATATATATATATATATATGCCAAAAATAAGGGTAACTACTATGAAGGATAGAATATGACTCTAAAAATGAAAAATAGAAATGTTTTTAAAAAAAGGGATTGAGAAGATGTTGGTTGAAAAAGGGAAAAAGAAAAATAAAAAAAAAAAAGACAGTTAAAAAAAATTAACTTTGAAAGACTAAAGAATCATGGTAAAAAAGCCATGGATTCTATGTGCTGTATTCCCCTAGCACTGGAGTTCTGCCGTTCTCATTGATTGGTAAACTTGGTCTTGGCTGGCGGTTCTTGCTGATCTTCTGGGGGAGGGGCCTGTTGCCGTGGTTCCCAAATGTCTTTGCTGGAGGCAGTATTGCTCCACCCTTGACGGGTAGGGGCTTAAGCAATATGCTCGGGTTTGCTCTCAGGAGCTTTTGCTCCCTGCATGCTTTCTGTACAGCTTTGGAGGACGAGAGTGAAAATGGCAGCGTCCCAATCTCCACCCCGGAGGAGCCGAGAACTCGGGGCCCCACTCCTCAGTGAGCCCCTAGAGAAAAGCAGTCAATCACTCCCATCTCCCCCGTCTCCCGCCGCACTCTGTGCTCACCCGGCCTGTGACCAAGCGTTTCTATCTCTGGCACCTGACCCCGTGTGGAGTCTCCAAACCCAGCAGATCCCTGCGGTGCACTCTCGCACCGCTCCTCCCGGGGGAGGAAGGGGAGTCTCCCCGGATCTGCCGCTTGTTGGGCCCCTGCTGGAGGAGCAGTGGCTCGACTGTCACCGATCACAGTTTATGGCCACCCTGAGCTGAGAGCCCACGCCTCGGCTCCGTCTCTGCAGCCGGCTTCCCCGCTCCGATACCTGGGAGCTCTGCCGCACTCAGGCACCCCCGGTCTTTCTGTGACCCCGAGGGTCCTGAGACCACACTGTCCCGCGAGGATTCCACCCCCCGCTTAGCCACTGGAGCGACGTCCCTCAGCAGAGCCGACTTCTAAAAGTTCCGATTTTGTGCTCCGTGGCTCTAGCACTTGCCAGAAGCGGCCAACGGAGGCCCCCTCCCCCACCGTCTATCCTCCCGAATATCGCCTCGGATTCACTTCTCCGCATGTCCTACCTTCCAGAAAGTGGTCGCTTTTCTGTTCAGAGAGTTGCTGCTATTCTTCTCTTCGATCTCCTGTTGATTTCATAGGTGTTCAGAATGGTTTGATCCCTCTCCAGCTGAATTCCTGAGACCAGACAAAGTCCAGGTCTCCTACTCGTCTGCCGTCTTGCTCCGCCCCTGCCTTGGGGTCTTTGCAAGGTCTTTCTCTTTGCTTGGGAAGCTCTCTACTCACCTTACCATGATCACTCTCTCACTCCATTTGTGTCTCTGTTCAAATGTCACTTACTTAGAGAGGTCTTTCCAGACCCCTTCCAGGGTCATTCGGTTCATCTTACCCTTTACCTAACTTAATTTTTCTTCATACCATCACACTGCCCTTGACATGAAATTGTTTTTGATTGTTGCTTTGTATCATCCGCTTGAAGATGAGCTCCTAGAGCAAGAATTGTGCCTTTTTCAGGACTGTAGCCATACTCCTTCAAATAGGGCTTGGCCTATAGCAGGTGCTGAGTGATAATTACTGAATAGATGGGACATATGGGGCAGATGGTAACATGGAGATGCAAAGTAGGGAAAGGTCAATTTTGAATGGACAAAGTGATGGTAAGGACTTCCTGGAGAGGACAGCATCTGAGTTGGATGTGGAGGGATGGATAACATCGACAGGCGGAAATGGAAAAGTCAGGGAGAAGGCTGTTTGAGGGCCTTATTAGAGGAGCAGATAGCCCACAGTAGGCTGGTGACCCAGGCCACGTGGTCTTGGGGCTGGTTCATACTGTGGTCCAGGTTCAGTGGATAAGCAGTGTCTAACTATGGAATTCACGCTCGGAAATTCATTGCTGCCTCTCTTCAAGTAATTCCTTCTAGATGGCACGCAAACCACTCATTTGTGGTTCCTGCTCACAGTTCAAACTAATTTAGCTATCTGTTCAGCGCACCATCGTTGATACGTACCTATAGTATGTGCAATTTGAATAGTTACCCTCCCTGCTATCTCTGTGTTCTTGCAGAGTTCTAGCACGATGCAGAGAAGACCGGTACTCTTGGCAAGAGGGAGTGAGTGACATGATTTCTGAAGCTTGTGTCAGAGGTTCACACTTGAACAAAGCTTAGGTAAGTCCTCTCAACTATCAGAAGAGGCTTCAGGTGTTTGCATGTTTGGTATCTTTTTTTTTTTTTTTAAGGATTTTATATATTCATTTGAGAGAGAGAGACAGAGTACAAGCAGGGGGAGAGACAGAGGGAGAGGGAGAAGCAGGCTCCCCGCTGAGCTGGGAGCCTGAAGTGGAGCTCGATCCCAGGATCTGGAGATCATGACCTGAGCCGAAGGCAGATGCACAACCATCTGAGCCACCCAGGCACCCCGGTATCTTTTCTTGATATTCAAAAGTGTATAGCTCTATCTTTTAAAATATACAATATTTAATGAATATTTTGATGAATATTCAATTATTTTATCAGATATTTAAATATTCAAATTAGATAAATTTCTAGAAAGATAATAAAAGCAAGTTTACCTTATTTCTCTCCCTGAAAACTACAGAAATGAACAAAAAGAATCAAATATAGAGAGGCAGTATCTATAATGAAACTAGGAAACAGCTCATTGCCGCTCCACAGGTTAAAGAATATCTTCTAGATACAACATCATTTGAACCCAGTTGGAGAGGGATAGTCAGAGCTGACTTCTGTATCCTCTATCCTCTGATATTGAGAAAGGATTAATCTTGTGGGTGGACCAGGGAGAAATAAGGAGGACCTTGGGCACATTTCTATTCCAGAAGTTGTCAAGGGAGATGATGTTGAAAGGGATCATGTGGCCACCCGATCTTGTCTGTGACCTACCCCCAGAATAAGATAACTTTCAGAGTGGCCAAGACCCTGAGAGAGCACCCTTACAGAACCAGTATGTTTACATAACAGAGGATTCTTCAGTTTTGTAAGAAAAGATATTATATGAAGCCAAGGTTTCAGTGGAGAGCCCCCCCCAAAAATTTAAAAATCTAAAAACTAAGAATGAAAACGAAGGTTGTGGCAGAGATATTCTAAAGCAAGTAGTTTCAACAATAAAATGACAAAGAAAGAAAGTCATTGTGAAGATGTGGTACTATTCAATGCTCTCCTGTCTTGAGGAAGCGTCTAACCTGGTTTGGGCATAGAGAAAGAGGAAGATTAGAATAATTTTGAAGTCATTTGCTTACATGCACCATTGACTCCAATTCTATTTGGCTATTATTTCCCTGTAACACAAGTTAGTGTTAGATCTTTGTGCATTAGTTCTTTGCAGCCTAATCTAACCTCTTTTACACCAAATAAGAAAAGGAATGGGTAAAGCAAATTTGGAGCTTTTCCCAAGATTTTCAGTGAGATGATCAAAAATTGATTGGAGGTGAAAAACACATTGAAAATTTTTGTCATTGGGTGATTTCTTTTTCTCCCTCTAAGATTTCTTTCTTTCTTTCTTTTTTAAAAGATTTTATTTATTTATTTGACAGAGAGAGAGACACAGCGAGAGAGGGAACACAAGCAGGGGGAGTGGGAGAGGGAGAAGCAGGCTTCCCACTGAGCAGGAAGCCCGATGCGGGACTCAATCCCAGGACCCTGGGATCATGACCTGAGCCGAAGGCAGACGCTTAACGACTGAGCCACCCACGTGCGCCCTCTAATATATGCAGGTTACCAGTTGTTCCTTATCATTATTTCCTGTAGAGGTTCTGTAGTCCAAAGACAGGACATTAATTTATGGCTCTGCTGTTTACTTATCTGCTTGACTGGGGCAAGTTTCTTAATATGTTCAGGGTTTGCCTTTGTAAAACGCAGGTCATATGCACCTCATAAATTGTGAGGATTAAGCAAGATATCATGGAAAACACCTGGCTTAGAGTCCGGGACGGAGAGGGCATTCCAATAATGCACTGTTGTTTCTTATTCGATAATAAGGGCTCATAACTCATGAAATATGATAATGCCAAAAAGAATGCTTCCTTCACTGAAGGATTTTGTCCCTCCTAGGTAGTAGCCCACCCATAACATCTGTTACATTACTCTATATTCTTAAAATTAGCATAGCCTAGCATTATGCTGGACATTTTATAGATGGAAATAATTAGAAACTTTATTTTTGGTTCACATAATGGCCTCTGAGCATATGGAAGCCTCCTAATTCATTGGCAACGAGTTCATAAACTCTGTTGGGTCTGCAGCTGTGAACCTACAGGACCCGTCCTCTGGGTATTTTTAACAGATTTTTACTTGGTGATAATTAATAAATTAATAATTGGTGCTAAGAGAATTTAATGTATCATGCAAGGAGAAGCAGAAACAGCAAGTAAGAAATGCATGTTTCTATAAGGGACATGCTATTAGAACAAAAAGAAAGCTCGAAGGGTGGCTTGACCTTGGCCAACATGCTGGCTGGGTAGACTGCTTACCCCCCATCTTCTTGTGATGGATGTCCATCTTTCAAACACTGATCACTGATGCTGTGGAAGTCATCAAACTTTGTTAGAATAATGGTATGATGGAAACTCTTGAATTATTAATGATTAGTGTGTATTACATTCATACTGAATACATCTGCAGCTTTTTAAGGAAAAGTGATGCACATGTTGTCTTTGATATAGAAAGTCATATTCTTCTACATAATTGCTCTCTTTTAGTAAGAAAGAACTCTGTGTACAGTCTCATTACCATTCCCATTGAGTACCCATGTTCAATATGATTGTAGGTGGGGCTCTTGAGTGGCTCAGTCGGTTAAGCGTCTGCCTTCAGCTCAGGTCATGAACCTGGGGTCCTGGGATCGAGCCCTGTGTTGGGTTCCCTGTTCAGTGGGGAGTCTGCTTCTCTCTCTCCATCTGCCCCGCCCCCTGCTTGTGCTCTTTCTCAAATAAATGAATAAAACCTTAAAAAAATATTCAATATAATTGTAGGCACCCAATAATAAGAGCTCAGAATCTATACAATGCTCTTTAAAGAGCTCCCTCAAGTTGTTTTGAAGTAAATTTATTATTTTTTTGTTAGTAATATTAGTTAGTATTATTTAATATCCAGGGATTGGGAATATTTATTTATCAGAGATTACAGGCTGCAGTGCCCTTCAGACAGAGTTATGGCCTGGGAATGAGACTGTCCTAGTAAAAATAGTGTCTGTGGCTTCAATAATTGCCTTAGAAATTGGAGAAAGGAGTAAGAAAGGTGCATGAAGAGAATATTGTTTTTGTGCCTTTTCTTTTTTTTTCAAAATGATAAATGACTGGGTGATCAGAAGCCACATGAGAGGTCCACACGGCCTGCTCAACATCTCCATCGGATGTCTTGAAGGAAGCTAAATCACCATGTCTAAAACTGAGCCAAACTCACTATTGGGACCCTCCCCCTACACGTCCCCCCTTTTGAGTTTCCTAACCCAGCAGATGGCACTGCAGTTCCCCCAGATGGGTATGTCAGGAATTGGGCATTGTTCTTAATCTGGATACATCCTTCAGCTTCAACCTCCATAAATATCGAGATATTTATTTCTCAGTATCTTCCAAATCGATCTGTTTCTCTGCACCTTCATTGCCACTGCCCTAGACGAGCCATCAGCATATCTCACCTGGAGTACTGCAGTGGCCATGTGATGGGTATCTCCCTTTCTACTTCTCCTGGCCAGTGCATTCTCTTGCGACTCAAGTAACCATTTAAAACCAAATTGGATCGCATCACTGACCTATCTTAAGTCTTTACAGTTGGGATAAAGCCTGTCTGATCTGGACCCTGCTTATCTCTCTGGGTTTGTCTGATTGTTGCGTGCTGTCTTCTTAGAATCCTTCAGCTGTGACGTGCTCCTTCCAAAAGCAGGAATCTCACCTCATTTAACTCCTTTGGACTTCAGAGCAAAAGTTACTCTTGGGAAGATCTCAGATACTTCAGGCTTGGTCAGATCCCCATGATCTGCTTTTGTGGCACTAGGTACTTTTTCCTTGAACATTGATTGCACACATTCATTGTGTGATTGCCTTGCTCAATATTGCTTGTGCAGGTACCCTGTTAGGTGCACCATTGTGACATGCTATTTGGGACATCATCACCTGTCCCATCCCCTTCTTTTTACATTAGTTCCTTAGCTCCATTCATGGCTCTTTTCAATACGTCATCTTCAGGGTTGGTTTGGGGGAGGAAGCAAGAACCTATGATAATTAGCCATCTTGTCAAGTTTTCTGTTCCCTACAATTTTCACAAATAGTATTTTAGTGGCTTCTGTAATCATTATGATGTGCCACAATATGAGATGTTCAGTAAGGCAGGGAAAACTAAACTGTAGTATTGAGGATCATACATAGGTAATAAAGCAATGAGGTGGTTACCCTAAAAATCAGGATAGATCTCACCTTCATGAGGAGGATAGGGATTGCAACTGGGAAGGGACAGGCTAGGGGCTTCTGAAGTATGACAGTTGTTTATTTCTTGACATGGACAGTGACCAGGATGGACTACATAAATTGTGGGGTCTGTACAACATGGAGATGTGGGGCCCCTTGTTTTGAAAATTATTAGAAATATTAAGACAGTGACAGCAGATTATTAGGCCAAGGATGGCACCCTTCTAAGTGGGGGTCCCTGTGTGACTGCACAGGTTGCATGCCCATGAAGTCAGTCTTGGGGGTGATTGTATGAGAATTCACTCTGTAATAATTTGTTAAGATATATGTTTTATATTTTATGTATTTTCCTTTATGTTTGCTGTGTTTCACAATGAAAGGCTTGAAAATAATTGAACACAATGAGAACTCAAAAATATAAAAAAATAAATTAGAACCTCATATGATTGCTTTGAGGAACTCCCACTGATAAGAAAATGTAAAAGGGTAGAAAATATGAACAAAAAGTCAAGAGATATGAATAGTAAAAGGAACTGTATTAGCATCTGTATAAAAATAGGAAGCCTCAAAAGAGAAGAAAAAAATAGAGAAGTAAATATTTTAAGGAATAATGACTGAGAACTTTCCAGAATGAGCAAAAGCAGATAGAATTCATAGAGTACAAAATAGGATAGATAAGAAGAAGCCTACACTTATGTGTACTGTCATAAAATTTAAGAACTAAAAACCACTTAAAATTCTAAAAGCTTCCAGGAAGAAAGAACAGATAACTCATAAAGGAACAAGAATAAAATTGATGCTCACTTCTCTTCAATGACATGGAATACAAAAACATAATGCAGAAGTGTTTTTGAAGTGTTAAAGGAAAAATCCTTTAAACTTAGAATCTTACTTTTAGCTAAACTGATAGTTTTAAAACTTTTTGATATCAGAACTCCTTAACATTCTTAAAAATCATTGAGGACCCAAAAGAGATGTTGTTTATGTGGGTTATGTCTATCAATCTATCAATATTTAATGCATTCAATATTTATTTCATTTAAAAAATCACTAGTTACATTTTAACGTAAATAGCATACTTTTAATGAAAAATAACTGTATATTTTGAAACAAAATACAATTAGTGAGAGGAACAGCACTGTAATTACATGACCTCACTCAAAACTGTGGGAAAAGCTCTGTCTCCAAGGTGTTTGTCAAGAACAATAAATGGCAATTATTTGACAGCTTGGCTGCCTGAAGCTGTGATACCAGCTGGGGCAAACAAACCTGGCCAGAAACTTAAAAGGAAAATCTGGGAAAGAAGAAATACACAGGGGGCTTTGTAAAGCTCTGACTTATTCCTGGGAATCTAGAAGGCCATGTGCATCTGTGGGGTTGTGAGCACACCCAGAAAAGACTTGAGAAGGCCTCAGTCTCTCACCTTTGGTTGACCTTGAGGCCCTGGGCAAGCAGGAGGTGAAGGCTAAGGCAGACTTGTAAGGTCTTGAATGTTGAAGGTGTGCTGCAGCCCAAACCCAGAGCCTCTCATCAAAGCTTTCAATCTCTTAAAATGGTTCCAAAAAGGGAAGACATGGTTGTAAGCTAAAGAAAGATGTCTTACACCGAGAAGATTAGTGATCAAGAGAGAAGGCCTGATCATATTCAGACATTTCTGTCTTCTCTACAGATCCTGCAAAAGGCATGGCTTCATTGCAGTTTGTTCCCACTAAACATAAAAGTCAGTAAACAAAAACAAAGGAAAGAAACCACCTAATCAGTTTTAAAGCATGAACATGGGCTCCGGGGGGTGGGGAGTAGAATCTAGGACAGCAGCGTTTTAGAAAATAAGATAAAGAAAACTAAATAATGCTGAAAGCACCCAGGAAATGAAGCCTGGGCTACTGCTCAAAGTCAAAGGGCTACATTAAAAGTAAAATCTTGGGGGGCGCCTGGGTGGCTCAGATGGTTAAGCATCTGCCTTCGGCTCAGGTCATGATCCCAGAGTCCTGGGATCCAGTCCCGCATCAGACTCCCTGCTCCTTGGGAGTCTGCTTCTCCCTCTGCCTCTCTCTCTCTCTCTCTCTGTCTCTCATGAATAAATAAATAAAATCTTTACAAAAAAAAAAAAGTAAAATCTTGGGACACCCAGGTGGCTCAGTCTGTTAAGTGTCTGCCTTCAGCTCAGGTCATGATCCCGGGGTCTTGGGATTGAGTCCCGCATCTGACTGCTTGCTCAGCGGGGAGCCTGCTTCTCCCTTCCCCTGCTGTGTGCGTTCTCTCTCTCTCTCTCTCTGTGACAAAGAAATAAATAAAATCTTAAAAAAAAAGTAAAAATTTTCAGGTGGCTCAGGTGACATAAGAAGCAGGTCATTAAGCTGAGCAAGTTATGAATAAGGAGGAATTCAACATCTACTGGGGAAGCTTTTTCCATTTAGCCTCATAAAACTAAGCTCCCATTGTGTAAAGTGTTATCCTTTGAGAAAACAAGCCTTCATTAATACAGTTGTCTTGGTCTGGCAATTCTCTTTCACTCTTGAGAGTGCAGATGTGCAAGGAGCCTATAGCTCTTTCCCTAAATCCATGATAAGTTAGTCATGTCTCCATGGGGTCTACTGTACCCTTAGCATTTTTAATCCTAGTATGGATAAGCCTGGGAAGGAGGGAGAATGGATTCATGTGAATTTTTTTTCATCCTGTTGCTCCATCTTAGACTTGTCACATTCCTGAAGCATTTCCAGTTTTGGAGGTTAGGAGAGAGTTGAGTTGAACCGTCTAGGTTTGCTTCCTGCTAAGTTGTAGGGTGTAGGAGCCCTGTGCGTGCCTTCCCTTGCACGCCCAGGAGTCTCATGTATTTGAGACCAAAGCAACGAACAGATGAATTAACATCCCTATTCAACACTGCTATTAAGTGTTGACAAAAAAATGCTTTACCCCTGGTTAAATGAAAGAAATTATTACTGTTTTTTCAAATTCAACCAGGTGCCGACATTGTACCAGGCACTGAGCTAGGTGCTCACACATCCATTATTTCATTTTATTCTTAGCATCGTTATTTCCTCCAAAGTTCCAATGGAAAATTAAGTGATACTGTAAGCCATTTGTGGGTGAAATTGCTGCCAAATGCTTAGAGGAAATTCAGAGCTTTAATGAATGGTTTAATTCAATCCTAAGCTGAACCAATCCCAAGTGCTTTCTTGTCCCCGTTCAGATTGTATTGTTTTTGCCTCTTTCCTTGAATCTCCCACAAAAGGTCCCAGGTCCCAGACCTTGTCTCTGTGGGCCCTGGACCATGCAGGCAGATTTGAGATGAATGAGCTCTGCAAGGACACCAGGACTGACCGACTCTTGTCAAAAGGTATATTTATTTTTTTAAAAAGTCCATTTATTACATTGATCCAGCTAAGAAGTTTGTATCCAATACTCGGAGTCCCCTACTCAGATGAGATGTTGACAGAGGGGCCAGGATGAAGACCAGGCAAGTGGGGCTGTCTGGATGACAGGACCTCAACATATGTTTCTAGTCATAGTCCAATTCCAGATAGAAGGCACTTTCTTTTTTAAAAAAATTTTATTGTTTAAAATTTTTATGTTAATTTTAATTAACATAAAATTATTATGTAGTAATTATTATGTTAATCACCATACATTACATCATTAGTTCTTGATGTAGTGTTCCATGATTCATTGTTTGTGCATAACACCCAGTGCTCCACGCAGAACGTGCCCTCTTTAATACCCATCACCAGGCTAACCCATCCCCCCACCCCTCTCCCCTCTAGAACCCTCGGTTTGTTTTTCAGAGTCCATCGTCTCTCATGGTTCGTGTCCCTCTCAGATTCCCCCCCTTCTATCTTCTTCTGCTATCTTCTTCTTTTAGAAGGCACTTTCTAAAGGCCACAGATGGAGTTACTCTCTCAGTTTGTAACCCTTACTCCAACTCATTATGCGGCAGGCACTTGAGCACAGAGGCAATATGGTATCAAGCAGGTCAGGGACCCCCTAGAGGGCATTCATGTGGTCTTGTGCAAGGTCAGGAAAGAGGAACTAGAGAATTCCCTAACTTCCCCATCAGGACCCTTCACCTCCGTCCCTCAGTCAGGAGTTAGGGTGAGACCCAGCGGGTCCTGGCTGACCTTCCCTGCTTCTCACTGTAAAGTTTCAACCTGTTCTGAATCTTTAATGCACATCACCATCAGGCTGTTTTCTGAGCAGGCAAAGAGCCCTTTGAGGTCAGCTGTCAACAAGAGTGGTAGCTGTCACCTGGGGGAAGCAGGGTGGTGACACAGGTGGAGCAAGATGCTTTAGCCTGGGAGACTGAGGTCCCCGGGTCCTCCCACACCTCCTCCGATCCAACATGCAGGCTGAGAAGCATGCCCCTGGGGCAGAGGAAGTGGGTTTACAACTGGTGAAAGTATGCTTTCCAGGACTGGGACCTTGGAAAGAAAATCAGATCCTCAGTCATACATAGCAAGTATAAGAGCATAGCTGATGAACCATCATATTCAGTGTGAGGACACAGCTTTGGGGGGGGCTGTTTATGTGGTGGTAAAATATATATAATATAAAATTTTCCCTTTTAACAATTTTTAAGTGTACAGCTCGGTGGCACTAAGTGCATTCACACTGTCATGCAATCATCACCCCTATCCATCCCCAGAACTTTTCCCTCACCCCAAAGGGAAACTCCCTACCCACTGAATGCTGACTCCCTATTCTTCTCTCTCCCCAGCTTCTGGAAACCTTAGTTCCTTCTGTCTCTGTGAATTTGAATATCTAGGTACCCCATGTAAGTAGAATCATACAGTATTTGTCCCTCTGTGACTGGCTTATGTCACTTACCATGTTATCAAGTTTCATTCGTGTCGTAGTGTGCATCAAAATCTCCCTTCTTCTTAAGGCTGAAGAATATTCTGTTGTGTGGATAGCCCACTTTTTTTAAAAGATTTTATTTATTTATTTGAGAGAGAGAATGAGAGAGAGAGCACATGAGAGGGGGGAGGGTCAGAGAGAGGAGCAGACTCCCCGCCGAGCAGGGAGCCCGATGTGGGACTCGATCCAGGGACTCCAGGATCATGACCTGAGCTGAAGGCAGTCGCTTAACCAACTGAGCCACCCAGGCACCCAGCCCACTTTGTTTATCCATCCACTTGTCCATACCCATTTGGGTTGTTTCTACCATTTAATGCTGCCCAAACATGGGTGAACAGCTTTCTGTTTAGGAACTTAGTGTTTTCACCTTGAAAAAATGGCATGATATATACAGTTTGTGTGGGGTTGGAGCATTATTCTGATCTGGGTTAATGTGTTCATCCTTGAAGAATGTCCCAGCATAAGAGCAAGGAGGATCTTCTAAAGCACTTGGACACAGTCTGGTAGTCCGATGTGTAGAACATGTAAATTAACAGTAGTTGAAAATTTTTTTCTTGATGACAATATCTTTCTCAGATTTGTCTGCTGCTGATCAACTTTAGAGAGTGTTGGTCACTTTGACTTCCCAAATCCTAATGTTCTTGGCTTTAGCTTCCAGTATTTCAAGAAGTCTGTGCCCGGCTATGAGTGCCCAGCGGTTCCAGACTTGAGCCTGCCCCCAGCCAATGTTGGGAAGTGAGAACTGTGTATTTTATCCCCACCACGCACACTTTGCTGGGCTTTCCCTCAGAATGAGTACTTTTCTGTGTCTCAGCTAGGCTCTTCCCACCACCCACAGAAGCCGCCATCATTTCTGTGCTGTCTCTACATGTTCTTAGAGCAACTCATGCTGCTTCTCTTTGGTGCAGAAGAGTTAAGCTCTTAGGCTTTTGGTTCTGCTTTCCTATTTTTTTTAAAGATTTTATTTATTTATTTATGAGAGAGAGAGAGAGTGCACACAAGCAGGGGGAGGGGCAGAGGGAGAAGCAGACTCCCCACTGAGCAGGGAGCCTGACGTGGGACTTGATCTCAGGACCCCAGGATCATGACCTGAGCTGAAGGCAGACGCTTAACCTATTGAGCCACCCAGGCGTCCCACAGCCTTCCTATTGTTGTTGTTGATACAGAGAGAAACTGTGGAGGTAAGTTTCTCACCCATGAAAATCCACACCCACTGAATACACTGTGAATCAGGCCATCACAATCACAGTAACTGGGGTCAAAATGGCTCAGAAATGAAACAATACCTAAAGCAAAGTGTTGCTAAATGACAAGAAGAAGATGAAAAACACTTTCTGGCATTAATTTAATTATTCCCAGTAGTTTTATCTCAACAGTAAAGACTTACATGTACCTGTTCTTGCTCTAGAAAAAGGTTAATGTAAAAACTCTTAAGTGGAAAAAGGGATAAAACAATGACTCCGAAATTGGGGATGGTTTTAGAGAAAAAAATAGAAGTAGGAGCAGTATTTACATACAAGAGTCATAGAAACTATGCACACACTTACAGCTGCTAAGTATGAGTGCAACTGGGACATTTCCAGGTGGCACGGGACCGAGTAGCCAACAGCCTGCAGAGCAACATGCCTAAACACACTGCAGTGGTCAGAAGCACAAAGAGAATGTGAAGATTACTACCAGAAACAGATGGAAGAGCAAGTTCAGGGCCTGATCGACAAAACCACCATTGCATTTACACAAGGTAAGATGTCTCCTACTCCACTCCTTGCTCCTCCTTCTGCAGGGGCAATGATCCTGCCTTCCTCCAGTCTTCCAGGTCCTGCTTGCCCTGATATGATGCCAGCACCCCATATGGGGGGGCTCTCCCATGATGTCAACAATGGGTTCTCCTCCTCCTGGAATGAGGCTGCCTGTGGGAGGCCACATGCCAATGATGCCTGGGTCCCCAGTGATGAGACCACCAGCCCATCCCATGATGGTGCCCACTCGTCCAGGAAGGACTTGACCAGACAGATAGGGAGAGACAGGAACTTCTTTATATCCATTTTATATTACTTGTTCTACTTCACCGGGAATCATGGTGCTGTGACTGTGGGTGTTTGCTCCCTCTTCCCATCAAAGAGAGAATAGTTTTGGTAGGGGAGTAGTGGGACAAAAAAAAAAAAAGCAATTTTCATTTGTATTGTGAAATATGAAAATAAAATTGTCCACTGTTTTAGTTAAAAAAAAAAAACATGAGTGCAACCGGAGTGGTATTAAAAATATTTGTGTTTTTCTTTTTTTGTCTTTTTCCATGTATTTTTCTTCTACACCTCGAGGGATTCATATGGCTGAGATGGGGTGTTCATAGGCTGTTGTGACAGTAGGCATGTAAAAAATATATGGAAAGCATTAACATTCAATTTCTGCCATTGCCGACAGAATTTTGTAGGAAATAGGCAAGACAGGCTTTATTGAGGAAGGGACAATTTTCTCAAATTTTAAGCATATCAAGAACCAAACAGGGAGAATTGGACTGGAGTGTCAGTTTCTTCCATAAAGGTAAACAAAAATCCCCATCTACCTCTGATGGCTATTCCATGAGACTTGCTGCTCTAAGGATGGAATGAAAGCCTATTTCTTGAGCGACTGTGGGATAAGGAGGGATGAGAGAGGCAGGGTAGGTAAGGAGTGAGGACATCCCAACCTTTTGTCTCTCGGCTGAAATATATTAAATAATATGAAGAGAATGCCAAGGGCAGGGAGCTGCATCCCTGATTGGTATTTTGGTGTTGAGAGTAGGGGATTATTTGTAATTTCTCTGCTAATTTGTGTCAGAAGCCGTACCAAATTAAACTTGGTGACTCAGGTGGTGTTAGGCATAAAAAAGGGACCTAAGCTTAGTTTTCCCACTCACTTTTGGTTAGTGGGAGGCCTTAGAGAAGATCTAGAAGCCTCCAAAATTTCTAGGAAGGACACAAAATCTTGCTAAGAATATAGCTGAGGAATTTGCTCTATGTTAGGGCAGAGGGTGGGGAGTCACCTTGTAGCTGAAGGCTGCAAGGCACACACAGGAGACACATTTTGGGGAGGAAAAATTTCCCCTACCCTTCAAAATTCTTCTGGTTGGTCTAAGAATCAAGTTGACATTAGCACATTAATTTTGTACTTGTAGGGAATCCACATAAACTTGAGCTTCCAAAGACAGTGAGGCAAAATAAGGTATATATGTCATTCTGAACTAAGGAGAAGGGGGTAGGGATCTGGGACTTCAAAGGGAGGGAATGGAATTCACAGGTAGATAAAAGGAGTAAATGTTTGGTAAACAAATGTTTGCTGGGCCACTCAGAATCAATGGGACAGAGAGAGGACTTTGGTCAAACAGGCCTTGGTAGGTTCCTCCCTGTTGACCACACCTAGTTCCTATTATAACGTAGGGATCTGTGGTGCTAGCTCTCTTCTTGGAGCAGGTCCTCTATCCCTAAATTCTTTTAGGTGGCTAAGGGGAAGGTCAGGGTTTCTTCTGGAATCTTTTGGGCCTTGATCGTTTTCAGCTTGAAATAATTAGCATGCCAAAGTGGCACATCCTGGGGTGACTTACCCTTGGCCCCTACACACACAGACTTCCAGGGGCCAAGTAAGCCAGTGAGCACTGCGAGGCCCAGAGCAAGCCAAAGGGACCAAACTACAAATTATACCAAGCGCCATAACTCTAAGGGTAAATTTGTGCTATAAATGTTGGCATAGGGAGAAGTGACCGGTCCAACTTGGTGGTTGATGTAGAGATCAGAAAAGCAGAAGGATACCACCCAGATCATAGATCTCTTCTCCACTGCCATGAGTGAGCGCCCTGATCTGAGGGCTGGGGTGGAAGATGGGAGAATTTCTGAAAGTCTGGCCTTGTCCCAGCCTGGGAGTCCCCAGCAGAAATCTGGCTCTATCTCTTGTATGATCCTGGCCAGGGGCTCTGCCTTGCACTCTTCAAAAGAGATGCTACCTCAAGAAATACCTCAAAGTCCCCAACAGACAGTTTGCTAGATTGTACTAAAATGTAAATGTTGGAGCGCGCCTGGGTGGCTCAGCCGGTTAAGTGTCTGCCTTTGGCGCAGGTCATGATCCTGGAGTCCTGGGATTGAGTCCCACATTGGGCTCCCTGCTCAGCGGGGAGTCTACTTCTCCCGCTGCCCTTCCCCCTGATTGTGCTCTCTCGCTCACTCGCTTTCTCTCTCTCAAATAAATAAAATATTAAAAAAATGTAAATGTTTTCCCTCTGCTACTAGCTAGTGAGTGCTTGTGAGCACTATCAGAAGAATTATAGGCATGATAAAAAAAGACGTACATTTTCTCTGCCCATCTGAGTGAAGGGTGAGAAATTTACAGCTCTAAGAAATCAATAAAACACTTAAAAAACCCTAACTATATAGTGTGCCAAATGATAGTCACAACATTTAGGGAAAGAGAACACTTGGGACAGTTTTAGACATTTTAAAAATTCTAGAAATGTGTGGAGAAAATGGTATATACCCTGGGGGTTGATTCTGACTGGTATCTTACCAGGTAGGGAGTAATAACTATGATTCCTAAGGCAGGTGCATGCAGAGGCGAGAGCAAAGGCACTGGGCTTCACTCCCGACTCCTCCATTCTCTGCACTGGAGCTTGGGCAAGATGCTGGACTCTTTAGTAGCCTCCTCTGAAGGTGGAAGGATCCAATGGCTCCTCTGAGTGGTTTTAATATGCATAAACGGTTTAGTAAGTGCTCATAAATATTAACTCTCATTAAAAAATGTGAACTATCTGTTGCCTTATGTGAGGTCATAAACTGGAGGGAACCACCTGGGAGTAGGTAGATGGTGGGTGTCCGCACAGAGGGCTTCTTTGTGAGTGTCCTGGGTCTGTGTACTTGGCAGTACTTCATTCTGAATGTGCACTTTCTTCAGTAGATGGTGAATCATGATTTCATTTGGTTAAGGAAAGAGCCCCCCCCCCCCGCCCCCCGCCCAAGACAATGATATGATTGGCTCAACATGAATGGGTCATTAACAAGAATCCCATTGTGTTTGATCATATTAAATGCCACTTTCAGAGGTCAGAAAAAGATCATGAAACATAATAAACCAGTTACGGATTAGCTTAGTATATATATTTTTATTTATTTTTATTTTTTTAAAAGATTTTATTTATTTATTTGACAGAGAGAGACACAGCGAGAAAGGGAACACAAGCAGGGGGAGTGGGAGAGGGAGAAGCAGGCTTCCGTGGAGCAGGGAACCCGATGCGGGGCTCGATCCCAGGACCCTGGGATCCTGACCTGAGCCAAAGTCAGACGCTTAACGACTGAGCCACCCAGGCGCCCCAGTATATATGTTTTTAATGTCGCAGTAGAGCTTATTCCCTGTAAGTTGGTTTCCATTTCTTACACAGAAATGTGTCTGAATCTTTGAAAAAAATCCACTGGCATGATCTTTTTAAAATTCATTTATTTATTTATTTTTAAAATTCTGGTATAATTAAGGTACAGTGTTATATTAGTTTCAGGAGTACACAAATAAAAATATGGAATACTTGACAAATTTACGTACCATCCTTGCACATCCTTGCTAATCTTCTGTGTATTGTTCTAATTTTTAAGAATTTTTTTAAAGATTTATTTGTTTGTTTTAGAGAAAGAGAGACAGAGCATGAGTGGTAGGTACAGAGGAAGAGGGAGAGAGAATCCCCAAGCAGACTCCATGCTGAGCACGGAGCCTGATACGGGACTCCATCTCATGACCCTGAGATCGTGACCTGAGCTGAAACCAAGAGTTGGGTGCTTACCCCAGTGGGCCTCTATTTTCCAATTTCAGATTATGGGCTGGTGAAGCGAGCACACTGGCATGATCTCTTCAAGGTCATGGGCTCCCTCAGATTTGCCTACAGTTTTTTGGTTAATAAAAAAAAACCTCCTTTTATTTGTAATAAAACCACTTCTCTCAAACACAGCCATTTTCCTTTGTTATTTCACCAGACAAAGAAATGAGGGAAGACATGTTTCTATTTCCATGTTGCAGACTCATTTTGAAAATGAGATCCTTTGAACATGACCTGGCAAATGAAATCAACTATTTACAGAAGCACAGAGGACGCTGTTCTTTCTACCCCAGTAAAACAACATAGATGATTTCTTAGAATGGCTGCATGCTGTCTCTCATTGTGAAACCCAAAGCCCCCTCTCTCCAGAGCTTAAAGTTTGGGGATCGTAATCTGGGACAAAATTTCCCAGCAAGGCTTCTGTGCTTTTCTGAGGTGTGGTTAAGCACAGAACAGAATATGGATATTCTGGTCCTTACTTTTCACAGGGGAATTAAGGAAACAAGCTCTAGATGAAGAGTCATTTTTAATTGAGTGGTTGTATACGCAGCATCCTTCCTGGGAAGAAGGAAAGAAAGAAAAAGAGAAATAGGCAGACAATACTGCCGGACAATTTTTCCCTGTTTCTCTTGCGTTTCTGCCGGTCTTGTGAGCAGAGGCTCCGAGTGACTTTGTTTTGGGCTATCTTTTCTGTGATGTTTGTGTAGCAACAGCCTTGGAAGACAGAAACAGGGTCTCCCTCTGGAACAGAGAGTTGGCAGGTTTACTGCCCTTATAAAAAGCTGGGTTCCTGTAACACACCTGTTCACCTGAAAATAAAGTCACAATGAGAGGCAAATATGCACTTATTTGGGATAAGAATTGCAGTTTGTGGAGCATAGATTCAGGTAGAAATCCAACTAGTGTCCCACTTGTAGGGTGAAAGCAAGAGTTTTTGTTTTGTTTTGTTTTTAAAGATTTATTTATTTCAGAGATGGGGAGGGGGAGGGGCAGAAGGAAAGGGAGAGAGAATCCTCAAGCAGACTCTCTGCCGAGCGCGAAGCCTGACTTGGGGCTCCATCTCACTACCCTGAACCAAAACCAAGAGTCGGTTGCTTAGTTGACAGAGCCACCCAGGTGCCCTGAAAGCAAGAGGTTTTTTTTTTTTTAATAATTTTTATTGTTATGTTAATCACCATACATTACATCATTAGTTTTTGATGTAGTGTTCCATGATTCATTCTTTGTGCATAACACCCAGTGCTCCACGCAGAATGTGCCCTCTTTG
The DNA here is from genome assembly GCF_009762305.2 of Zalophus californianus. Classification (NCBI taxonomy): domain Eukaryota; kingdom Metazoa; phylum Chordata; class Mammalia; order Carnivora; family Otariidae; genus Zalophus; species Zalophus californianus. The sequence goes on from NC_045599.1 coordinate 9,532,935, forward strand.
ATACCCATCACCAGGCTAACCCATCCCCCCACCCCCCTCCCCTCTAGAACCCTCAGTTTGTTATTCAGAGTCCATCGTCTCTCATGGTTCGTCTCCCCCTCCGACTTACTCCCCTTCATTCTTCCCCTCCTGCTATCTTCTTTTTTTTTCTTAACATATATTGCATTATTTGTTTCAGAAGTACAGATCCGTGATTCATCAGTCTTGTACAATTCACAGTGCTCACCATAGCACATACCCTCCCCAATGTCTATCACCCAGCCACCCCATCCCTCCCACCCCCCACCACTCCAGCAACCCTCAGTTTGTTTCCTGAGATTAAGAATTCCTCATATCATTGAGGTCATATGATACGTCTTTCTCTGATTGACTTATTTCACTCAGCATAACACCCTCCAGTTCCATCCACGTCGTTGCAAATGGCAAGATCTCATTCTTTTGATGGCTGCATAATATTCCATTGTGTATATATACCACCCCTTCTTTATCCATTCATCTGTCGATGGACATCTTGGCTCTTTCCACAGTTTGGCTATTGTGGACATTGCTGCTATAAACATTGGGGTGCACGTACCCCTTCGGATCCCTACATTTGTATCTTTGGGGTAAATACCCAGTAGTGCAATTGCTGGATCATATGGTAGCTCTATTGTCAACTGTTTGAGGAACCTCCATACTGTTTTCCAGAGGGATTGCACCAGCTTGCATTCCCACCAACAGTGTAGGAGGGTTCCCCTTTCTCCACATCCCCGCCAACATCGGTCGTTTCCTGACTTGTTAATTTTAGCCTTTCTGACGGGTGTGAGGTGCTATCTCATTGAGGATTTGATTTGGATTTCCCTGATGCCGAGCGATGTTGAGCATTTTTTCATGTGTCTGTTGGCCATTTGGATGTCTTCTTTGGAAAAATGTCTGTTCATGTCTTCTGCCCATTTCTTGATTGGATTATTTGTTCTTTGGGTGTTGAGTTTGATAAGTTCTTTATAGATTTTGGATACTAGCCCTTTGTCTGATATGTCATTTGCAAATATTTTCTCCCATTCTGTCGGTTGTCTTTTGGTTTTGTGGACTGTTTCTTTTGCTGTGCAAAAGCTTTTTATCTCGAGGAAATCCCAATAGTTCATTTTTGCCCTTGCTTCCCTTGCCTTTGGCGATGTTTCTAGGAAGAAGTTGCTGTGACTGAGGTGGAAGAGCTTGCTGCCTGTGTTCTCCTTTAGGATTTTGATGGACTCCTGTCTCACGTTTAGGTCTTTCAACCATTTGGAGTCTATTTTTGTGTGTGGTGTAAGGAAATGGTCCAGTTTCATTCTTCTGCATGTGGCTGTCCAATTTTCCCAACACCATTTGTTGAAGAGACTGTCTTTTTGCCATTGGACATTCTTGCCTGCTTTGTCAAAGATGAGTTGACCACAGAGTTGAGGGTCCATTTCTGGGCTCTCGATTCTGTTCCATTGATCTATGTGTCTGTTTTTGTGGCAGTACCATACTACCTTGATGATGACAGCTTTGTAATAGAGCTGGAAGTCTGGAATTGTGATGCCGCCAGCTTTGCTTTTCTTTTTCAATATTCCTCTGGCTATTCTGGGTCTCTTCTGGTTCCATACAAATTTTAGGATTATTTGTTCCATTTCTTTGAAAAAGGTGGATGGTATTTTGATGGGGCTTGCATTGAATGTGTAGATTGCTCTAGGTAGCACTGACATCTTCACAATGTTTGTTCTTCCAATTCATGAGCATGGAAAGTTTTTCCATTTCTTTGTGTCTTCTTCAATTTCTTTCATGAGTATTTTATAGTTTTCTGAGTACAGATCCTTTGCCTCTTTGGTTAGTATTATTCCTAGGTATCTTATGGTTTTGGGTGCAATTGTAAATGGGATCGACTCCTTGATTTGTCTCTCTTCTGTCTTGTTGTTGGTGTATAGGAATGCCACTGATTTCTGTGCATTGATTTTATGTCCTGCTACTTTACTGAATTCCTATATGAGTTCTAGCAGTTTTGGGGTGGAGTCTTTTGGGTTTTCCACATAAAGTATCCTATCATCTGCAAAGAGTGAGAGTTTGACTTCCTCTTTGCCGATTTGGATGCCTTTGATTTCTTTTTCTTGTCTGATTGCTGTGGCTAGGACTTCTAATACTATGTTGAATAGCAGTGGTGAGAGTGGACATCCCTGCCGCGTTCCTGACCTTAGGGGGAAAGCTCTCAGTTTTTCCCCATTGAGAATGATATTCGCTGTAGGTTTTTCGTAGATGGCTTTTATGATATTGAGGTATGTACCCTCTATCCCTATACTCTGAAGAGTTTTGATCAAGAAAGGATGCTGTACTTTGTCAAATGCTTTTTCTACATCTATTCAGAGGATCATATGATTCTTGTTCTTTCTTTTGTTAATGTATTGTATCACGTTGATTGATTTGTGGATGTTGAACCAGCCTTGCAGCCCAGGGATAAATCCCACTTGGGCATGGTGAATAATCCTTTTAATGTACTGTTGGATCCTATTGGCTAGTATTTTGGTGAGAATTTTTGCATCCATGTTCATCAAGGATATTGGTCTGTAATTCTCCTTTTTCATGGAGTCTTTGTCCGGTTTTGGGATCAAGGTAATGGTGGCCTTATAAAATGAATTTGGAAGTTTTCCTTCCATTTCTATTTTTTGGAACAGTTTCAGGAGAATAGGTATTAATTCTTCTTGAAATGTCTGATAGAATTCCCCTGGGAAGCCATCTGGCCCTGGGCTTTTGTTTGTGGGGAGTTTTTTGATGACTGCTTCAATTTCCTTAGTGGTTATAGGTCTGTTCAGGTTTTCTATTTCTTCCTGGTTCAATTTTGGTAGTTGATACATCTCTAGGAATGCACCCATTTCTTCCAGGTTATCTAATTTGCTGGCATATAGTTGCTCATAATATGTTCTTATAATTGCTTATATTTCTTTGGCGTTGGTTGTGATCTCTCCTCTTTCATTCATGATTTTGTTGATTTGGGTCATTTCTCTTTTCTTTTTGATACGTCTGGCCAGGGGTTTATCAATCTTGTTAATTCTTTCAAAGAACCAGTTCCTAGTTTGGTTGATCTGTTCTACTGTTCTTTTGGTTTCTATTTCATTGAGTTCTGCTCTGATCTTTATTATTTCTCTTCTCCTGCTGGGTGTAGGCTTCATTTGCTGTTCTTTCTCCAGCTCCTTTAGGTGTAGGGTTAGGTTGTGTATTTGACACCTTTCTTGTTTCTTGAGAAAGGCTTGTATTGCTATATACTTTCCTCTCAGGACTGCCTTTGCTGTATCCCAAAGATTTTGAACAGTTGTGTTTTCATTTTCATTGGTTTCCATGAATTTTTTAAATTCTTCTTTAATTTCCTGGTTGACCCATTCATTCTTTAGTAGGATGCTCTTTAGCCTCCATGTATTTGAGTTCTTTCCGACTTTCCTCTTGTGACTGAGTTCTAGTTTCAAAGCACTGTGGTCTGAAAATATGCAGGGAATAATCCCAATCTTTTGGTACCAATTGAGACCTGATTTGTGACCTAGGATGTGATCAATTCTGGAGAATGTTCCATGGGCACTAGAGAAGAATGTGTATTCCGTTGCTTTGGGATGGAATGTTCTGAATATGTCTGTAAAGTCCATTTGGTCTAGTGTTTCATTTAAAGTCTTTATTTCTTTGTTGATCTTTTGCTTAGATGATCTGTCCATTTCAGTAGGGGGTGTTAAAGTCCCCCACTATTATTGTATTGTTGTCAATGTGTTTCTTTGCTTTTGTTATTAATTACCTTATATAATTGGCTGCTCCCACATTAGGGTCATAGATATTTACGATTGTTAGATCTTCTTGTTGGATAGACACTTTAAGTAGGATATAGTGTCCTTCCTCATCTCTTATTACAGTCTTTGTTTTAAAATCGAATTTGTCTGATATAAGGATTGCCACCCCAGCTTTCTTTTGGTGTCCATTAGCATGGTAAATGGTTTTCCATCCCCTTACTTTCAATCTGGGGGTGTCTTTGGGTCTAAAATGAGTCTCTTGCAGACAGCATATTGATGGGTCTTGTTTTTTTATCCAATCGGATAGCCTGTGTCTTTTGATTGGGGCATTTAGCCCATTTACATTCAGGGTAACTATTGAAAGGTATGAATTTAGTGCCATTGTATTGCCTGTAAGGTGACTGTTACTGTATATTGTCTGTGCTCCTTTCTGGTCTATGCTGCTTTTAGGCTCTCTCTTTGCTTAGAGGACCCCTTTCAATATTTCTTGGAGGGCTGGTTTTGTGTTTGCAAATTCCTTTAGTTTTTGTTTGTCCTGGAAGCTTTTGATCTCTCCTTCTATTTTCAATGATAGCCTAGCTGGATAGAGTATTCTTGGCTGCATATTTTTCTCATTTAGTGCTCTGAAGATATCATGCCAGTCCTTTCTGGCCTGCCAGGTCTCTGTGGATAGGTCTGTTGCCAATCTAATGTTTCTGCCATTGTAGGTTACAGATCTCTTCTCCTGAGCTGCTTTCAGGATTTTCTCTTTGTCTCTGAGACTCGTAAGTTTTAGTATTAGATGTCGGGGTGTGGACCTATTTTTATTGATTTTGAGAGGGGTTCTCTGTGCCTCCTGGATTTTGATGCCTGTTTCCTTCCCCACATTAGGGAAGTTCTCTGCTATAATTTGCTCCAATATACCTTCTGCCCCTCTCTCTCTTTCTTCTTCTTCTGGGATCCCAATTATTCTAATATTGTTTCGTCTCATCGTATCGCTTATCTCTCGAATTCTGCCCTCGTGATCCTGTAGTTGTTTCTCTCTCTTTTTCTCAGCCTCTTTATTTTCCATCATTTGGTCTTCTATATCGCTGATTCTTCTGCCTCATTTATTCTAGCAGTTAGTGCCCCCATTTTTGATTGCACCTCATTAATAGCCTTTTTGATTTCGACTTGCTTAGATTTTGTTCTTTTATTTCTCCAGAAAGGGTTTGTCTAATAATTCCACGCTTTTTTCAAGCCCAGCTAGTATCTTTAAAGTCATGATTCTGAACTCTAGGTCCGACATCGTACTAATGTCAGTATTGAGTAGGTCCCTGGCAGACAGTACTACCTTTTGTTTTTTTTGCTGAGGTGATTTTTTTCGTCTTGTCATTTTGTCCAGAGGAGAACAGATGAATGAGAGAACAGAATGCTAACAGGTTAACAATGTCTCCAGCAAATATACTCTATACAAATCAGAAAAGACCTGAAACCAGGGGACAAGAAAGGGAAAGAAAGAGGAGAAAAAACAAAAAGGAAAAAGAAAAAGATAAAAACAAACAAAAACAGAACAAAACAAAAAAAAAACAGAATATGATCAAATATGATCAGGTTAGTGCATAGATCAGTGCCACACACTAGCTTTTGGGCATATTTTGGTCTGTTAGAAGAAAGTGCCTGCTAAAATTTTAAAGGAAGAAAGACTTATACATGTACAAAATAAGGGTTGATACAATGAAGGGATGGCAGATGACTGTAAAGATGAAAATTATAAAAGATTTTATAGAAGGAATTGATAAGTTGTTTTTAAAAAGAAAGAAGAAGATTTAAAAAGAAAAAGAAAAAAGAAAAAGAAAGGAAGAGAATGTGATCAGGCAGGAGACTAGAACAAAGCCATACACTAGTGATTTAGGGTATATTTTGATCTGTTAGAAGAAATTGTATCTCAAAATTTTAAAGAGAGAACAACTTATATATATATATGCCAAAAATAAGGGTAACCAACTATGAAGGGATAAAAATATGACTCTAAAAATGAAAAATATAAGATGTTTTTTTTAAAAAAGGGATTGATAAGATGTTTGAAAAAGGGAAAAAGAAAAATTCAAAAAAAAAACAGTTAAAAAAATTAGTTAAAATTTAAATTCAAATAAATTCAAATTAAATTCAAATAAAAAAATTAGTTAAAATTAAAAATTCAAAAAAAAACTTTGAAAAACTAATGAATTATGGTAAAAAAGCCATGAATTCTATGTGCAGTATTCCCCTAGCGCTGGAGTTCTCCCGTTCTCCTTGATCGGTAAACTTGGTCTTGGCTTGCTGGCTGTTCGTGCTGATCTTCTGGGGGAGGGGCCTGTTGCCGTGGTTCCCAAATATCTTTGCTGGAGGCGGAATTGCCCAGCCCTTGTGAGTCCGGGCTAAGCAATCTGCTCCGGTTTGCTCTCAGGAGCTTTTGTTCCCTGCAAGCTCTCGGTACAGCTTTGGAGGACCAGGGTGAAAATGGTGGCCTCCCAATCTCCACCTGGAGGAGCTGAGAACTCGGGGCCCCGCTCCTCAGTGCGCCCCCAGAGAAAAGCAGTCACTCCCGTCTCCCTGGTCTCCGGCCGCACTCTGTGCTCACCCGGCCTGTGATCGAGTGTTTCTCTCTCTGGCACCCGACCCCGTGTGGAGTCTCCAAACCCAGCGGATCCCTGCGGTGCGCTTCCGTGCTGCTCCTCCCTGGGGAGGAAGGGGAGTCTCCCCGGCTCTGCCGCTTGTTGGGTCCCTGCTGGAGGAGCAGTGGCCCGACTGGACCGTGGATCACGGTTTATGGCCACCCCGAGCTGAGAGTCCCTGCCTCGACTCCGTCTCTGCAGCCGGATTCCCCACTCCGATACCTGGGAGCTCTGCCGCACTCAGGCACCCCCGGTCTTTCTGTGACCCTGAGGGTCCTGAGACCACACTGTCCTGCGAGGGTTCCTCCCCCTGCTTAGCCACTGGAGTGACGTTCCTCAGCGGAGCCAGCTTCTAAAAGGTCCTATTTTGTGCTCCGCGGCTCTAGCACTTGCCAGAAGGGGCCGACAGAGGCCCCCTCCCCCGCCGTCTATCCTCCCGAATATCGCCTCGGATTCACTTCTCTGCACGTCCTACCTTCCAGTAAGTGGTCGCTTTTCTGTTCAGAGTGTTGTTACTCTTCTTATCTTCGATCTCCTGTTGAGTTCATAGGTGTTCAGAATGGTTTGATCTCTATTCAGCTGAATTCCTGAGACCAGACGAAATCCAGGTCTCCTACTCCTCTGCCATCTTGCTCCGCCCCTGTCGAAAGCAAGAGGTTTTTATGAGGAAAAGGTAAGGGAGCATCTACATGAGTTGAAGAAGAGGAAGAAAGAAAAAAGCTTTCTATGGGTATTAACAGCTAAGCGACTCTGGGTTATACATCGACTAATGATTCTATCTTCAGAAAGTCGACAACTACCAGTCTTGGGATCAGGATGTCTGTTCTTTCTCTGACTTTCCAGGCAATTGCTTAAAACAATTGCCCTTTGGCCCAGTCCAAAGGTGGGGAAGGCAGTCTCTCTGCAGTACCAACTCCAGTTCTATTTTAAAATGGCTGCAGTCATGTCAACTTTTCATACACTTCCCAGTGTGCAGGTGTCCCCCTGACTCCTTCTGCATTGCCCTTTGGGAACTAGGGCTTGGGGAATTGGCATAAGAAAATGTGAATAATGGGGCATCTGGGTGGCTCAGTCATTTGAACATCTGACTCTTGATTTCAGCTCAGGTCATGATCTCAGGATTGTGAGATTGAGCCCCAAGTTGGCTCCACGAGGAGACTGCTTAGGATTCCCTCTCTCTCTCTTCCTCTGACCCTCCTCCTGTCCCCCCACACCCCCCAACTTAAAAAAAAATAAAATGCACACATTTTGGCAACTGCCATCGCTGTGAGTAACCAGGTGTTTTGACTCTGACCCGGGAGTTTTTTGTCTTCTTGTTACTGGTGGGAGAGTCTGTGTTGTGTGAATAGAGGTCTTGGTTCTTGGATTCCCCATGAAAGATTTCCGTGAGGATCCGCGTTCAAATAAAGACAGCCAGAAAGAAGGTAGCAAGCACAAAGTAGTGAATTAAGGCCAGTACACTCTCAAGAAGGGAGAGTGGGCAGGCCCAGAGGGGGCAACTGCACCAAGGTTGGGGTGTCTTTTTATGTTTGCAGAGGTTATGGATTATAGCTAGGGCTGTCTCCCACTGAGGTTGTTTCCGATCGTCTCAAGGGCTCCCCCTGCCGGTTGGGAGGGGGAGTTCTTGGCCCTACCAGGTTCTTGCCTGAACTGTGATGGCCATCTTCCCCCGTGAGGGGGCTGAGACCACACTGTAAATGTATTATAATGCAGCTGTGGGTTCCCCTGGGGGCACAGATGGAAGAGGAGAGCATGTGTTCTGCACCCGTGGCTCTTGGTCTGTCATCCCCGATAGCTGGAAGCCATAAGGCCAGGATGTTAAAAGCCACAAAATCAGGATGCTGTGCCCTCAGGCTGCTAAGGTGTCACCTGTTCATCACAGCCTTTGCCTCTAGCTCCTGTCTAACTGCCTACTCTATCACTCTGTCACGATCCCTAACTGCAGCCACTGAGAGTGAATTTTCCAAGGGACGTTGTATGCAGTTGCCTGAAAAGGATATTGTGGATGTGGGGCAAACGATGACCAGACGTCTGCTCCCATGATGTAGAGTTCCGTATCTGTGTTTCTTCCCTCCTACTGATTTTCTTGCTTAGCAGCTCTTCTTACCTGAGTCCTAGTTATCACTCATGTCTAGGGGAGGGGGGGGCATTGGACCTCTTGGTATCTCACTCCTGGAAAAATGCCTTGTATAAAGTAGGCACTCAAGAAGTAATGGCTGTTGACGACTTTGCTCTGAGTTCTCCTGCGTCCTCTGGCTATACGAGTTTGGAAGACAGAGAATGTGACATCTGGGATTTTATTAAAGTCTTTAGCAAATATTAAAGTATAATGTAAAGTCTTATTAATCTAGTCAATACATATTAAAATGAACAGTGTTGGTAATTCGTTTGTTACTAGTGTCAAATTTCTAATGTGGGGAAAATCACTCAGTAATAGTAAAATAGATAAAAATAGATACAAAAATCCTTCTTTTGGTAAATATAAACGGTGTTCTAATCTGTCCAGGGCCTTTGGATCATGCAACAACTTTTGATTATATCCTTGCTGAGAACTTCAAGTTTTAGTGTGAGCAGAGAGATGCATATTGGGAAATATTTTTACCTAAAATATTTGACTAGAATGATGGCAAATTTATATTTATTTATTTATTTATTTATTTTTAAAAAGATTTCATTTATCTATTTGACAGAGAGACAGCGAGAGTGGGAACACAAGCAGGGGGAGTGGCAGAGGGAGAGGGAGAAGCAGACTCCCCTGCTGGGCAGGGAGCCCGACTCGAGGCTCTATCCCAGGCCCCTGGGATCATGACCCGAGCTGAAGGTAGACACTTAACTGAGCCACCCAGGCATCCTGTAAACTTCTATTTGTACAAAGAGACAAGGTACCTACCTCAATATACTCAGTCTCAGGACCAATGCTGTGCCCTCATATTCTCTTGAGGATCAGGGACCTCACTTGAAAACACTCTAAACCAACTCTCTTGACACAGAAGGAATAGGAGTATCTCATTTCCACACTCATATCAAGATTCCTTCTAAACTCCATCCCTTGATTTTCTTCTCTAGGGTTCATATTTTATAGACTTTAAATGTTTAATCATTCATTTTAGTATTTAGAGCACTTCTTTGAAAATGGTATGTAATTCAAATGGGTACAAAGCTTCACTCAAACGAATTCAATCCAAAGCAACTTCCTTTTGCCTTTGGCAGAGATGTGCTTACTTGAGGCAGAGGGACGGGCAGATTTTGTGCGTCTCTAGGGTGAAAGCCCTTCTGAGTTCTTAGAAACACAACCACGGGGAAAACATAACCAAAGAGCCAAGAAGATATTCTTTTGTTTTGCTTTTGTAAAATGAGTTCATTTTAATATGAGAAACCGCAAGGGAAACATTTAAGAGTCTTAATAAACAAACAGAAAAAGTAGACTGGAGAATTTTGAACTCGAAGATGAGTGAAAAAATACAGAAACAAAGGACTGTTAAGAAATCAGTGGTTCCCAAGTTTTGTTGCATGTCAGCATGACTTGGGGAATCTTTAAAGACTCCTGGGTTCTCACTTTCAGACATTGTAACACAGTCAGTTTGGAGCGCTACCAGGCCAGCACCCTGTGCAAGAGTATTTCCTCAAGAAGATGCTTCATGATCTGTGACAGGTTTGACAAGACATTAATTACCTGTAGTGGGCTCACTGGTGGTGCCCCCAAAGATATGTCCATGTCATCTTTTACCTTATTTGGAAAAAGGGTCTTTGTGGAGATGTGATTAAATTAAGGATCTTGAGTGAGGAGGTCATCTTGGATTATCTGAGTGGGCCCTAAACCCAAAGACAAGTTTTTTTTTTTTAAGATTTTATTTATTTATCTGACAGAGAGAGAGAGCACAAGCAGGGGGAGAGGCAGAGGGAGAGGGAGAAGCAGGCTCCACGCTGAGCAGGGAGCTGATTTAGGACTCGATCTCAGGACCCCGGGATCATGACCTGAGCCGAAGGCAGACACTTAATGGGCTGAGTCACCCAAGTGCCCCTCAAGCATCCTGTTATTTTTGTATCATTTAGGACTTTTTCAGTTGTGACCAAAAAAAAAAAAAAAAAAAAAAAAAAGAGTGTCCAACTGGCCTCCCCTAAACTGGTAGATAGATGATTGACTGAGGGATCCTAGTGGAAGGCACAATGGCTTAGTTAGTGGATCAAACAGTGGAAATGGGGTAGAATTTCTTTTCATCTGTCAGCTCTGTCCTTTGGGGGGGCAGCTACAGATCTTAGGTCCTTGCAAACATATCGCCTCAGACTCCTGGCACTTCACTGTGGTGGGGGGGCCAGAGGCTAATCCCTGGTGGATGGCTGGGGTCAGCGGGATACCAGGTATGGATGAGTTTGGGCCAGTGTGAAAAGTCCATGTATCTAGATATGTTCCTGAGTGTTTGATTCTGTCTCAAAGCCAAATTTTCATGATTAGGGGTTCTGATTCATGGTAAGTTCTTCTAACAGATAGAATACCCTGTATTTTAGTCTTTCTGGTCTTCAATTAGCATTCAGACACTCTTTTTTGGGGGGCATGAATTTAGCTTTTTGGGGTTTGTTCTCAGATTCCATGTATAAGTGAGTTCATACAGTGTTTGTCTTTTGCTGTCTGACTTAATTCACGAAGCAGGATGCCCTCGAGATCCATCCCTATTGTCAGAAATGGCAGGATTTTCTTTTTTTTATGGTTGAATAATGCTCCCCTTAATATTTTGAAGGCATTATTTAATTGTCATGAAGCTTCCAGTGTTCCTGGGAAGTTATGATGACATCTTGATTCCTTATCCTTTGTTTATGACATTTTTCCTCTCTGGAGGCTTATACTTGTGTGAGTCCATTCTAAATGGAAAGTCGTGTCATTTAGCTCTGGGAAAGCTTTTTTTTTAAATTATTTCTTTTTTAAAAAATTTATTTATTTGACAGAGACACACCAAGAGGGGAACACAAGCAGGGGGAGTGGGAAGGGAGAAGCAGGACACCTGCCGAGTAGGGAGCCAAATGCAGGGCTCGATCCCAGGACCTGGGATCATGACCTGAGCCGAAGGCAGACGCTTAACCAACTGAGCCCCTGAATTGTTTCTTTAATAATTTTGTCTCTTATATGTTCTGTTTCTTTTCTTTTCTTTTGTTTTTTGGTCTGTGTTGTTCTTAAAGTCAGGTGCTGCACCTTCTAAACCAGGCCTCCAGCTGCCTTTCCTCTCCCTGGTTCCCATGTTTTTCTGTTTTTGCTCTATATTCTAGGACATTCCTCTCAACTTCGTTTTCCAACCCTTCATTGATCTTTCACAATTTTGTTTTATATTCCCAAGTTCTCTGTTTCTTGGAGCAACCCTTCTTTGTTTCTTGAAGTCATCTCTTACTTAGGATGTCAATGATTTTTTTTTTTTTTAAGTTTTTCTTTTTCTTTTAAGTTTTTCTTTTCTTTCCTCCATGGCCTTTCTCTTGTCTGGTTTGCCTGTTTTGATCTTATCTCTCACATTGGAAGATTTCCCCAAGTTGTCCATTCATCTTTAAGTGAGGCATTAACAAACTGATGTAGGCTCTGTGTCTATTGATGGCTTCACTATAAGATGATCCTGGGGGCCCGGGGTCATTTATTAGGGGACTCCCAAATGTCAGACTTTCCCCCTTACTTGGCTGGTTTCTCCAGAAAAGAATTCTACTTCTTGCCTGGAGTGGGGTGATATAATCCCAGATACCTGGGTGCTGAATGAAGATAAGGGGTAGAGAGTTTCTGTAGATCAGTACATAGGCTCTTAAGACTTTTATTGTTGTTTTGTGCCTTATTTTCATCTTCTGCTGTTCAGATGGCCCCACATCCAGAGTCTTTCAAGCTCAATTCTCCAGAGTAGGGCTTTTCAAAGTCTTTGGTTTCAAAATTCCTCTACATGATCTGAAACATTATGGTGACCTCCGAAGAGCATTTGTTTATGTTGATTATATCGATTGATATTTACTGTGTAAGAATTTATTTTATTATTATTTTTTATAAAGATTTTTATTTATTTATTTAACAGAGATAGAGAGCACAAGTAGGCAGAGGGGCAGACAGAGGGAGAGAGAGAAGCAGGCTCTCCGCCAAGCAGGGAGCCCGATGAGGGGCTCGATCCCAGGACCCTGGGATCATGAGCTGAGCCAAAGGCAGCCGCTTAGCAGACTGAGCCACCCAGGCGCCCCCTGTGTAAGAATTTAAAACAGAAATTTAAAGAGTAGTTATTAATTCATTAAAATAACTATAATAAGCACATTGTGTTTTAATATAAACACATGCTTATGAAAAACAGTTAAAATTTCCAAAACAAGCAAACAATTTAGTGAGAAGAGTAGCATTGTTTTATATTTTTGCATATTGTTTAAGTGCCTAGCTTAAATAGAAGACAGCTGGATTCTCGTATCTGCTCTGCATATATTTTCTGGAAAAGTGCACTCTTGACTAATGAGAGTAAAAAAGGCAAAAATATTCTGGCATTATTGTAAAGAGAGCTTTGACCTCGTAGATGTCCAAAAGTGTCTTGGGGAGTCCACACTTTGAGAACTATTGCTCTCCAAAGCATACTTCCCTCCTCCTGCTTGGGGGATGGGAATGATTTGGTGGTCTGTCTGTGCAGGTTGGGGAAAGACCTGGGGGTCTAAGTGCTCCTTATACAGAGGTTCCCTCAGTCCTCCTGTTCCAACCTTCGCCCTCATCCCTGCCTTCTGTCCCCTCACCTCGGTGTCTGGTGTATTTAATTCCTGAGACTTAGTGGGATTCTACAGGATTGATTGCAATGTTTTTATTTGTGCCCTCCTTTAAAAACTCGAAAGTTCCAGCCTTTTCAACTCGGCTAAGTCAATGTGATGCTTTTAAAATTTTTGTTTTATTTATTTATTTTTTAAGTAATCTCTATAGCTGACATGGAGCTTGAACCTACAACCCTGAGATCAAGAGTCACACGTTTCACTGATGGAGCCAGCCAAGCGCCCCAACATGGTGCTTTTAAAACATGTCTGCAAATACCTTCACATTCCTATCCATGAAAGGTGGTGGTAGTGAGGTCTATGATTTCTTTTCTTGAACATGGGCCAACCTCCATGACTGGTTGACTAGTAGAGTGCAGTGAAACCGTGCGAAGGGTTAGATCAGAAAAGATAGACCTTCTGCTGGTTCTCTTGAGACACTCATCTTTGGATCTCTGAGTTGCCATGTGAGAAGTCCTGGGCTGCCATGCTCTGAAGAAGCCCAGACCAGATGGACATGTCATATGCAGACATTCCAGCCAACAGCCCAAACAGGGCTGGTCGTGGGAGTCAGCGTTCACCCCCCAGACATGAGTCACAAAGCCTCCAGATAGTTCCAGACCCCAGTTGTCCAATCACCCCAACTTCTGAGTCTTCCCAGCTGATGCCTCTGACATTATGGTCAAATGACAAGCTGTCCCTGTCCCTGCCATGTCCTTTCTAGATTCCTGACTTCCATAATTGGTGAGCACACACACACAAAAGATAGTTGTTTTAAGTTGCTAAGTCTTAGGGTAGTTTTTATCCACCCATAGATAACCAGAGTGGTCAATGACCACTCATTCCTCTGTTCTCCATCTTCTAGAAATTTTCTTGTCGTCGCTTGTCCATTGTCTTCTTTTTTAAAAATTTTTTTATTGTTATGTTAATCACCATACATTACATCATTAGTTTTTGATGTAGTGTTCCATGATTCATTGTGCATAACACCCAGTGCTCCACGCAGAACGTGCCCTCTTTAATACCCATCACCAGGCTAACCCATCCCCCCACCCCCCTCCCCTCTAGAACCCTCAGTTTGTTTTTCAGAGTCCGTCGTCTCTCATGGTTCATCTCCCCCTCTGATTTACTCCCCTTCATTCTTCCCCTCCTGCTATCTTCTTCTTCTTCTTCTTTTTCTTAACATATATTGCATTATTTGTTTCAGAGGTACAGATCTGTGATTCAGCAGTCTTGCACAATTCACAGTGCTCACCATAGCACATACCCTCCCCAATGTCTATCACCCAGCCACCCCATCCCTCCCACCCCCCCACCACTCCAGCAACCCTCAGTTTGTTTCCTGAGATTAAGAATTCCTCATATCAATATTATGCAGCCATCCAAAGGAATGAGATCTTGCCATTTGCAATGACGTGGATGGAACTGGAGGGTGTTATGCTGAGTGAAATAAGTCAATCAGAGAAAGACATGTATCATATGACCTCGCTGATATGAGGAATTCTTATGACATCTTGGTTCTTTCCACATTTTGGCTATTGTTGTCCATTGTCTTCTTATGTTCTGTCCTTTTGTTTGTCTAACCCCTTTATTTTTTAATGTTATTTGGGGGATTTTGGTAGGTCGTGGAGAAGAACACCTGTTCAATTTGCAGTGTTTTGATGGGTGAGTCTTCCAAGTGTTTTTTATCCCACTGAAGTACATTTCAAGAGTGTTTCCCTTGTAGCCATAATCTGGCTGTAAATCAGTATGTCTCTGAGTGGGTATGCCTGTGTATTTATGGGATATATTTATTTGACCTTCTGGAGGAAAAGTTAGAAGAGGAGTGATGACCACATAAGAACAATATGCTTACTGTCAAACATGCCCATGGTATTCCTCTAAAGCTGAGGTGCTTTAGATAAAACATGGTTCTCCTCACCCTTGGGACTCGAGGATGGTGTATTCTTGAGTTGTTACACAAACAGTTACAGAAATCCTCAAAACCTCTGACAGGAAATGATTAGTCAATAACATTTTTTCAAAAGATTTTATTTATTTATTTGACAGAAAGAGAGAGCACAAGCAGGGAGAGTGGCAGGTAGAGGGAGAGGGAGAAGCAGGCTCCCCACTGAGCAAGGAGCCCAATGCGGGGCTTGATCCCAGGACTCTGGGATCACGACCTGAGCTGAAGGCAGGCGCTTAACCGACTGAGCCACCCAGGTACCCCAGTCAATAACACTTTTATACACCAAACTGTGCCTCCTCAAAATTCCTATGTTGAAGCCCAACAACCCCTGCCCCATCCCTCTGGACTTCAGAATGTGACTGTATTTGGAGCCAGGACCTTTAAAGAGATGTGACCAAGTTAAAATGAGCCCTTTAAGGTGTGTTCTAATCCAATTTGACTGGGGTTCTTAAAAGAAGAGGAAATTGAGACACACAGGGAGACACCAGGGATGTGTGTGCACAGAGGACAGGCCATGTCAGGAGGCAGTGAAGTGAGGCCAAGGGGAGAAGCCTCAGGAGAAACCAAACCATCTGGCCCTTTCATCTTGGACTTCCAGCCTCCAGAACTGTGAGAAAATGCATTTCTGTGGTTTGAGCCCTGCCATCTGTGGTATTTTATTACAGGAGCACAGAACAGAATTAGAAACTGATACCGACATTAAGCATTGCTGCTTTCTCTGTAGGTCCCAACACCTGACAGATAATGAAGGACCAAATCAAATCAGATCCAATCAAATGGAATCCAGTGGTGTTTGTCAAGCTCTCTGGGTGGAGTGGTGTGCAGCAGCACCTCCCAAACGGTGCCCAGGGGAAATCAGCATGGAACATTCTGCTCCCCATCCCGGGTAGGATTGGGCCAATAGGGCTAATGCGTCCTGTGTGATCATGTTTCTTTCCCCCCGTTTAGGAAGAGATGAACATCCACATGGAGGCTATAAACAGATGGATTTCACTTTCTCTAGTTAATATCCAAGGCACTTCCTTTAAATTTTTAATTCCATCAAGATTTTGCTTCTCCAGAGCCAGAGTGTACTCTTGAGGAGCTAGCACTTCTGAATTAAAAGAAGAAGAATGCCACACAGGTGGATCCAGAGTGTGAATAAGCAAAACCCAAGGAAGGAGAAGGGGGGGGATGATCTAAGGAGCCCAGGTCATGTCTCCCACAAGGGCTCTTCCCTCCATCTTGGAGGTACCACCTACCTACCTTGTACAAGGACCCTCTGCCAAAAGCATCTTCCTGTGACTCCATCTTGTCAACAAGGTAGACTTTTAGTTGGTCCTCGTCCTTGGATCTGATACCACTTTGTGAAGTCTTCTCAGCTCAGCCACCCTACCCCCTCCTCAAGCCTTTTCTCGAAAGGATCAGGCAGTTACTTTCCTCATTGTTGGCACGGGTGTAGTTTTTAAAGACACTGTATATATAAAACATAACTGCATTTTTTTCAAACTGAATTTAACATTTAACTTGAGCCCCATTCAGCGAATTCTGAGTTGTCCTGCTTCTTTTTGTAGGGAGGGAAAGGCACATCCTATTCTTGGGTCATCGATCTATATTGGCATGTGACCATCTCAGTCACAATGGTTCCTTCCTGCACGTCTCAGTCATCAGCTTCAATCCTTGCTGGCCTCCACAAAACATGGGCTTTCCCAAATGGATTCAAGAGCAAGTTCTAGAAGATAGTCCCTGCTTCTTCTGTCTGACTCACCTCAAGTCTTCTTTAGGTTCTTGGGCTTTCTCTGCTACACGGAGCCTCCACAGGGTCAGGTCAAGGAGGCTTGTGGTGCTCTTCCAAGCCACAGTGGGTCATAAGAACTCAGTGGGGGCTGTCTTAAGTTCCCTCTGCCCCGTCACCATGTCTGCTCCACCATGAGTGTGGGTGAATTCTAGGATTTCGCTTAAGAAGCAAAGTTCAGATTTTGTCTGATCACACATCCCCAAACTCAACAGTGGATCCTTTCAACTGAAGAGGGCAGAGGCGATCACCAGGGACACAGTTAATCAGGACCAGTCTCTGGTCCTCTTGCTTCCCTCCCAACTATGCTCATGCAGCTGAGACAGCCCCCATCATGGGTAGGAAATTCTTGTGGCAAGTAGTCATCTATGAGTTTCATATCTGGACTTGGAAGCACCAAAGCCAATAATTTGAATCTTTTGTTCTCCGGACTGCCTGTGACAGTCTCCCTCATGTCCCTGCACTCCCTGAAACAACGGGCACATTGTGACTTCTATTTCTGTCAAGTATATTGTGTGTGTAGGTGTGTGTGGCTTGTTTTCCCCATTTTTTGAGGTTTTTATTTTTGGAGATATAGGTGTACTATTTTTGCTTCTTTTCCTGTTTTCTCTCTCTGGCTCACTACAATTCATCGATGACAACGCAAATAGCGGCAAGATGTCCTTGACCGTGTAAGTCAGATTCTGAGGCTGAGAGGGCAGGAGATGAAGAGGAGCCTGGGTCCCTGATAACTTCCTGGATCAAAAATCCTTGCCCTGGGCTGCCTAACCCAAGGCAAATAGCCCTAGGCTCAGATTGTCTTATGTGAGAGAATCCTCCCTTTTTTGTGTTTAAGCTCCTAGTCTTTTCTCTTTAAGTAGAGCTAAACCTACTTCTAACTGATACCTGCCATGCTAATCATTTCAAACTCGAGTCTATAAGTATGGGGTAAACACAAAGGTAAACAGGACCTCATTGCCACTCTCAAGGAGCCCACAAGCCGGCGTGATGGGCAGAAACCTGCACAATTTGCACCAGCACAAGGTCAAGTTGGAGAAATGAAGAAAGATGTGCAAAATGCCGTAGGAGTTTTGAGGTGAAGGACATACAAGTGTAACATGGAGCAAATAAAGGGGAAGACTCGGCAAAAGATGGGTCTTGATGGAAAAGGAAAGACTGGTTTTGTTTTTTTTTGTTTTTGGCTGGAGACAGGAAGGGAAGGGTTTTCCAGGTAAAGGGGGATTGCACGGTACCTGTTCCAGAAATGTCCCATTGTCTAGTTTGGCAACATTCCCGTGTGGAGAAGGGCAGGAAGAGATAAGGGTGGAGACCTAGGCTGAGGTTCATTGAATGCCCAAGTAGCAGGGGCAGCCAAAAAAGAGTGATGAGCTTTTCCCTTTTTTCTTCCCACGTTCTTGATGTTCCCTGCACTCAGCCAAATCCTACGACTTCCCTGGGAGCAGAGATGTTAACATTCTGAAGGTTAAGATGGAAATGAAAAGCAGTGTTAATATTTAGCTTATGAAATTCAAAAGAGAATTTAGCAGCAAGACAATGAGCTCAGAAGCCAGGTTTTGTCTTAAAAGGAAGACGATCTTCTGATTTTCATCAGGCAGAGAACAGACGCCAGAGGCCTCAGATCATAGGATTCTGCTACAGTGTTTAAAAGATTCCCGGGTCCCTTTTAGGGCCTGTCTAGCCCCGGAGGCTTGATGCCCACGTAGGAATCAAGAATAAGATAGAACGGAGCTTCCCAACCTGCCTGCTGAGGTTGGGTTAGAGGCACCTTCAAACCCTTGGTCTTTAGGAAAACCTGGCATGACCCAAGGTCGCCATGCTCCCTGGCTGGTAGCTTCTGGACATGAACAGTTTTGTCTGGGACTTAAGCAAAATGGAATTGGGCACTCTCCCTTGTGCTTGGCCTATGAGATGTCTACACTCGCGCATGGACTTCAGCAGTGAGCGGAGGGGTAGGGTGTGTTGCCGTCCATTGTGGACACAGTCTTTGATGCTGTTGGGGATTGCTCTTCTTCCAGGATGAGCTCAGGAGTGTGGGGTGCAATCTGAGGGCCTGTGGTCAAAGTTCAGAGGAGGGGGAGGCCTGGCGGGAGCGCTGGTAGACCCCTTGAGGCTGTTTTTCCATATATCAGATCCTTTTGCCCAAGTGCAACAGAGGCACCCTTTTCTAGTGCCCCAGCTAGCGAAGGAGTGACTGCTCTCACAACATACGCCCCTCCTGCAAATCACTTTACCATTAGCCTGAATGCCTGATGTGGGGAAAAGTTGATTGGAATTCAAGTGCTTTTGCGTTTTCACCAAAAGTTTTAACATACATATGTCCACGAAAGAAAAGAAAATGCCGATAGTCTTTAAATGTCATCTCAACTACTATAAGTTTTGGAGTTTTGGAAAATTCGAAAATTTCACGTGGTTGTAAAATATTGGGTGTCAAAAAGGGCTTTAAATTTATCACCCATTTGTGATAATAGAGTTTCTCATCAGTATCAACTCTCCGGAATTTGAACAGCTCATCATTAAAAACTTGACCAGGTATTGCTTGGGGGCCTATTTTAGGAAAAAAAGCTGATAGGCAGTTTATTTGTTTTTTGTTTCTAGCATTAATTAATTAATTAGTTAATGAATTAACTAATTTACATTCCAGTATAGTTCACATATAGTGTTACATTAGTTTCAGGTGTACAATATAGTGATTCAGCACTTCTATACATTTCTCAGGGCTCAGCCTGGTAAGTGTGCTCTTAATCCTCATCACCTATCTCACCCATCCCCCACCCACCTCCCCTTCGGTAACTACCAGTGTGTTTTCTATAGGTAAGAATCTGTTTTTTTGTTTGTCTCTTTTTTTTCTTTGTTTTGTTTCTTTTTTTAAAATTATGTTATGTTAATCCCCATACATTATATCATTAGTTTTTGATGTAGTGTTCCATGATTCATTGTTTGTGCATAACACCCAGTGCTCCACGCAGAATGTACCCTCTTTAATACCCATCACCAGGCTAACCCATCCCCCCAACCCCCTCCCCTCTAGACTCCTCAGTTTGTTTTTCAGAGTCCATCGTCTCTCATGGTTCGTCTCCTCTTCTGATTTCCCCCCTTCATTCTTCCCCTCCTGCTATCTTTTTCTTCTTCTTCTTTTTAACATATAATGTATTATTTGCTTCAGAGGTACAAATCTGTGATTCAACAGTCTGGCACACTTCACAGCGCTCACCATAGCACATACCCTCCCCAATGTCTATCACCCAGCCACCCCCTCCCTCCCACCCCCCACCACTCCTGCAACCCTCAGTTTGTTTCCTGAGATTAAGAATTCCTCGTATCAGTGAGGTCATATGATACACGTCTTTCTCTGATTGACTTATTTTGCTCAGCATAATACCCTCCAGTTCCATCCACATTGTTGCAAGTGGCAAGATTTCAATCTTTTTGATGGCTGCATAATATTCCACTGTATATGTGTATGTGTGTATATATATATACATATACATATATATATATATATCACATCTTCTTTATCCATTCATCTGTTGATGGACATCTTGACTCTTTCCACAGTTTGGCTATTGTGGACATTGATGCTATAAACATGAGGGTGCATGGACCCTTCGGATCCCTCCATTTGTACCTTTGGGGTAAATACCCAGTAATGCAACTGCTGGATTGTATGGTAGCTCTATTTTCAACTTTTTGAAGAACCTCCATACTGTTTTCCAGAGTGGCTGCACCAGCTTGCATTCCCACCAACAGTGGAGAAGGGTTCCCCTTTCTCCGCATCCCTGCCAACATCTGTCATTACCTGACTTGTTAACTTTAGACTTTCTGACTGGTGTGAGGTGATATCTCATTGAGGTTTTGATTTGGATTTCCCTGATGCCGTGCGATGTTGAGCACTTTTTCATGTGTCTGTTGGCCGTTTGGATGTCTTCTTTGGAAAAATGTCTGTTTATGTCTTCTGCCCATTTCTTGATTGGATCATTTGTTCTTTGGGTGTTGAGTTTAAGAAATTCTTTATAGATTTTGGATACTAGCCCTTTATCTGATATGTCATTTGCAAATACCTTCTCCCATTCTGTTGGTTGTCTTTTGATTTTGTTGACTGTTTCTTTTGCTGGGCAAAAGTTTCTATCTTGATGAGGTCCCAGTAGTTCATTTTTGCCCTGGCTTCCCTTGCCTTTGGTGATGTTTCTAGGAAGAAGTTGCTGCGGCTGAGGTCGAAGAGGTTGCTGCCTGTGTTCTCCTTTAGGATTTTGATGGACTCCTGTCTCACATTGAGGTCTTTCAACCATTTGGAGTCTATTTTTGTGTGTGGTGTAAGGAAATGGTCCAGTTTCCTTCTTCTGTATGTGGCTGTCCAATTTTCCCAACACCATTTGTTGAAGAGACTGTCTTTTTGCCATTGCACATTCTTTTCCTGCTTTGTCGAAGATGAGTTGACCATAGAGTTGAGGGTCCATTTCTGGGCTCTCGATTCTGTTCCATTGATCTATGTGTCTGTTTTTGTGCCAGTACCATACTATCTTGATGATGACAGCTTTGTACCAGAGCCTGAAGTACGGAATTGTGATGCCGCCAGCTTTTCTTTTCTCTTTCAACATTCCTCTGGCTATTTGGGGTCTTTTCTAGTTCCATACAAATTTTAGGAGTATTGCTTCATTTCTTTGAAAAAAGTGGATGGTATTTTGTTGGGGATTGCATTGAGTGTGTAGATTGCTCTAGGTAGCATTGACATCCTCACGATATTTGTTCTTCCAATCCATGAGCATGGAACTTTTTTCCATTTCTTTGTGTCTTCCTCAATTTCTTTCATGAGTATTTTACAGTTTTCTGAGTACAGACTTTGCTTCTTTGTTTAGATTTATTCCTAGGTATCTTATGGTTTTGGGTGCAATTGTAAATGGGATCGACTCCTTAATTTGTCTCTCTTCTGTCTTGTTGTTGGTGTATAGGAATGCCACTGATTTCTGTGCATTGATTTTGTATCCTGCCACTTGACTGAATTCCTGTATGAGTTCTAGCAGTTTTGGGGTGGAGTCTTTTGGGTTTTCCACATAAAGTATCCTATCATCTGCAAAGAGTCAGAGTTTGACTTCTTTGGCGATTTGGATGCTTTTTATTTCTTTTTGTCATCTGATTGCTGTGGCTAGGATTTCTAATACTATGTTGAAAAGCAGTGGTGATAGTGGACATCCCTGCCGCATTCCTGACCTTAGGGGGAAAGCTCTCAGTTTTTCCCCCTTAAGAATGATACTTGCTGTGGGTTTTTCATAGATGGCTTTTATGATATTGAGGTATGTACCCTCCATCCCTATACTCTGAAGAGTTTTGATCAAGAAAGGATGCTGTACTTTGTCAAATGCTTTACCTGCATCTATTGAGAGGATCATATGGTTCTTGTTCTTTCTTTTATTAATGTATTGTATCACATTGATTGATTTGTGGATGTTGAACCAACCCTGCAGCCCAGGGATAAATCCCACTTCATCATGGTGAATAATTCTTTTAATGTACTGTTGGATCCTATTGGCTAGTATTTTGATGGGAATTTTTGCATCCACGTTCATCAGGGATATTGGTCTGTCATTCTTTTTGATGGGATCTTTCTCTGGTTTGGGGATCAAGGTAATGGTGGTCTCATAAAACGAGTTTGGAAGTTTTCCTTCCATTTCTATTTTTTGGAACAGTTTCAGAAGAATAGGTATTAATTCTTCTTTAAAAGTTTGGTAGAATTCCCCTGGGAGGCCATCTGGCCCTGGGCTTGTTTGTTGGGAGATTTTTTTTTTTAAAGATTTTTTATTTATTTATTCATGAGAGACAGAGAGAGAGAGAGAGAGAGAGAGAGAGAGAGAGAGGCAGAGGGAGAAGCAGGCTCCCAAGAAGCATGGAGCCCAATGCGGGACTCGATCCCAGGACCCTGGGATCATGACCTGAGCTGAAGGCAGACGCTTAACCATCTAAGCCACCCAGGCGCCCTGTTGGGAGATTTTTGATGACTGCCTCAATTTCCTTAGTGGTTATAGGTCTGTTCAAGTTTTCTATTTCTTCCTGGTTCAGTTTTGGTAGTTGATACATTCTAGGAATGCGTCCATTTCTTCCAGGTTATCTAATTTGCTGGCATATAGTTGCTCATAATATGTTCCTCTAATTGTTTGTATTTCTTTGGTGTTGGTTGTGATCTCTCCTCTTTCATTCATGATTTTGTTGATTTAGGTCATTTCTCTTTTCTTTTTGATACGTCTGTCCAGGGGTTTATCAATCTTGTTAATTCTTTCAAAGAACCAGCTCCTTGTTTTGTTGATCTGTTCTACTGTTCTTTGGGTTTCTATTTCATTGAGTTCTGCTCTGATCTTTATTATTTCTCTTCTCCTGCTGGGCATAGGCTTTATTTGCTGTTCTCTCTCCAGCTTCTTTAGGTGTAGGGTGAGATTGTGTATTTGAGACCTTTCTTGTTTCTTGAGAAAGGCTTGTATTGCTATATACTTTCCTCTCAGGACTGCCTTTGCTGTATCCGGAAGATTTTGAACAGTTGTGCTTTCATTTTCATTTGTTTCCATGAGTGTTCTTAATTCTTCTTTAATTTCCTGGTTGACCCATTCATTCTTTAGTAGGGTGCTCTTTAGCCTCCATGTATTTGAGTTCTTTCCGACTTTCTTCTTGTGACTGAGTTCTAGTTTCAAAGCATTGTGGTCTGAAAATATGCAGGGAATGATCCCAATCTTTTGGTACCAGTTGAGACCTGATTTGTGGCCTAGGATGTGATCTATTCTGTAGAATGTTCCATGGGCACTAGAGAAGAATGTGTATTCCGTTGCTTTGGGATGGAATGTTCTGAATATGTCTGTGAAGTCCATTTGGTCCAGTGTGTCATTTAAAGTCTTCATTTCCTTGTTGATCTGTTGCTTAGATGATCTGTCCATTTCAGTGAGGGCGATGTTAAAGTCCCTCACTATTATTGTATTGTTGTGTATGTGTTTCTTTGCTTTTGTTATTAATTGGCTTATATAAGTGGCTCCTCCCACATTAGGGGCATAGATATTTATAATTGTTAGATCTTCTTGCTGGATAGACCCTTTAAGTAGGATATAGTGTCCTTCCTCATCTCTTATTACAGTCTTTGGTTTAAAATCTAATTTGTCTGATATAAGGATTGCCACCCCAGCTTTCTTTTGGTGTCCATTAGCATGGTAAATGGTTTTCCACCCCCTCACTTTCAATCTGGGAGTGTCTTTGGGTCTAAAACGAGTCTTCTTGCAGACAGCATATTGATGGGTCTTGTTTTTTTATCCAATCTGATAGCGTGTGTCTTTTGATTAGGGCATTTAGCCCATTTACATTCAGGTTAACTATTGAAAGGTATGAATTTAGTGCCATTGTATTGCCTGTAAGGTGACTGTTACTGTATATTGTCTGTGTTCCTTTCTGGTCTATGCTGCTTTTAGGCTCTCTCTTTGCTTAGAGGACCCCTTTCAATATTTCTTGTAGGGCTGGTTTCGTGTTTGCAAATTCCTTTAGCTTTTGTTTGTCCTGGAAGCTTTTTATCTCTCCTATTTTCAATGATAGCCTAGCTGGATATAGTATTCTTGGCTGCATATTTTTCTCATTTAGTGCTCTGAAGATATCAGGCCAGTCTTTCTGGCCTGCCAGGTCTCTGTGTATAGGTCTATTACCAATCTAATGTTTCTGCCATTGTAGGTTACATATCTCTTCTTCCGAGCTGCTTTCAGGATTTTCTCTTTGTCTCTGAAACTCGTAAGTTTTACTGTTAGTTGTCGGGGTGTTGACTTATTTTTATTGATTTTTTAAAATTTTTTATTGTTGTTAATCACCATACATTACATCATTTGTTTTTGCTTTAGTGTTCCATGATTCATTGTTTGTGCATAACACCCAGTGCTCCATGCAGAACTTGCCCTCTTTAATACTCATCACCAGGCTAACCCATCCCCCCTCGCTCCTCCCCTCTAGAACCCTCAGTTTGTTTTTCAGATTCCGTCGTCTCTCATGGTTCCTCTCCCATTTTTATTGATTTTGAGAGGGGTTCTCTGTGCCTCCTGGACTTTTTTTTAAGATTTTATTTATTTATTTGAGAGAGAGTGAGAGAGAGCATGAGAAGGGAGAGGGTCAGAGGGAGAAGCAGACTCCCCACTGAGCGGGGAGCCCAATGCGGGACTCGATCTGGGGACTCCAGGATCACGACCTGAGCTGAAGGCAGTCGCTTAACCAACTGAGCCACCCAGGTGCCCTGTGCCTCCTGGATTTTGATACCTGTTTCCTTCCCCTTTGTTTTGTTTCTTAAATTCCATTTATGAGTGAAATCATATGGTAATTGTTTTTCTCTTACTGACTTATTTCACTTAGCATAACACTCTCTAGCTCCATCCATGTCATTGCAAATGGCAAGATTTCATTCTTTTTTATGGTTGATTAATATTCCATTATATATATACACCCCATCTTCTTTATCCATTCAATTACTGATGGATACTTAGGTTGTTTCCCTATTTTGGCTATTGTAGATAATGCTGCAATAAACCTAGTGGTGCATATATCTATTTGAATTCATGTTTTTGTATTCTTTGGATAAATATCCAGTAGTGGAGTTACTGAATCGCAGTGTACTTCTATTTTTAATTTTTTGAGGAAACTCCATACTGTTTTCCACAGTGGCCGCACCAGCTTGCATTCCCATCAACAGTGCAAGAGGGTTCCTTTTTCTCTACATCCTCATCAACACGTGTTGTTTTTTGTGTTGTTGATTTTAACCATTTTGACAGGTGTGACGTGACATCTCATTGTGGTTTTGATTTGCATTTCCCTAAGGGTGAGTGATGTTGAGCTGATATACAATTTATGTGCATAGGATCAACCTCAAGTTTCTCTTAAAAGATTAGAAAATATCGTATTTGTGTGTTTTATAAACATTCAAAATTTAGTAACTTTCCTAATACTTGGCCTTTTGTTTATATCATAAAAACAATGTGATACATTTTTCAGAAAGCCACCTGTAGATGTTGCTAGATCTCCTCCAGTTTACTCCAGTGTGCTGACCAAATATCACCACATTTTGTGTTTGTTATGAAAAAGGACTGGAAGCACTGATGAAGAGGAAGAAAAGTGTGAGGTCCCACCATCCCCTCCAAGGAAGGTAGAGGTCAGGCGTCAAGGATTATAGAGTGGTCCAGACGGGTAGGTACCGAGGAGGTAATGGCAGTCTGGGGTGAGAATAGAGAGATTACCGTGGGTAGGGCCTTCTACACTAGGGAAAAATAGCTGGGACCAAGAGGTGGATGGTCTCACATCACCCCAAAGAGCCAGATGTAGCCAATGACACCTCAGGGGGTCAGTTAATCTCGCCACTTTGCAGCAACAATCAGAGTGGATCCAGAGAAAGGCATGGGGGCCTGAGGACCCCTCCCTGCTGCTGTTAGGAGGGGACAGTAACATACAGCGGCCATCCTGGGAAAGTGGGAGGTGAGGGAGCAAAATTTGAAAGACTGAAAATTTGGTCGAAGAGTCTGTGTCCTCCAAAAGAGGACATAGAAACTCACTGTCCTTTGACTAGACAGAGCATTTCAATGAAATCATTTAAACTGTTTCAAACAAAAACGATTAAAATATTACTAATTGCAAATCTAAATTATCCATGCTACTCAGCTAGGTGGGAGCTTCAGGAGGAAGATCAGGCCTGGCCTTCCAGAAGGAAGAGATTAAGCTTTCTGGCCACGTGTGAAGACAGAGTGAGTAAATGAGTAGCCTACAGCAGCTAAGGAGTCAGACTTCTTTTGGTCAGCAATGGGGGGCCTCCAAGAATTGGTTGGTAGCGTCGGCGTTGGCTCTCTGTGTTGTAAATCATGACTACACCTTCTTTTCCCTTTTACTCACTTGTACTTTCCAGTGTATCCAAGCTGGACTCACAGCTCCCAGAACAAGACCCATCTTTGCTCCCCTCAACAACCCAAAGGAAAATCTCTTGTTAATGAAAATTATGTTTTCTGGTTAGGAAAGAATCTGGCCTGATGAATATGCTCATTGGAGGTGTTTTTTGTTTGTTTGTTTGTTTGTTTTTTAAGATTTTATTTAGTTGACAGAAGAGAGAGGGAACACAAGCAGGGGGAGTGGGAGAGGGAGAAGCAGGCTTCCCGCCAAGCAGGGAGCCCGATGCGGGGCTCAATCCCAGGACCCGGGGATCACGACCTGAGCCGAAGGCAGACGCTTAACGACTGAGCCACCCAGGCGCCCCCAAGTCTTAATTTATAAGGTCCTCCTTCGCAACCTGCCCATCTTACTCGTCTCTTGGCCTTTCTTTATTCTGAGGACACAAAAATGCCGTTCTTTTAGGCGAGAGTCCTTGGGTAGCAGCGAGGAGGAACTGGAGAGAAATCCAATAGGATCCAAGGCTTTCCTTTATTTTGACACTTACCCTTGAAGAAGAAAGGGGTACTATGTCCACTGTTTACATTAATTATGAGCCTTTTTTTTTTCTCTCTGAAAGAAGGGAAAACGTTAAGGTTTCAGATGGTAATTGTTTCTTGACTCTGCCCACGGGTCTTGGGAGAAATTCTCCCTGGTAAATGCCACTCACCCACATGCAGTGGAAACGATCATAAACGGCTTTCATAAAGAAGCTGATAGTATGGAGTAATAACTACTCGCCAGGGCGTTGGGGGAATTAATCAGAGAGGTTGTGCAAAGTGGTTTGGAGAGGAAAAATGCAATATAGATGCTAAGTAGCCACATATTTTTCTGGGAAGAGGTGGAGTAAATGTAATCAGGGCTCTGCTCAAGCTGAGCAGCCTGATGGCCACCCCCACACTCTTATTTAATGTTGATAGAATCACCGGCAAAACTTCCAACAGAGACGCTCTTTCCTCCTACCACAATGTAAATAATTTCCGCAGAACTCAGGGCACTGCAAGCTTCAGAAGGCTCGTGCAGAATTGGGGAAAAAGGCCAGGCGTATCGTATTTCTACAGTAGATGCTTAGTAAATATTTGTTGATTTTATTTCATTTTACCCGTAGTTTTTTCGGCCCCCCCTTACCTCCCTCACGTGCTTTTGGATGCCCTTAAGAGGATCTTGCCACTAGATGGCGCTCTATCATCGCGGAAGACCGGCTCTGGGGTTGGTGGTTGGGGAAGGACCTCTCTGATTTTGTAATTTCGCCCAGAAGGCAAGAGTTTTAATTCATTTCCTCCTCATTTCACTTGATAAGAAATCACGACCTTTTTCTTTTTTGAAGGGTGGGTTAGGGAATCCACTGTGTGGTTTTACCTCTGCAGAAAGCAAGTTCAATTTGATTTAATTCTCACGTTGAGGGGCAGACTGTCAGGCTGCGCTCTGTCTAGGAGGGCAAGGCATGTGGTCTTGGTAATGGGCTGTGACACCCCCCCCTCCTGCCGCTAACGCTGTGCCACACGAGCAGTCGGGAAGGTGACTTGAAATTTGGAGAAATGAAGGTGCGTGAACGACTCTAACAATGAAAACGTCTTTCGTTCTCCGAAAGCTAATGACGCTTTAATTTCCACTGGAATAAAAGTACAGTGACCCTTGAGCAACACGGGTTTGCACGGCGCGTTAAAGTACAGCCCTGGAAATGTATTTTCTCTTATGATTTTCTTACCATCTTCTTGCTTCTAGTTGCGTTATTGTAAAAATACAGTAGATGTCACATATAACGTGCAAAATACGTGTCAATCGACTGTGTGATCGGTAAGGCTTCTGGTTACCAGTAGGCTATTCGGAGGTATGTTTTGGGGGAAGCCAAAATTCCTATGGGAATTCTTGACTGTGTATGGGGTCGGCGCCCCTAACTCCCGCTTAGTTCAAAGGTTAACTGTGTTCATTTTCTCGGAATCCTTGGAAAGTCCCATAACGGCCTAAAACGTTTCTTTGCCCTTTAAAAACAGTTTGCAGCCATTCAGACTGTTAATATGGTTTTGAAAATAATGTCTAAAAGCAAATTCTAGCAGATGGGATCACTGGCTTCCACCATACCTAGAATTATCTTTGTGAGAATATTCCCCTCGGCCTTCCATTGTTTATAGGTGTGAGAGGACCTGTTTTAATTTGTTAATTACGTTCTGATCTGTTTGGTGTTTAAAGCGGTAAAACGGGGGTTAAGTCCTTTATAGAACCCAGGGAGTGAGGGGCATGAGTCCTTCACCAGGGTAGAGGCCCTCTGAATAATTGCATTCATGAAAGGAGGTGCACAGTTATCCATAACTATACATCTTCATCTCTACCTACTCATGCTTTATTATTATATCAAGACAGTCTGGGCTACTCAAAAAGGCAACTGGGAAGGAGAAATTTAAAAAGGAAGCCGAGAAACCTGCTCATGAGGCTAGAGGTAGCTGGATCCATGAGAAAGAAAGAAGTTTTTTTTTTAAGATTTTATTTATTTTTTTGACAGAGAGAGACACAGCGGGAGAGAGGGAACACAAGCAGGGGGAGAGGGAGAAGGAGAAGCAGGCTTCCCGCCCAGCAGGGAACCTGATGGGGGCCTCGATCCCAGGACCCTGGGATCATGACCCAAGCCTAAGGCAGATGCTTAACGACTGAGCCACCCAGGCGCCCCTAAAAATCTTTAAAAAAAAAAAAAAGTGTTTAGAACACTGCCTGGCACATAGAGGTCTTTGTAAATATTTGTTGAATGAAAAATCATCTGTGGCACCTTGAGCCCCATAAATACATGTTTCCGTATACATTTGGTTAAACAAAAAGTGTACAAAAGTTATCAAGATGAAAGTACCTTAGGAACTCTTTCTCGCTCCGGGGTTATTTTGCAATTCCTATTATTCCAGTGTATGTTGAAAGAAGAGCTACCTGAGTCACTGTTGTTCTTTAAATAAATCTTAGTGTTTTTGCTCTATAGAATGAGGGTGTGAAGAGATAAAGATTCTA
Organism: Zalophus californianus; assembly: GCF_009762305.2. Lineage (NCBI taxonomy): Eukaryota > Metazoa > Chordata > Mammalia > Carnivora > Otariidae > Zalophus > Zalophus californianus. The sequence goes on from NC_045599.1 coordinate 9,562,665, forward strand.
CTCTCGATTTTTCTAGTTCTCTGCATTCTTTAAAATTAGCCTGGCAGGCGCTTAGAGCCACACTAAATTCAGTAGTCTTCCAGTAGAGGTGATCCTTACTTCTGTAAAAGAATGAAAAGGTATCTCTTTGTTGTTGTTGTTGTTGTTGTTTTTGTTTTTTTAGATGTGTTTATTGTATTTCAGAGCGAGAGAGAGAGAGAGCACAAGCAGGGAGAGAGGCAGAGGAAGAGGGAGACAAGCAGACTCCCTGTGTGTGCAGAGCCCGATGCGGGGATCCATCTCAGGACCCTGAGATCATGACCTGAGTGGAAATCAAGATTCCGACCGACTGAGCCACCCAGGTGCCTATCTCTGGGGGTTAATTTGCAACTTCAGATCTTTCTGAAGGAAAGGACATCTCACAGAGTTAATGCCACGCATCCTACAGTGAGGGCTGGAATCATCACATATGAATGAGGGAAGGAGGTTACTTCGTTGATTGGAGTGAAAAGGACTCTATGTTGACTCTGTGTATTAGTTTCCCACATTGTGTAACAAGTCACTATGAAGTTAGTGACTTGAAACAATGCACATCTATTATTTCACAGTTAGTGTGGGTCAGGAGTTTGGGCAAGGTTCTCTGGGCCATCTGCCTCAGCTGTCATGAGGCTGCAGTCGAGGTGTTAGACTGGCTGCTTTCTTAGCTAAGGGCTCGACTGGGAAGAGTCCGCTTCCAAACTCAGGTTGTTGGCAGAATTCATTTCCCGTGGCTGAACGACAGAAGACCACACTTCTTGGTGTCTGTTGGTTGGAGGCCCTCTTGCGTTCTAGAGACCATCCTGGTCCTAGATTTTCTCAGGAGACTCATCTGTGAAACAGGTTTCAATCCTTGGAAAAGTTGGGGGTGGGGGAGTTTTGTACTCATTGCATTTTAAGAAGGGCAAAAATGTACTCCAATTATTATTTAGGGAGATAGTCAATGCATGTTAAGTAACTATATTTTACTTAATTTGACCACCGAGATAGAATATGTATTTTATTAAATATTGGTAACCAACATAAAATGAGAGAGATTGCCATTTTGGCATTAAAGAGAGAAGGTCTAAATTGCTTCCTTGCATTGTTATCTACAAAATCATTCCATTCTCCTGGTAAATAGTATGAACTATAAAATTGAATTATAAAAATAAAAAAATACAAAATACTGACTTGAAATCAATCTATCATTTTTCTAGCAAATGTATATATTGTTTCTGTAATAAGAAAAATTAAATGTTATTAATAGAGAAATTAACTTACCAAAAGACCTGTGCAAGGGATTTAGAGAGAAGAAGGAAAAAAGTCATTTTATGAGGTATTCTGACGTAAAATTTCACTGGGGAAGAATCCTAGAATGTTTTTCTCAAAGCCCATGAGAATCATAAATCCATGGAAACTTGAGGAGTCTCATATTGCTCTGGTAAGAAAGGACCGCATGAAGTTTTACCTAGGGGTCTAAATTTGCATTTATAAAAAGCTATAAAATTTTTACTATAAACCTTTTTTTTTTAAGATTTTATTTATTTATTTGACAGAAGGAGACACAGCAAGAGAGGGAACACAAGCAGGGGGAGAGTGGGAAAGGGAGAAGCAGGCTTCCCGTGGAGCGGGGAGCCCGATGCGGGGCTTGATACTAGGACCTGGGATTGTGACCTGAGCCAAAGGCAGATGCTTAACGACTGAGCCACCCAGCGCCCCTAAAACCCTTGTTTTTAATCATCTCACCATTACATGGATTTCATCATCCTGTGAGTGAACTCTTTGCCTGTGGAGAGCCTGTGATGTGTGGTTACCCAACAATACAGTCAGGATTCAAGTGTTCCAGTAAGTAGATAAGCAACTTGAAAATATTTGTTAAGCACTGCCGATGTCTTGGGTGCCGTTCAGAAAATACACGGTTTTTCTCCACGGCCTCGTAACTCACAGTACCATGGCATCCATCCTACCTTTGGTTGTCAAAATACAATATTGCACATTTTATGCGCTTAAGGTTTTGTAGGCTCGATGTGAACTTTATAGGTAAGGACAGGTTCTTAATGACTTTTTAAGGCAGAGATTTCCTGTGCCCAGGGTGGGGAAGCTTCATGAGAGACATCAGCAGATGCCTGGGAGAGGGGTATGGTATCTGATGAGAGGCAGGCAGATGGCTGCTCCAGGTGTGGGGACCACCCCCCCAGAAGGTACAGCATCCCAAACAGCTGTAAGACTGGTAGCAGTGGTTCTCAAACTTAAGATTCTGATTCCATCAGAATCACCTGGAGGGCTTGTTAAAACAAAGATGGCAGCCCCCACCCCTAGTATCTGATTCAGCAGATCTGGCTCTGGGTTCTGAGACCAGCATTTCTAACAAGTTCCCCTATGATGCCGATGCAGCTGTTCTGAGGACCACATTTTGAGAAACACTGAGCAGACTAACACTCGGCTTGATTAGGAACTGGCCACTTGCAGAGAGAATAGAGGTGAGGAAACCTAGAAGGAATGCCTAAAATGAGAATGAGTGTCTTGAGACTTGATGTGAGATGTTTTTTAGGGAGTCTTTGGTTGACACTGGCCTCAGGGACAGTCACTTTCCTCCTCCCATACACACTGGTGAGAAAATGAGTAATCTATTGCTCAGGGAAGCATTTCTCATTGTGATTAGGGTCACAGGCTTTGGCTTTTGAGTCACCCGGGACTTGATCCTGAGTCCCCGCTCCACCTCACAGTGCCAGAGCAAGACATTTAACCTCTGTCAAGTCAAAATCGCCTCTCAGCGAGTTCGTGTCACAAAGTGGGTGCTTCAAAGACAACAGTGTGGTGGGTATCCATTCTTCCCATTTGGAGGGAAGTGGTGAATGTCACTGCAGCCCATCCTCCCTCCACCCATCTTTGATAGAGGGCAGTGGGACATATAACCCTGGCTTGGCCAGATAGGGTAGGCAAAACTTTACCTCTACCCATCTTAGGTTTTCAGCTGGGACTCTTTCTAAAGATTAGCAAGAGACAAATAGCTTATCAATGTGTACAGTACACAGCTTTTACAAAGAGTAACTCAAAGTGGTGGCTTAGAACTCCAGCTCATGTAACATCTTCAACGAAGAACAACACATTTGTGGAGAAGTGACAGGGAAAGGAAAGAGATTTTAGGCTTCCAAGGGCAGCAAACCATGGGAAGATAAATCTATGGGAGGAAACTAATGGAGTGAGATTTCTTTGCAGGTTCCTCTGGTTCTGTCTCTGGGCTGATAAGATTCTGTTTCCAGAAACAGGGCAGGGAGGATAGAGAGAACGTTTTCTGCATTTGCTGTTTCTTAATTTTCTTCAGTTCAAAATCTTTTTACATCAAAGAGGCATACTTGGGGTGACATATTCTGGTTTCCTTCAGCCACATAGATGCTCTTTCTCCCTTCAAAAGTGAGGGGGTGGAAAGAATGGGAGAGACAAAAATGAAGAGGTGGTTAGCATTTGTTGGTAGCCGCAGCCCTCAGTGTTCATCTGTAGTGATGGCAGCATCTAGTGGTGGTGGCATTTCACCGAGTGGCAAATTGTTCAGTGCCTTCACCTCTTCTAGATCTTTGACAAAATATCAACTTTAGGTTATGTTCCAGAACCATTCTTTTTTTTTCTCTTTAAATTTTTTATTGTTATGTTAATCATCATACATTACATCATTAGTTTTTGATGTAGTGTTCCATGATTCATTGTTTGTGCATAATACCCAGTGCTCCACGCAGAACGTGCCCTTTTTAATACCCATCACCAGGCTAACCCATTCCCCCATCCTCCAGAACCATTCTTATTTAAAGGAACAATATGCAATATACATCCCAATCCCCCAAGCAAACTCCCTCTCCTCATCTGTACTTTTTTTTTTAAGAGTTATCTACCATGCTGTATATTTTATTTGTTTTATCTGACTTTCCCATTGGAAATAGAGCTTTTTGAAGGGAGGGAATTTGTTCCTTGTTCACTGTTTTATCCTGATGCCCAGAACAATACCTGTCACATAGTAGTACTTGGTAGGTATTTATTGAATAAATGAATGCTATAGGCTTGTGATATTCTTCAGTAAGTTTGCTCTTTGCCTGAGAGCCAATATTTATTTGTTGCTTATGGTTACTGAACTTGGCCAACACAGATAGCTATTATTATTTTTTTAATATTTTATTTATTTGACAGAGAGAGAGAGAGCAAGAGAGGGAACACAAGCAGGGGCAGTGGGAGAGGGAGAAGCAGGCTTCCCACTGGGCAGGGAGTCTGATGTAGGGTTTGATCCCAGGACCCCAGGATCATGACCTGAGCCGAAGTCAGACACTTAACGACTGAGCCACCCAGGCGCCCCCAGATAGCTATTATTATTAAATTTTTAAAAGGAGGTTTTAGTTTCTTTAAAAATTTCCCTCTTCATATGTTGGCATTACTGCTATACTTTATATAGAAAATTTATCAGTCAAGAATGTTCCTTATTAGCGTGGATTTGGTAAGATGCAAGTATGAAACAGCTTTCTTTCTTATTTCCATTTTTTTCTCTTTCTGCCATCAAACATGAGCTGTCAAGTCTTTCCCATCTCAACACTATCTTGGAGAGATTGCATTGTTTTGTGGACACTTTTGGGCATAAAAGTCCAGTCCAGCTTAATTTAATCAGGCTACAATTTCAGCCTCTTATCTAACAGAGAACCCTTCTTCAATAGGCTTGGCTAGGCGCTCACAAGACCTGTGTTGGTAGAAGGCTGGCTTGCTCTTTGTCTCCTTCTCTACCTCTTTCTTTCCCTCTCCTGGGACTTGCCTTTCCTTTAGTGCATTAGATTTTGGGAGGCAGAATGGAGGAAGAACAGATGTCTCCTACATAAGGGGAGTGCTGTGTTTCTTTGTTGGCTAGCCATGTCCTCCATATGGCAGACATCAAATGACCATGCTCTTATTGCTCAGTGGGCATCCCTCTGGCTACCCAGCTTAAGCCTGGATGACCTCCTTGGTGTCCACTTGGCCCAGAGAAGGTACAACTAAAAGTGGGGGGCAGTCCATTCCATTGCTGCCCCTCTTTCAGTCAGCCATATTCCCACAGTTAATTCCCTTTAATTCTCTTCTCAAAGGGCAAAGAGGCAGATTAATAAGTCCATTCATAGGTAGAGTCCACATGGGGAATGGATACCAGTTGCCCCCTTTTTGCAGCCACTGCTGATTTCTTGAATCCCTACCGCTTGGATTTAGGGTCGGAGAATAGCCCTGTTCCTGAGGGGGAATGGAGAAGCCCTGGACTTTCACCTTATGCCAGTATTTCTTAATAGGAGTACTACTGACAGTTTGGGTGGGAAAAATCTTTGCTGTGCAGGGGTCTCCCTTATATTGCAGGGTATTTAGCATCCTTCGATCCTGCCCATTTAATGCCAAGGTCACTCCCAGAAATGCCTCCTCACATTTCCAACTTGCACTCAGTTTGAGCACCATTGCTAGGCCAACAACTCAGTAACACATGAGAATTCTAGAATTTCGAGTCTATCACTTCTACAGGGTGGGGGGAGTCGAAGGTGATAGTTGCGCGACTTTTAAGTTCTGTAGACATGTGTCTGTCAGTTCTTTTTAGAATGTGGGGGTTCTTAGTGCCTATTATCCCCAGCTTTGGGCTTTAGTTGAAATTATGAGACAAGAGAGTCTTTCAACATCCTATTACAGGGTGATTGCAACATGTCTCCAAATGACATGTTTGCATAGACTGTATTATGTCTGGGGTTTCCTTTACATAGCTGGTCCCCTCCTGGTGTGTAGGTTCCAGTTAGACTCAATTGGAAAAGCTGCCCCTTTCCTATCTCCTTCCTCCAAGTTCTTATGGAGGACCCATTTGGTAGAACATCATCTATAAATACAAATCCTATCAGAATCATAATAATGAATTTTAAAAATATTTATTTATTTATTTATTTAGAGCATGAGCAGGGGGAGAGGCAGAGGGAGAGGAAGAGAGAATCCCAAGCAGACTCCACACTGAGTGTGGACCCCAACATGGGGCTCAGTCGCATGACCCTGAGATCATGACCTGAGTCAAAATCAGGAGTCAAATGCTTAACTGACTGAGCCACCCAGGTGCCCCATAATAATGAATTTTTACGAAGTCTGTAGTTTTACAGGATCTTAAAAATAAAGTTAATGCTTTGTATTCGGTTGAACCATGAAATGAGCGCTCTCATAGGTTAAAAACCATTGAATATTGGCAATTTTGCGTAATTCAATTGGATGCCGTTGGTAGATGCCATATTAATTTGAATGCAACCTTAGCATAAAGCAGTAGTGACTATGTTTTAGCAATTGAGACATTAATGTTATTTACGAGAGGGACAGACTCAGATTTTATCTCTGTTGACTGTGAGTCAGTCTCATCTGAAGAACAGGCAAGATAGAAGGGGGGTCAATCTTTTACATTTGCGTTATATCATGTAGTTTTAGAATGTTTTCATATGAATGATCTCATTTGCTCTTCAGACCACCCTAAAATCCACTTCACAGGGGTGCCTGAGTGGCTCAGTCATTAAGTGTTTGCCTTCAGCTCAGGTCATGATCTCAGGGTTCTGGGATTGAGCCCCAAATCAGGCTCCCTCCTTTGCGGGAAGTCTGCTTCTCCCTTTCACACTCCCCCTGCTTGTGTTCCCTCTCTCGCTGTGTCTCTCTCTGTCAAATAAATAAAATCTTTAAAAAAATAAATAAATAAAATCCACTTCACAGAAGGATTTTTGTGCTCCTTACAGGGTACAACGAAAAAATGGGCAGTTTCTATCAGTGTATAAAACATTAATCTCTTAATGGGATCTTCAGTTTTAGAAAACCATTTTGCTAATACTTAGGATATTCTCTCAAATTGATTCTCTAATTAGTCTAAATATTTAAAATGGTTAAATAAAGAAATCCCTTGTTATGATCGTAGTGTTATATGTATTACACTTAATGGTTATATTGTGGTTTTGATGAATAATTTCCACATCCTAAGACGTATGCTTTAAAAGAAATGTCTTTCCTGAATATCTCCAATGCATACACCCAGTAAGAAAGATGTCAGTTTTCTTACAAAAGCAGTGAAGGGAGGAGATTATTGGTTCTGGGAAGGGAGTGTGGTTCAGGGGTCTCATCATGTGGTTTTTGGGCTTGGCAACTTTGTGGGAAGGTTGTCATGGTGGAGCTGAGGTTGTAGCATTGGCTTGAAGATGAAAAGAGAAGGTCTTTTATGGGTAAGAATAAGTGAAACTAGCTAATGGTAATTAAAAAAAAAAAATCCTCAGATCTCTTATTTGTTGGTTACCTACAAACCAGGAGGTCTACCTCCTTATTCTAGTACGTGCCAACCCATGGAATTCCCCCGGTGTGGATTTTTCAAGAAAGCAAGCTCTTTCATGAAGTGACTTTAACCTTTGTGTCCATCCATGTGGATTTGGAGAAAGTACCATAGAGTGGAGCCCTTTAAATTTGAGTGTTATTTAACGTATCTGTTGTTATTGCTGTAGCTACCTCTTTCTTCTCCTGGAGAAGGCCATGAGATCCTTGAGGCTGTGTCTTTTATTCTCCTCGTTCTGGAAGAAGCTAGGATGTCATGCTGATCTGTTTGCGATGAAACCCTTCTGTTTGCCCTCAGTAATTGTTTCTGCTGGCCCTCCTTGTTGACTCCCCAGAGAAGCAGTCTCAAACCTCTGCAGACTTGGCCTCATCCTCAATTCTGCTCTAGTCTTTCCAATCACCTCTAAAAGTCCTAGAAAATGCTGGGGGAATTTCAGAGGTCAAGGGATACTGGGCGAGTCCCACCCAGAGATTTATGTTTATAACAACTTAAAAGAAACAAAGCATTACATTCTATCATACACCCCTTGGCATGTGCATCTGTCTTTTGGATGTGACACGAGATAATTAACACGTAAATACCAATTAGAGTGCTTGGCACAGAGCAACCAGTTAGTGACTATTGTTTTTTATCTGTCTGTCTTTAATTAATAACCTTTGACCAGCAAAGATGGTTTAGAAAAATATTAGGTAACTCAGTTTCAGCAAATATGATGCTATAATGAGTTATGCTGATCTAATGTCCTTGTTCATTTGGTGGCTCAACTAGTATAGCCAAAATATGTGTGTGGGATAATTCTAAACCAATGATAAAGCCTCAAATGACTCCTGTGGTCAGGCCACGTGGATGGATGCACCTTTTACAGCTATTCCCGTACCTTGGATTCAGTTTTCCTACTAGAGGCCACATGATCTCAATGTTACTGCCAAGGATACATCTCCATGAAAGTACTGCGCAATTAGCGGATTTGCAGCTTCTCAATGATACCCGCTCAGTTTCACTGCTGCTGTGATTGGTCCTGCATCCCTGGACTGACTGGGGACCAACACAGTCCCCCACCCTCTTCCAAAACCCAAGAAATAGCTTATGAGAGCCCTCCAACCTGGTGTAATACCATGCGTGACCTATGGTGCATGCTGGGGCCATCTTCAGGGAGAGGGTTGTGGAGGCTCTGACTCAGCTAATACTTGCTTAGGGCTTGTGGGTTACAGATAACTTCTCATTTGCTGCCTCATTTTTTATCCTTACATTAAATCCATGAAGTAGACCCAGCAAGTGTTTTTATTTCTCTTTTATCCATCAAGTTGGACAGTATTGTTTGAGGATACTACTGTTTTCCTTTCAAATGAAAAGTGTATGTCCAGCTCTTAAGTGAATTGAGAGAATGGCTAGGTCTAAGTGAAATGGCTGTTTCACCCTTTTATTTTATTTTTTTTAAAGATTTCTTTATTTCCTTTAGAGAGAGAGAGAGAAAGAGAGTGAGCACGGGGCGAGGGGCAGAGGGAGAGAATCCCCAAGCAGACCCTCTGCTGAGCATGGAGCCCACTGCTGCCATGGGGCTCCACCCTACGACCCATGAGACCATGACCAGAGAAAACTGAGAGTCAGACGCTCAACTGACCAAGCCACCCAGGCACCCCTTGTTTACAATTAAAAAAAAAAATTCTCTTAAGTCCCTGCCAAGAACAGTGGGTACCTGGTAAATATTTGGCCAATGAACTAGTGAATGAAATGTGGAAGGCATCATTATGGATTAATCGATATTCCACATCTGAAATTGGTAATCCTGTATCCTGTGTATTGACCAAACTGGACCATTGACCAATTCCTGGATGTCACTTGCACCTTCCTGCCCCCTATGCTTTTGGTCACTCCATTTCCTCTGCCTTGATTATCCTTTACATCTCTATCAAAATTCTACCCATCCATTGGCCTGGACCAAATACCCTTGTGTCCCTGAAATCTTCTTGGCTTCTTCATCACCATAGATGGAAATAATTATATCTCAAAAGGTTCTTGGGGTGCCTGGGTGGCATAGTTGGTTAGGGGTCCAACTCTTGTTTTGGCTCAGGTCACGGTCTCAGGGCTGTGAGAAGAGATGGAGCCCTGCGTATGGCTCTGCGCTCAGCATAGAGTGTGCTTAAGATTCTCTCTCCCTCTGCTCCTCCCCCCCCCAAATAAATAAATAAACGAAAAGAAAAAAAAGTTCTCATGGCACATTGCTTATGTCCCCTTAGGTCCTTACCATATTTTTCTTATATTAGAGTGAAGCATTATTGACCAAAGAGAAGAGGCTATAAAGCAACTAAAGCGTTCATTTGGGGTCTTAGGGATTGGACTGAAGTTCAAAGTGTGCCCTGTACACAAGCAGGGAGTTCAGGCTCATAAAGGCAAAAACAGCTAGGTTACATAACACATTTTGAAGGAATTAGGATTGGTGCTGACAGAGTTAAACTGACTAATGCACCAATGGCTATTTAGCTAGATGTTACATTATCTCTTTTTCTGTCCAAAGTTCCAGAAGGTGGTCCAGGTGCAATTGACAAGTTGCAATCCACAAAAGTCATTGGGGATGAACAGAATCACCGACAGAAACACTGATATTCAGCCTAAAAACCTAGGGAGAGAATGCAGCCTTTTTCTACAGACAAGAGTAAAATAGTGACTTAAAAAAATGTTTCTAGTTTGGATTTCAGCATGTGGCTCTCCAGTGGTCTCCAAATTATTCCTTTAACTCGCAAAGTCAACAGGGCAGCAACAGAAGCAAGCCTAGGGTATTATCTGTACTCCAGGGAATAGAAGGAACCAGAAAGAACCCCGCCAGGGGCTTGGCCTGGGGTGGGGGTGGGGCTGGAGCCTCCAAGAAGCTGGAGCCAAGGTGTGGCCTGCGGCAGCCCCTTCTTTCTCTTGTACTGTTATTCCAGGCAGTTGCCAGTTCGGGCTGATTATTTATAGATGAATTTGCAGTGTGACAAGCCTCAGGCGGCGAGGTTCCGGTGAAATCCGCATGACATTGCAGATTTCCTAGAGCCAGGGGAAGGAACCTCCCGGCAGCCAGGAGCAATGCTCCCCTTGCCTCCCCCGTCCTTGTTTTTTTCCTTTTAACACAGGTTTCCCAGGGGGGTTGCAAACAAAGCAAAACAAAACAAAAAAAACAAAACAACCCCCCCCAAAACCACACACACCCAAAAACCAAAACCACTGATTCATCTTAAAAGGTGTGATGGTGAATGCCCTAGCAGCAGCTTCCTTCCCCGCAGAGATGAGTATTACGGCCCGCAGAAATCTGGGTTACTGACTTGGAAACCAAATAACAGGGATGAATAAATGGACCAGGGAGTAAAGAGGCTGCACAAAAGGGAAACCCCTTCTTGACTGCATCTTTCATGCTGTTGGACATTAGGATGCCGGCAGACACAGCCCTTAGGTTCAGGTTGCCCAGTAACCAGAGTATGCATAGATTTCCATTTTTACCTTATTTCTGATTCAGGAAAGCTGACACGGTTGTTTTTAAACAGGTAAGCTGTTAGGCAATCACCGGGGGAAACATCAGGATGCAGACAGAGGAGGGTGGTAAGGGAAGAGGCAGCTGCACCCCTGCTTAGAGTTCAGGTGGCAGGTGGAATCCCGCTTCTCCCATCCCACGCGCGTCCCCGGCGGTGGGGGTGGGGGGGGTTCCTTTGTCCCCTCCCCCCCCAGCACATTAATCCTGAGGCTTCACCAATTCAGTCTCTTCTGCCCCCTTGCTGTGAATTTCCCTGTCCCTCGAAAACACCCAGGACTTAATCAGGATTGCCCGGTTTTATTTTCTTTAAAAGTTTATTTTTAACCCAGCCTTTTCTAAAAGAAAAATCAGCTTTTTTGTCTTTTTTTTTAAATGGGTAATTTATGGGTGATTTTTAGCAATACAGTAAAACCAGACAAGGCAGAGTCCTCACTTCTCTCTCTCTCTCTCTCTCTCTCACAGAGAAGGAATATGGGGATTTAAAGCTTAAAATCTTAGGTTAAGCGGTTTTCTTCCATTTGATGGAAAAGCAGCCAAACAGAGTGGCTTTTGAAATCCTACGGAGCAAAGGCTAAGTCAGCCTGCAGTTCCCTCCTGTGGTTAGGAATGAGCTCTCTGGATGGTGTGTGTGCCTCTGGGCTGGCTGTGGCTGGGCGTGTGTGCCCCCGTGTGCAGTTGGGGGTTCATTGTGTGTAGATGGTATCCTTATGAATCTATGCGGACCCCTGACAGGAAGCTTACTCTAATGCTCTGCCCTTGAGAATGGCCATCAGTATTAAGCCAGGCTGTTTAAGGCAAGGCTAATATTTTTCCTATAAGGCAAACAACAATTTAGGAAACCCCACAGAGACAATTCCTCCCGCTTGCCTAGTGTGAGTGGGGCAGGAACGACCATGTGCGATCTGTTGTCTTTTCGTGTTGCCTGCCTGGCAAATTTGTCCTTTAAAATCCCAGCCATGGGCGCCTGGGTGGCTCAGTTGGTTAAGCGACTGCCTTCAGCTCAGGTCATGATCCTGGAGTCCCCGGATCGAGTCCCGCATCGGGCTCCCTGCTCAGCGGGGAGTCTGCTTCTTCCTCTGACCTTCCCCCCTCTCATGTGCTTTCTCTCTCTCAAATAAATAAATAAAATCTTTAATAAAATAAAATAAAATAAAATAAAATCCCAGCCATGGGCGCCTGGGTGGCTCAGTTGGTTAAGCGACTGCCTTCGGCTCAGGTCATGATCCTGGAGTCCCGGGATCGAGTCCCGCATCGGGCTCCCTGCTCAGCAGGAGTCTGCTTCTCCCTCTGACCCTCTTCCCTCTCGCGCTATCTCTCATTCTCTCTCTCTCAAATAAATAAATAAAAAATCTTAAAAAAAAATAAAATAAAATCCCAGCCATTTTTTTCAGAGCTCTGTTGGAATGAAGGCAGAAACAAAAGGAGCCTTGGGCTGACTGGTAGCTGTCTTTAGCACTTTGATAGATCATGGAGATCATGTCTATCAAAAACCCTGGACCTTTGCAAAAGTCACCTGACATGTGTGGAGTACCATAGCTGAGTGTTTAGCGGGATACTTGAAGTCACTAATAACCGTGTGTCAACGTCCTCTTGGTCGAATTAGCAGAACCTGCCAGGAGACAAGTAACCCCCAAGGCTGGGTGTTTTGTAAGGCGTTTAGCCCTTGGTTCTCCAGTGGTAGCTTCTTGGGTTAGTTATAAATTCCTCATGGGAAACAGGGCAGTTCCATGGCTCCAACATGGGACAAATCAGAGTATGTTACAAAATGTTGTTTCTTCTGCAGCATTGCTCTAGGGATGAAATCTGGGTAAGATGAGCATCAGGGTTAATGCAGATGGGGAGAAAGATGTCACAAAAAAAGCAAAAATGTCCTGAAATGGTACTTGAGTGGGGGTGGTGACGCTCCATAGTCCTCTAGGTAAAGGAGGCGGTCAGCAATCATTGTGGGTATTTCTATTTGCTTGTGTGTATTTGTGTACCTGTGTGTGTGTGTATATACCTATATATATATTTGTGGGCACAAATATGAATACGTAAGCACACGTACTAACCTATTTTTCACGTGAGCGGACTACATTCTCTCACTCTCAGAGCTTGGATTCCCTTGAAACAAGGGAAGCGATCAACCCAGATGGTCCTCTGCAGGAATGTCTGACTGCAGAGTAGTCAGGTAGGCCAGGCTGTGCACTTTTCACCATGTAGGGTGTCCTCAGTAAAGCTGTGATGAATTGAATTGTGTGGGAGAAGGTGGGAGCCGGGAGAAGAGAGTCGGGAGAGCCAAAGGCTGAGCTTCTCGTCTGGTGGGGAGTACAAAATGTTGGCTCCTGAGGCGCCTGGGTGGCTCAGTCGTTGAGCGTCTGCCTTCGGCTCAGGTCATGATCCCGGCGTCCTGGGATCAAGCCCCACATCGGGCTCCCTGCTTAGTGGGAAGCCTGCTTCTTCCTCTCCCACTCCCCCTGCTTGTGTTCCCTCTCTCGCTGTGTCTCTCTGTGTAAAAAAAAAAAAAAAAAAAAAAAAAGAAAAGAAAAGAAAAAAAATCTTAAAAAAAGAAATGTTGGCTCCCAGGGAGTTGAAATGCCAGAAGCAGAATCCGCAGATCCAGAGGCTAAAGTGCGGCTTCCCAGCAGACGGACTCCACCTGCCCACTTCAATTCCAAGGACCCCACAGGAAAAGCTTTTCTTTAGATTAAGGGGAAGGTAGTCTTGTTCCCCTCGATGGCCATGGCCACAATCTACGTTTTCTCCATGGCTTGCCACTCTTTTTCCCCTCTAAGAAAGAAGGAAACGGTGAATCGCTTTGATTTCAAGGTGACCATATCATTGTCGGTTGGGTTTCAAGCTCCCCTCTGCCACTTTGGGGCTCAGATCAGCAGAGAAATGGTTTTTATTGAGACATGAATCCTAATCCTCCAGGAGCGGAATGTACAGTTTCACAGCATGGACACGTTGTGTGCGGGCTGTCAGCGTCGGTTATGCTGGGGCTCCCGAGGATGCCCTCAAGGTTGTGTCTGTTCACCAGTAATAACAAAAATGGTATCGACTCTGTAGTGATTTATCATATCGTGCCCCCTCTTAAAGCCGTCTCTGGTTCTGGTGTCACGTGAGACTTTTGTGGAGGAATAAAACCATGTGGCCAGGTAAGCACGTACAGTATTTCTATTTGGTTTGCCTTCCTGTCTGGTTTCCTCAGCAGGCTCTCCATTCACAGTGAGCATGGGGTAAAGATGGAAGCTGAGGAAAAATGATAATGGGATGCAAGCTGTCCTTGTTCCCCAGTGACTTGGACGAATGTCAGTGAACTTTTAGCTAGTGGAGAAAAGAGGGTTGAAGCAGAAAGTTTTCTGGGGCGGGGGGGGGGGGCACGCTTTTCACTGTAATCTATCTTTTGTGAATTCAAGCCCCACATTGGATGTAGAGCTTACCTAAAAAAAATGTCAGGGCTCCTGGGTGGCTCAGTTGGTTAAGCATCGGACTCTTGATTTCAGCTCAGGTCATGATGTCAGGGTTGTGAGATTGAGCCCCGAGTTGGGCTCCACATTGAGCATAGAGCCTGCTTAACATTCTCTCCTCCTGCCCCTCCCTGGTACCCCCCTCCCCTAAGCTCATATGTGTGCACGCATGCTCATTCTCTCTCTCAAAAAAAATTATGTCCCACAAGTGCCTAGAAGTTGGGAGGGAAATAGTAGGTCAGATGAAATGCTCAGATCCTTGATACACCTGTGCCCTTTGGGGATTGGTTCTGTATGAGCTGTGTCACAAATGGGAGGGGGTCATTATCCCTCAGGAATATTCGGGAAGGCATTGGGGAAGAGTTTGAGAACCTATGTCCTAGGGACCCTAAAATGTCTCAAAAATCACAAAATTGTTGCAGCAGAAAGTATCAACTTTGAAAACCCCTAATGAGGGTGGGGAGGAGAGTATTTTGGGCTTCCCTGTGTAGGGGTTGTATGAAACTGTAGAAACAAACATATGTGGTCTAAATATCATGCCCACTGCAGTCAAGAAATTTCCCACTTGTTGTAAATCTGGCTTGATTATAGGAAATGAGAGCACACACTTTAGGGTCTTCAGCACCTACATCCAGCCTCTGAGGTTATGGAAAGTCGGAAGAAATATGATGCATCTCTTTCTAGTTATTCAATGCACAATTAAAAAAGCATTTATTTATTGTTTTTTTTTAATTATTTTTTTTATTTTAGGTAGGCTCCACGCCCAACATGGGGCTTGAACTCACAACCCTGAGATGAAGAGCCTCATGCTCTACCGACTGAACCAGCCAGGCGCCCCTCGATGCAGTTTTTTATTTTTGCAAGAGCAGTTGGTCAATCGTTAACTTATCAGTTAGCTTTTCCCATGGGTCCCTAATATTTCTTCCTCTACTTCACTTCCCTCAAAAGCAATGAAATTTGGTGATGGAAGAAGAGTGTATATGAGGAGTGTCTTTATTATTATTAATAATTATTTATGCTTAGAGAAAGTATCCATTTTTGATCAAGATTATGTTGTATTTAGCTAAAAAAAATTTTTTTTTGCCATCTCATGACTGTACAATCTAGAGAGATTTCAAAGTCTTGACTTGAGCACATGCAGTAATTAGGAGGTATTACTAGGTTAATTAGAAGATGTGCCTCTTAATGATTCAAAATTGTTCAGGGGAGAAAATTGCAAGAGAAGGGAGAGTACAGGGGGAGGATTTGTCTCTAAAAGCTGCTCTCCCGTGAAGGTCATGCTATTATTATGCATGTGTTCCTGTTAGAAACGTTCATCATGCTTGCTTCCTATCGACTGTCTTAAGTGAACAGTAATGTATTTATTAAAATGATTTCCGTTCATTGACTATGTTAACGCGAAAGCACGAAACCAGCTTTGACCCTGACATTATTGGTTAATTGGTCTCCTTGAAATCCAGTCTTCCCCCAGATACTCTATCCCCTGGACTGATGTCTGCAGGTCCCTCTGGCTGGATTCTCTTCCTTTATCTGCTCTTGCTGTGTGGCTGGATCTGGCGCCTCCCTGCATGGTGTCCCAATGTCTAGAACCCACTTTTCTAGCTTAGACCTTTCTCCGGAACCCCTAATCCCCACATAAGCCCGATGCCTCGCTAGCCTCCCCAGAGGCAGCATATCCCCTGGGAATTCATATCCACCCCTCTCCACACATCTCAACTTGGACCCTTCTCTCCCCCTCGTTCAGCAAATCCATCCAAGCACCAAATCCTGTAGATTCACCTTCCTATCCCCCTTTTCAGCTCTGTCACTGCTACTGTTGGTCCCTTGTCCTAGGTCTGCCCCAGGGCCTCAGGAGCACGAACGTTCCCCTTTTCTTCCCCTTTGGTTCCTTCCATGCTGTGGAACCAACTGGTAAACTACGCCTGGTGTTATGGAGATGGTGCGTTGTCCACATGGACTGGATTGGAACCCTTCGGAGCTGCGATGCCGTGGAACATCCTGGCACGTTGGTAGTCCCCATCTGGGACCTCCCTGGGGCGGACTTGCAGAGCTACCTGTTTGGATGTGACCTTCTACTTCCCATTCCTTGATTTTCATATTTATTTTATTTTTTAAAAAGGTTTTATTTATTTATTTGTCGGGGGGGGACACAAGCAGGGGGAGCAGGAGAGGGAGAAGCGGGCTTCCCGCCGAGCAGGGAGCCCGATGTGGGGCTCGATCCCAGGACCCTGGGATCATGACCTGAGCTGAAGGCAGACGCTTACCCGACTGAGCCACCCAGGCACCCTTGTATTTTCATACTTAATAAAGGGTGCGCCCAGTATCCTTATTGGCACCTACCCAGCTGCTCCTTCCTTGGTCGTAACCTCTAATAACCCAAAGGCCAGTTGATTTCCTTCCAAATGGTTTGCTTCTGCAACCAAAACTTTGTACGGAGTAGATGCTCCCCTGCTCGTTATATTTCTCTGAAGTTAGCTGTAATTGGCCCATCTTTTTTCATTTTGTTTTCTCCTTCTTTCTCCTCCTCCTTCTTTTTCTTCTTTAACTCTCCATATATTTTTGGTTTGGTTTTGGCAGAGGCTCTCCCCACCCTTTTTTAGACAGGGTGAGGGGGAGAGGGAGAGGGAGAGAGATAGAATTTCAAGCAGACTCCCCGCTGAGCAGGGAGCCTGACATGGGTCTTGATCCCAGGACTCTGAGATCATGACCTGAGCCAAAACTAAGAGTCAGATGCTTAACCGACTGAGGCGTGCCCTTTGTTTTTCTTTTATATTTTACTGCTCATCATTCTCTCACTTATTTCTGTTAATACTGCACACTCCCTATTTTTCTGCTTAGTTTGTCTCCACTTTTCTTTCTTTTGTTTTTTTAAGATTTTATTTTTAAGTCATCTCGACACCCCACGTGAGACTCGAACCTATAATCCCGAGATCAAGAGTTAGATGCTCTACCGACTGAGCCAGCCAGGCCGCCCTGCACTTTTCTTTTCTGTTACAGCTACCTGATTTCATTTAGACCCTCTTCTTTCTGTGAGGTGAATAGTGGGTTTTCCTGGCTCCAGTTTTGTGCCCTCCCCCTCCTTCCACATTTTGGAGCCCAAGGGAGCTCTTTGTCCTACTGTACAAGGCCCTTCATCTATCTCTCCCACCCTCGTTTCCTGTACTGACCTACCTCGCAACTTCTGTTCCAGCCATAAGGAACTGCTTGTGGATCTTTAACATCTGGTGTGGATCCTTCTGGAACCCCTGGACACTCCTGTTTGCCCTCTCTCTGTAATGCTTTCCACCATGCACTCCATCCAGTTGCCTTAACTAAACTATTCCGTTTTCAAAACCCCATCCGTGGTGTGAACTCAAGAATCCTTTGCCTTGAAGACCTTCCTGCTCCCTCCCACAGTAGAATTGTGGTTCCTCACTTAAGTTCCCGCTGTGTCCTGCACGTGCTTCTCAAGAGCATTAGGTCACACTGTGGAGGATGATGGAATCGAACCCCACACCACACGGTCCCTCCTGTGTTCGAGGATCTGTTCGGGGCGCTTACCCAGATCACTTGCCGGTTACATATCTGTCTCCCCATTGGGCAGGAAAAGTCTTAAATTTTTATTTTAAAATTATTAGCTTTTATTTTACTTTTTAGAATATTTTATTTATTTATTTGAGAGAAAGAGAGAGAGCACAAGCAGAGGGGAGCGGCAGAGGGAGAGGGAGAAGCAGACTCCCCGCTGAGCAGGGATCCTGACATGGGACTCCATTCTGCTTTGGTTTCTAAGACCAATCCCTCTGCTTGTGTTCTGGAATCACCCTCTCTCACTTTCTCAGGGACCATGTTTCTACAAGTATTTGCTTTATTTCTTGCATCTAGTGCGGTGGTAAACAGCTCATATTGTTGGTTTTCAAATCTTGGCTTTGCAACTAACAGCGTGACTTTGAGCAGATTAATGGACTTCTCTGTGCCTTTCTAAAATGGTGATAGTTTTGATAATTAAATGAGCGATATAAGGAAGTATGGGGGCCAATGCCTGGCACAGTGTAAATGCTGAGTAAGGGGCGCCTGGGTGGCTCAGTTGTTAAGTGTGTGCCTTTGGCTCAGGTCATGATCTCAGGGTCCTGAGATCGAGCCCCGCATTGGGCTCCCTGCTCGGTGGGGAGTCTGCTTCTCCCTCTGCCTCTGCCCTTCACCCCGCTCAAGCTCTCTCTTTCTCAAATAAATAAATAAAATCTTTTTAAAAAAATCATTTGCAACAGCATATAAAAAAATGCCTCATTGTCATCATTGTCCTGCATTAACAAATATCCCTTGGGTTCTTGTTCCCCTCCGGCTCCTGCCTCTTTTCCATCTCTGCTTTGCAGCCAAAGTGGTTGAAAGAGTTGCTTGTACTTGCTGTCTTGTTCTCATTTTCCTTTCTCGCCTTAACTCAATGGGTGGGGCTTTCATCCAGACCCCTCTAGTGAAGCAGCTCCTGGTCAAGGTCACCAGTGATTTATACCTCGTCAGGGTCCCTTGTCCATTCCTTCTCTCTTTGTTCCCACTGCTGACCTCTCAACAGCAATGGACGTGGTTGATGATTCCCTCCTCGAAATGCATTTCTTCTTTGGGCTTCCGTGACATGGTAAGCCTGGTTTTCCCCACCTTTTGGGCCCCTCCTCCTCAGTCTTGATGCTTCCTCACCAGACCTCTGAAAATAAGAGTCCTCCAGGCGCTCAGTCTTTGGTCCTGTTCTTTAACCAGATTCTCTTCCTCCCTGATCTGACCTCGTCCCATGGCTTCAGATACCAGTTATGTGTTGACGAATCCTCAAATTGTTATTTCCAGCCCCAAATCTCTTCCCTGGGTTCCCCACTCAGATATCGAACTGGTTCTTACCATAGGAATGCCTGTTAGGCATCTGGGATGTAATATGTCCGAAATAGAACCATTCACTCCTCTCCTCCCAAGTCAACCCCCTTCCCCCCGGCCCCCCAGGTAAATGGCACACAATCCAGTCTTGGCTGCAGCCTGGGCGTGCTCCTTCACTGCTTTCTTACCTCGATGCCCAATTAGTCAAAGTCCCTGCAATCGGGACATTATTTCCAGTCCCCAGCTCTGCTTTTCTGCCCCGTCTTTCTCAAGCATAAATCAAATCATATCACCCTTGCTGAAAACACTCGAAAACGTCCATTATACTTAGAATAAAATCCAGGCTCCTTGACATGACCTAGAATCTTGTTCTTTCCCAGCTCTGGGACCTCACGTTCTTCTGCTTTCTCCCTTGCTCTCTTCACTCTAGCCGCTTTGGATTTCTTTGACCTTGAGCGTGGCAAGCTCTTTCCAGTATCCGGGCCTCTGCACGGGGTTTTCTTTACCCGGATTTTTACGTGGCTCCTGCCTTCTCCTACAGATAGCCTCTGAAGTACAGCAGTAGGTATCGACAGAATTGTCTATATTTATTTAGAACTCTCAATTTAAAGATGACCTCTTTCATGGCTCTGTATTTTTTTTTTTATAACTCTGATGGAATAGAGGTCTAACTTCCTTTTCTCCCCCAATTTGGCCAGTCATCCCCATGCCATTTATTTAAGAGACAACCATTTTCTATACTGATTTGAGATACCAACAGTGGATCCCCTAGATGATTTGTACTGGCATTTTTTTGAAAGATTTTATTTATTTATTTGAGAGAGAGAGAGCACGAGTGGGGGCAGAGGGGGAGGGAGAAGCAGGTTCCCCGCTGAGCAAGGAGCCTGATATAGGATTTGATCCCAGGATCCTGGGATCACGACCTGAGCCGAAGGCAGACGCTTAACCAACTGAGCCACCCAAGCACCCCTTGTACTGGCATTTCTTGCAAAAGAATTGGTAAATGTCCTTATCCCGGCTCTGGATTTCATGGGATAGCCAGCAAGTCCTCTGGATTGTGGTCAAGGTTTCTCTTTGGTTGAAAATTTCTCTGCCGCTAAGAAATTTCAATTTCAGGCTGGCATCTACTATCCAAAGGAACGTATTAGTGAACAGCTCTATCTTGTAAACGTTATAAGAAACATCCAAGTGAAATGCCTATTAACTAACCTTCTTATCTGGGAAATGATTTTCTCATCCCTTCAGCTCAAAATCTTGTGATTCTAGGCCCGGGCTTCTTCAAAGCTTTTCCCTCATATTTTCGAATGAACTCTACTCGAGAAAGTTTATAGTTTCCATATGACATTCTTTGCTTTCAAGATCAGAGTAGAAATTCAACCACATATAAGTATTTCTTTCACTGGAAAAGCAGTAGGTATCTGTCAAAACCCAAGACGTGGTGTTTATATTCCTCAAGGTTCTAAACTTTCCCTCACATCCATCTTTGTTCCCTTTTTTACCTCAACTTCCTACATTTCTTTTTAAATATGTGACCAGACCACATGTTAGTAATTGTGGACGCTCTGGAAGTATGCCAGAATCGTGCAAAGCTTTACTTTTCTTCCCCTGTTAGTGCTGGAAATTTCTGGTTTTTGGAAGGAAACTGAAATGCAGATATATCAATGTTTTCTCAAGGTCCTTCCCCCCCTCCCCAAATTACTGTGCTGAATTTGTACCTTATTTGGACAATTTCCATATTGAAAGGCTCAGAAGGCTCTACTGTGTGAGTTCTCTTTTGCCCTCTGAGGAAAAGGTCTAAACATTTTAAATGGAAATAGCAAGCCTCTTATGTAGGAAGTGTGGCTGTAGAGTAGAATGACATTTTGATAACAGAAAGCAAGAGAACTCCCGAACAGAGCCTGGCTTCCCTATTCTCGGTGCTAAATAAATAATGCATTTTTCAAAGCCCGTGTCTTTGGATGCAAACCTACTTTTTGGTAAAAGAGAAAGGCATTTCGACTCTATTATTGGCCTTTGGATTGTTTCTGTTTTCCACCAATGCTGAAATTGCAGTCAATTAGGTACTTTTTCTTGTGACAGATTGGAAACCAGAAGGGAGCTGATGAATTCAAACAGAGAAATACGAGCTAAAAATGTCTTTAAAGCCCTTCTTTGCACATTTTCTCTTTAGAATTTATAGAGTACATTAATTTTCTGATATAATGAATTATGAGATGCTTAGCCTTATGTAAAGTTAATAGAAGGCGTGCTTTATTTCGAATCCCTATGTATTTTTCAGTTTATTTATTTTAATCATGTGTGTTCTGTTATACATTCAGTGGCCTGGACTTCCTTGCCTCCTTGACAATCAATGCGTGGTGTTTCTGTTTTTGTTTTTGTTTTTTTTTTTAACACTTGATTCCTCTTGGATGATCTATGATCACTAACCTTTTCTGAGTTTGCAGCACCATCTGGATTTCTCATTCAGAGTCCATGGAGTGCAAATGATACATTTCTTTTTATGGTTGGGCATAATTTTTTGGGTTCCTGATGGGCACAACTCCTGTCTCAATATCTTCATTTTGAAATAGATATTTTAAATCCACTACGTATCAATCTGGCCAAGCAGTGCTCGTGTTTGAAACATTTAGTGAGGGGGGAGGGGATTTGGTGGATGATTTTGGCGTCCTGCCCCAATCCCCTTTACCCATCAATTTATTTATTTTTTTTAAAGATTTTATTTATTTATTTGAGAGAGAGAGAATGAGAGCCAGAGAGCACGAGAGGGAAGAGCGTCAGAGGGAGAAGCAGACTCCCTGCTGAGCAGGGAGCCCGATGTGGGACTTGATCCCGGGACTCCAGGATCATGACCTGAGCCGAAGGCAGTTGCTTAACCAACTGAGCCACCCAGGCGCCCTACCCATCAATTTAAAGATTATTTATTTTATTTCTCACAGAGAGGGAGCGCGTGCACGTGCCCACGCACAGGCTCCCCACTGAGCAGGGAGCCCGTTGTGGGACTCGATCCCAGGACTCCGAGATCATGACCTGAGCCGAAGGCAGATGCCTAATGACTGAGCCACCCAGGCGCCCTGATTTGCCCCTTCTGTCTTCCTAGCCACTAGACCAATAGCTAAGGTCAAGCCTCAGCATGACCCAATGGGGAAAGGTTAGGTTTGCTAGTGGAGGGGAGGGGTGTTAAATGGAAAAGGTGCCGCAGGACTGACTGGCAACCAGGAGAGCATGCTGGGGAGTGAATAGTGAGGTGTTGGATTAGGGGATATGGAATTTAAAGTTGTATAGGGGAGTTTTGTTTTTTTTAAACAAGATACTCTTCTTTTATACAGGATTTAACAGCCTGCAAGGACCCTGGAGATAAGTCTAATATTCTGCTGGGATGGGTCTTGGAAGCTTGGAAGAAAATATGGCCCCCCTAAATTGGGTAGAGAAGCTGGAATTGCTAGGAATGACTCTGGAAGATTTCCAGTGAAGCCTTTCCCTTAGCTCACACCTGCCTTGACTTCACGGGAGTTCCCCTCCACTCAGCTGTTGAAGGTGGGAAAACCTGAGCCAGGTTCATGGATGAGTAGCCCTGCTATATTTGGAGAAGGTGAAAATTCATTGCTCTCACATCTTATCCCCACTGCGGGGTGGTTTTGATACACAGCAGTGTGGCGAAATACTACCTATGGGCAGAGCTCTGGGCAGTGTAGTCATTCGCTGTGTGGAAGAAATGGCCCAAGGTAAGGATATATAGGGATTGATGAGCAGTGGCAGTGGCTTAGCTAATTAGTCAGGGGCCTGAGGGATTTTTGGGAGGAGGCACATGGTTGGACATCTGGGAGTAGACTTAAGTGTGAATTACTCATGCTAGCATGCCGCAGACGGCATCTACTGGGCAGTAGTCACTGGCCACGGGGACACAATGACTCAGCCGGTTGATGTCAGCCAAACTTTTTTGCTGGCCATCCCAATGCTTGGGCAATGAGCTTAATGAATGGAGTAATCACAGTGGGAGTACGAAGGCTAGGTAGGGACTCAACAGTGTGGGTTCTCTCCATTTAGACTTAGCTAAATGCTGCTGCCTGATGCTGAGCTCCTGATACCCCTCAAGGTGAGCAAACTGCCACTTGGTGTCAAATGGATTAAATTGAACTCCTTCTATACTAGAAGGAGCAACACTTCATTGTGGCTGGGATAGACACTCTGATTATGGGTTTGACCTTTCCAACGGCAATGTCTCCATCCGAACCACTGTTCAAGGGCTTAAAGAATGACTCACCGTCACTGGGTCCTGCATTGCATCATGTAACACCAAGGCACATACTTTATAGAAAACAGGGTGTGCAGGAGGCATATGACCATGGGATCCATATTTCATCCCTTATCATTCAGAGGCTGCTGGACTGATGTGTCAGTCAAGTCCTCCAGGAAATAGATGCTTCTGAGAATGAGCACTGGAAGTGGATATAAAGCTTTTGAAAGATTAAAGGAGGATGAAGCAGGATCAGGTATGGAAACTTTCAGGCTATGATGGAACCTCACATCTGTGGAAAAAGAAGAGAGGAAGGAGGATGGGGGATGGCAAGGTGCATACCTCGATGGCCATCTGACAAAATCAACAGGGCAATGGTTGCTTCTAGAGCCGCACCTTGGGCAGAGATGCTTCGTTGTGGGCTGATGGCAGCCTGGGAAGAGTGTGGCCTCCAATCAATAAGCTGAGGCAGATCTTGAGGGGGCTGTCAGCCAGAGGATGTCCCCTGGAAGCACTCCTTGAGGCTGAACAGCAAATTCTTTCTTGAAGGGAGGTTTGAGTGGCATCCTTCCACGGCTGCCACCATTGACACCCTGTGTCTTATGGATCCACACACTCAAGGGGCAAGTCCCTCAGGGTTCCAGCTGGCTCTGTTCATGTGGGGAGACTTAGCAGCAGGGAGGTGGTAGGACAGTCTTGGGGCTGCCTCTGGTACTCATCATTTTCCTCTTACATGATCCATTCTAAGTTCCCCTGTTTTCAGCTGTCCTTGGTGCTTTACCAGGGGGTGTGACCTAGGCCCTCATTCTGGAGGGGTCTGAGCCCCTGGTAATTCTGTCCTCCTCTGGTTGGGGCTGTGGCGCTTGTCCATTTACGTTCACAACTGGACGGAGGAGTCCCAAGGGGTATCCTTGTGGATCACCCAAATTCCACACATATTCCTCGTCTCCATCTCCACCTGATAATCAGGGGCAATCACAACTGTCCTGGTGGTGACTGCTCTTCTTGTCTGTTGTTCCCTGGACACCAGGTGTTCAAAGAACCCAGGATGCAGTCTTAACCTGCGGTTCGCGGAGACCTTTGCTGTGTTCTCTGGCAAGAGTGTGCCCCCCATCTGTGGACCAGGACGTTTAGCCCTGAGCTAAACAGTGCCCAGAGCTGAAATGCTGCCGTGGGATACTGGGAATGAAGATAAAGGGGTGATTTCTGCTTCTGTGCCTTGGTTCCTGGATCCATGTATTCTTCTTAGAGATCTCTGATGCCGTGTGGATACCGCATCCTGAAGATGGCACCCATCCTCACCGGGAACTGCCTGGGAGCCTGCACTCCAGCTTGAGGGATATTGACACCGTGACGGCAGGGGCAGAGCTCATGGCTGCATACAGTAGGGGTAAACAAAAGGCTGCGTACTGAGAATCAGGCTGCCCTTTCCTCTTCTCAGACACCGATAACCAGGGAGGAGCAGGGAAGTGTTCAGATTTAAAAAAAAAAAAAAAATTCCTAATACTGATATTTGAATGTACCTGAGTAAATGTCCAACTCTCTGCTGGTGGGGAGATCTTCTTAAAAAATCAGATTATAGGGGCACCTGGGCAGCTCACTCGGTTAAGCATTCGACTCTGATATCCGCTCAGGTCTCGATCTCAGGGTCGTGAGTTCAAGCCCCGTGTTGGGTTCCACACTGGGCTTTAAAAAAAGAAAAATCAGATTATCTGGTTATGTTTGAACATTTGAAAAGTAATACTGGTAGGCATTTGATAGATGCAATGGAGCATGTGAAGAAAAATTAAGCACAGTACCTAGAAAACTAGCATAGTATTTTGAAAACTAAGGAGATCGTGTTGTTGTTGTTTCTTTTTAACACCACCTACCAACTTCTGAATTTAATTATTTATAGGGTTTATAGCCTCCTACTGGAATGTCAGAGCCAGGGGGCCATGGGGCTTTGGTCACAACTCTATTCCAAGTGTTTAGCATGGGAGCTGGTGCACAGGGGAGTTTAACTAACAGTAGTTGAATAGTTGAACAAAAAAGCAAGCTATTCTTGTTTATAATCTAGGAAACCAGTATAATATAGGAAAACTTGGATATAAAACCAAACCCTATTATAACATGATTTAATAGTCATGTAATACAATATTAGAAGTCACAACACAGGGCGCCTGGGTGGCTCAGATGGTTAAGCATCTGCCTTCGGCTCAGGTCATGATCCCACAGTCCTGGGATCGAGCCCCACATCAGGCTCTGTGCTCAGCGGGGAGCCTGCTTCTCCCTCTGCCTCTGCCTGTCGCTCTGCCTACCTGTGTGTGCGCTCTCTCTCTTTGTCTCTCTCTCTCTCTGTGTCAAATAAATGAATAAAATCTTTAAAAAATAAAAAATCACAACATGATTACCTGTAACAATATAACAAGTAACATAAATATACAATTATAATCTGAAATAGAAATATTTTTTTTTAAAGATTTTATTTATTTGACAGAGAGAGACACAGCGAGAGAGGGAACACAAGCAGGGGGAGTAGGGGAGGGAGAAGCAGGCTTCCTGCTGAGCAGGGAGTCCGAAGTGGGGCTCGATCCCAGGACCCTGGGATCATGACCTGAGCCGAAGGCAGATGCTTAACAACTGAGCCACCCAGGCGCCCCTGAAATAGAAATATTTTGTAACAAATGGAATCAAATAATATTTTACTGTTTATGTTATAATTAATATATATTCATTAGATTGCATTATGATTATATAATTAGCATAATATCATATGCACTTCAATTTGATATAATTATAACATACTACAGTTTTTTTTATTTTTTATTTTTAAAGATTTATTCATCCATTTTAGAGAGAGAGCAGGTGGAAGGGCAGAAAGAGAGGGAGAGAGAATCTCAACTAGACTCTGTGCTGAGAATGGAGCTTGACGTGGGGCTCAATCCCAGGACCCTGAGATCATGATATGAGCCGAAATCAGGAGTCGGGCTCTTAACTAACTGAGCCACCCAGGTGCCCCATTCACAATAGATTTAAATGTAAGTTGACACATTATACTGATTTGGAGGTTTGTAGATAGGTGGTACGAATTTAAAAGCTAAATTATCATTTCCCATATTTGGAAATCAGTCAATAACATACCAAATTTTGAAGTGAGCAAATGGCAGAAGAAACATATTATTTAGAAACATGGAAGGTGAACACTGGAAGAGACACTTGGCACAGTTGAAACTGTTAGATCCTGGGAAGTCGAGTGGACATTTGGGGAAAGTGAGAGAAGTGTGTGTGGTTTCTCTCGATTGGCCTTGTAGTGTGTTTGATTCCTCAACTCTGATTACATTGATAAAAATACCCATTAAGTAAATCAATTCTCCAAACAATTCATTTGAACAAGATGCCACGCAATTTTTGTGATCATCTCAGACATATTCCTAGACTTTCTGAGGACTGTGGAATCCAGTCGCTGCGGTGGCTTATGCCCTCCGTGCTTTCCAGAGCAACACTTTAACAGGATCTCTTTTAAGCATTTGCAAATGGGCCTGTACAAGAGAAGAATGTAGAATTTCTTCTGACATCCGGAGTTAAGATGAACTTGCATTTTACAACGGAATCTGTTCAGATGAATATTTGGATTAATTTGTGCTCGTGTATGGAAACAAAATGTATGCTATTGAGAAATGCCAGGGTGTATGTTCTGTTTCTTTTAAAATGAGTTAGCAGGAGAGGTCCTGGGGATAGATTTCAGGACAAATACCTGCATATGCTGACAATATCTGCCTAGGTCTCCTCAATGTCAATTCCATTGACCTGTGCACTGTCTTCTTGGTGCTTTCTCTCAGGAAGGGCTGTCCTTTAAGCCGCTGGAGATAACTTTGCTTAGTGCAAGGAGAGCAGGGAGTGCCTGGGAATCCAGTGCCTCCAGACCCAGCCCTTACCTGGTGAAAGGCAGGTGTGGGACAATAAATACTCAGTGTCCCTTGCTCCTGATGGGACAGTGGCTTCCACTGTCTCCAGAGGTCCCCCGCCTTCCTCCCGTGGGGTTGAGCAAATGCTAATTCTCTAAGACTTGGCTTGAAATCTCATCCTTGCATGGCTTCCTTCCCTATTCTGTCTCCTCCTCTACTCCCCCACTGTTTGTTCCTCAGAATACTTCCTAATAAATCGGTTTCACAGGACTCCGCATCTCAGGGTCTGCCTCTGGGGAAGCCGATCTCAGACACTTACCAGATGGAGGTAGAATTGGAAAGACAGAGCGGCAGATTGTTGTATGATGATCCTTAGGAAGTTTCCAGGCTCTGACTTTCCTCTGATGACAGATCCTGCTTTCTGTCCCCACAAAACTGCCGCATGGTCTTCTGTAGGGTTTTCAGGTTGCCGGGGGGGCGTTGTGGAAAAATTCAAGGTGTATTTAAGTCAAGCTCCCATTTTTTGCCTGCCAGCAGGTTATTTGCTAATCGATAAGTGACTCGTTATTTTTGTACTTGGGAAGGGAATTCCTTTTTAGCATTCAGATTCGTGGGTCTGCTTTGTAAACAAATTACTTCCTGTAGCATAATTTATTTCAGTGGGTTGGAAGCAGCACTAAAAATATCTCTGGTATCTGCATAAATCTATAAATATAAGAGGGAAGGAGAAAAATGAGAGGTGGGGGGAAGGCTGCTAATATTGATCATGAATCTTCCATGCACCAGACGTGCGCCTGTAATACGCAGAATGAGAGGGTGGGGCAAGGTCATGCAGTTAGTGATCAGGGAGCCGGGCATTTAAACCCCAATAGAACAGAACAGCTGTTTTGTGGTTTTATTCTTACAATTCTGCTGCTCTTATCTTCATTCGTGCAAATACATCAGCCTTTTTGGTTTAATTGCCCCGTTCTTTTGCATTCTCATCCCCAAGAGCCTAGGTCAGGGCTCAGTGGACATCTCTTTTTAGTGTGTTCTGGGGTGTCTCTGTCTCCAGAACACAGCTGAGGTTTCCCAGTTACGTCTTCTATAAAATCAAGGTTTTTTTGGTTTGTTGTTTGTTTTATCATGGCCTTTAGGGGCTCTCCAGCAGTTGAAGGGAAGTCTTCCTTTTGCCAATTGCTTTCATTGCCTATTTGCTCTGGCATTCGCTTTTGGCCAAAAGGATAAGCCAATTTCTTATGCGTGTCCAGAGGACAGAACAATTTGCTTTTGAGCTATGCATGCGCCTTGGATCTTGGGCCTTGGCCTTGGGCCTTGGACACCCTCTCAATTCTTTTTTCACCTCCCGACTCTGCTGGAGGAGGATGGGTTGATCCGTGTGCCCTTTCCTCCAGGGGCCAGTATGAGAATCCTTACCAACGGAGAGAAGGCCATGGTCTTTATCAGTCTAGTCTCCCCCATGACTGGGGTGCTCCTCTCTGCCCCGCCCACATGCTCACCCGAGCACTTTTGTGCCTGTCGATGGCCCCACTCTATATTTCCCCACTCTGAACAGTTACATGTCTCCTCATGTATTCTCCGAGGAACCACTTGGTCAAACTGCCAATTTCCTGTCGTTTTCTGCTGTTTGGATCATTTTTGTTGTTGAAGCAAACCATCAGAGAGTCCAGAGCTCAGAACGGAAATAACTTCAGAGATCATCTTTCTGATCCAATCCTCTCCACTTAATTTATCCGATTCATGATGTAAATCATTTCATGATTAAAAGTCATGTAATTTTTGGTTCAGGAAACTGAAGACAAAAAGGAGAAAACGGAGATCTCACGTAATGCTACCATCTAATGCTAACGGCTACTAATACTTTTGTGTGTCTTTAAAGAAATGCTGTTTATGCCAGGCATTTAAAAATATAGAACGGGGGTGCCTGGGTGGCTTGGTTGTGGGGCATCCGACTCTTGATCTCAGGTTTTGATCTCGGGGTCATGAGTTTAAGCCCCACATGGGGCATGAAGCCTACTTAAAAAAATAAAAATATAGAGTGAATATTTTATTTCCTTCAGACTTTTTTTTCTTTCAAGATCTTATAATTAAACGTGTAATAACTAAGGGCATACTCACTGTTCAGAATTCTAACAATATAGATCAAGTGAGATGTCTCCTTGGCCTCTCTTCCCTGCTCCTCTCCTCAATCACTGTCATCAATGTAGTGTGCCTCCTTTTTCATCTGTTTCTCTGAATTTACACACACGTATGCACGCAGAGAAACACGTAGTCTTGTTTTATATATATCCCTACACGAATTATGTCATTATCTGTGTTCTGGCATGGAACTTGCATTCTTTTTTTTTTTTTCTTTTGGAACTTGCATTCTTTACTTAAAAATATGCTCTAGGGGCGGCTGGGTGGCTCAGTCCGTTAAGCGTCTGTCTTTGACTCAGGTCATGATCCCGGGGTCGTGAGATTGAGCCCCGCATTGGGCTCCAGGCTCAGCTTGGAGTCTTGCTTGAGAGTCTCTCTCCCTTTCCCCCTGCCCCCTCTAAAAATAAATAAATCTTTAAAAAAAATAAAGGAAATATGCATATTTAATGTTAACTAGGCTGATAAAGTACACCTCCTCCCTCAGCAACAGTTGTTTGCCCTGTTGGAGTTTTATCGGTCCGATGGGGGGAGGGGGCACAGGTAGCAGGTAATCGTTTGAGTCTGAGTCCTCCTGTTACTCGAATTCAAAACTTAAACGCATTTACAGCCATTGGTGATTTTTCTTTGGCGAGTTGCCTTTCCTGTTCATATCCTTTGGCTAAGTTTTTTTTTTTTTTTTTTTAGATTCATAGTCTTTTTAAATTTATTCCTGAGGGGACTGTATATATTTTATGCTGTTAACTAAAGTCTTGTTCTCTTTGCTTTAGGAACACTGTCTACTCAGACATGAGGCCGTGTTTGCACCTGGGGCCGCTCGGTCATGGTGCCAAGGGTAGGCAACGTGTGCTCACCCCGTAGCTAAATTCCCTCTCCGCTTCCCTGTGGATGCTTCATCTCTTTATGACACCATTCTCGAGGGACTGGGGGACTATGCCAGTGGGGAGAATGTAGCAGTAGCTCTTCTCCCTGGAATACAGACCCCTTTTTTCTGCGGCGGGGTGGCCAGTCACCGGGGACACTGTCCTTATGTCCTGGCTTACAGTTTCCACCCCAGGGCTCCAGTCTGGGGGCGGATGCCTTCTGCTGATGAGGCTGGGCACGGACTGCTTGCTTAGGGTGCCTACCCAGCCATGCTGCCCGCCGTGCAGGGACCCCGTCCTCTCTGTCCTCCTTGTGTGAGCGAGGTGTTCCCTGGGCTCGTCCCTACCTTCCGTGGCTGCCCCTTTCTCGTGTATGCTACAGGCCAAGGCTTCCCATTTCCTTGGATCCCACTCATCTTTCACAGAGCCCTCAGAAATGTATGTGCCAAAGCATCCCCCTCCTTGTTTCTCATGGCTATTTTGTAATTCAAATACATTTTTTTAAAATATTCTGTTATGGCCAGAGATTTGTGGCCAGAGATTTGTATCCAGAGGGCAAAGGCTTTGCCAGCCTTTTTCTGTGAGGGCCAGGTAGTAAATATTTGAGGCTTTGCAGGCCAGATGGTTTCTGTCTCAATTGCTTAGCTCTGCTTTTGTGCAAAAGCAGCCGTCAGTGATAAATGATGGTTGGATGTGGCCGTGTTAGAATCAACCTGATTTATAAAACGGGCATTGGGCAGGATCTGACCCATAGGCCCTCATTTGCAGACACCTAACCTAGACACCTGTTTTGTTTTTTTTTTTAAGATTTCATTTATTTATTTGACACAGAGAGAGAGAAAGCACAAGCAGGGGGAGCAGGAGAAGGAGAGGGAGAAGCAGACTCCCTGCGGAGCAGGGAGCCTGATGCGGGGTTCGATCCCAAGACCCTGGGATCATGACCTGAGCTGAAGGCAGGTGCTCGATCGACTAAGCCACCCAGGTGCCCCTAGACGCCTGTTTTTTTTTTTTTTTTTGTAACAGATGAGCTGTTGGGGGCCTAGGGAGAGATTTGCCCAAAGCTAGTCAACTAGTGAGTGGAAAAATGAGATCTGTCACCTCTTCTGCTTACTCTGTGAATCTGTGATCTCTCTTCCACTTGGCTCTTTTTGTTAGAGAGATACCTAAACACATCTTCCTTGGAAACAAGGAGGTTACTTTCAACTTCCTCTGTGTTCTGTGACTGGAAAGCAAAGAAAGCCAAGGCCATGTCACCTGACTAGGGAGCCACTGGGGAGTCAGAGAGCTGGGCATGCTCGGTGGGTTGTTGGCATCGGGACCAATGGGCGCTCTCGTCCAGCCCTTGGCCTTCCCTTTTAGGACCCGGTAGAGACATCTGGCAAGATTAATGAAGCATAAAGTATTTGAGCTCTTCTGAGACAAGATTCTAACATAACCATAAATATTATTACTCCATTTTAGTCCGTGCGGCCCCACAAGGCATAGAATTTGATATCCTGGTAAAAGCCGTGTCTCTTTTTGTCTAGTTTTGGGTGATAGGTAAGGGCTTACACTTGAAGTTTGGGTTGAGACTTGAGTCTGTAGTCTGCCACTTACAAGCTGTGTGAGCTTGAAAAAATTACTTAAACCCCCTGCTTGTCACTCAATGTGAGTGAGAAAAATGAGAATTATAATGCCAGTCTCATAGGGTTGTTGTGAAGATTAAGCGAGATGATGTATAAGAAGGTAATTGCTACGTTGCAAAGCATTGTAAAAACAGAAGTTATTAGTATATGGATTGAGAATAGAAGCCCTGATACAAACAGCAAATTAGTGCTGATGGCTGTGATTGGGTATTTGAAATGCAGGGAATGGGGCATATAGATGAAACAGCACACTCCGAGCATGTTAACTAGCAAGTCTGTGTGACATTTAGTAGCAATGAAATGATAATTTATTTTGGTTTGAATTTTATTGTTCCCAGGAGCTTTATGTCAAGTTAGCGCATCTACTTTTAATCTTTTTACAATTATCTAGGAGAGTAAATTAAACTTTTTTTCCATTGGGGGTGTTGAAATGAAGTGTCCCCTTTAAAAAGGCAACTGTATAAAATGTGGCACTGCTTTGACCTGAGGAGTGCCATGCTCTAGTGAATTGCACCTGTTTGTTTTATAAAGTCATTCTTCATGCTCCTTCTTTTATTTAAAGCAAGGTGGTAGGACCTCATGGTCGGGGGGTAGGCCCTGGATCTAGCGCCCACCTGGCTTGAATTCCAGCTTTCCCATTTCTCAGCTACTTCCCTTTGGGCAAGATCCTTAACTCACTGTTTCTTGCTTCTTTCATCCAGAAAATTGGGATAATAGTTCATACCATTTTTTAGTGGCTTGTTTTAAGAATTTAATGTGTTACTGCACGTTAAACTGTTTGGAGCAATGCTTGGCATATACTGAGAACTCACTAAGTATAGGCAGACCTCAGAGATACTGCAGGTTTGGTTTCAGACTGCCAAAATAAAGTGAGTATCACAGTAAAGTGAGTCAAGTGAATTTTTTGGTTTCCCAGTGCATATGAAAGTTGTATTCACACTACACTGTAGTCTAAAAGTGCGAGATAACATTACGTCTCAAAACCCCCGACAAGGTACATACCTTAATTAAAAAAAAAAAAAAACCAACACTATATGGCTAAAAAATGCTAACCATCATCTGAACTTTCAGTGAGTTGTAATCCCTCATCACAGATCCCCATGACAAATAGAGTCATAATTAAAAAGTTTGAAATATTGTGAAAATCAATGAAATATGACACAGAGACATGAAGTGAGTGAACACATGCTGTTGGAAAATTGGGGCTGACAGTCTTGCCCGATGAAAGGTTGCCACAAACCATCAATTTGTAAAAACTGCCAAATCTGCAAAAAGTGCAATAAAACAAGATGTAATAAAATGAGGTATGTCTGTATTAGATGTTATTACCTATTGCCAACTGTATGCTAAGCATGGCACAAAGGATCTAAGAGACCTGATCCATGCATTAAGAGCACAAAATGAGCAGATCTAGGATTTTAAAAGTACTCTGCTCTGAGTGATGTGGGGAGAAAGAGTTGGAGGTGCACAGAGGCAAAATGGGGAACCGCTTAAGGAATGAAACTGTTGCTTAATTTTAAGAAAACCTCGAACAGGCCCTCAAGACCTGGGTTATGCTTTGCATTTCCTTTTATGTCTCTATTGCACAAGTGATGAGTGGTGGAGCCTGGTTATTTATTTATTTATTTGACAGAGAGGGAGAGAGAGAGAGAGAGAAAGAGAGGGCATGAGGCGCCGGGGTGGGGGGGAAGGGAGAGGGAGAAGCGCACCCCTGCTAAGCAGAGAGCCTGACATGGGGCTTGATCCCAGGACCCTGGGATCATGACCTGAGCCAAAGACAGATGCTTAACTGACTGAGCCCCCCAGGCATCCCAGAAGCCTGGTTTTGACCTCAAAAATCTGTCTTTTTCTGTGGTGGGCCATCACCAGGCCTGCTCCCTGGACACGTCTGGCAGCCCAGTGGCCTGGCAAGGAATCAAGTGGGGTGATAGCTATGTTGTATAAAGTGCTTTGTCAGTGCCATAACAGCTGTGTTATGTCACCGTCATGCAGTGGTACATTTTGAACCTGAACTTGGATATTAGTTTGCTTGATGCACGGTAATACATGTGTGGGTACTGATACTGATGTATCCTGCCTACATCCAATGCAAGCTCGCGGGCCTACAATGAAACAAGAGGTGGTAAATCTGCAATGGCTGGCTTCTCTGGATCTCAGGAGAGGGTCCCTCATTTCACGCAGGCTGCTGAAAATACTAAAACTCAGATGCACTTTCTTGAGGAGCAAAGGGAGGTGCAGCAGAACTGTATCCATACACAATATTGAAATCCCTTGGTCTTGCATGTATTTTTGCATCCTTTGTTTGCTTGTTCAGTGGGAAAACAAAATATAAGTGGTGAAGCTCAAATCATTGCTTTTGCCAGTCTTTGCACCCTGAACCATCTTTGGGCTGGCCTCTCTCCTACTTTACTGCTGTGCACTCCACCGTTACTAAGCTCAGACTTTCCCCGGATGCCCCATGCTGGTGGAGAATTCACTACTTGGAAATTGTGGTTTTCACCACCAGCAAAGAGTCCAGAAGGACCACCTCACTGTGGAGAAACTGGCATTAACTGTACAAGAAACCCGACACCCTCCACAGGAAACTTTTATCTTCGGAGTTTCTCTGTGGACCATTTCTTAAAGATCTGAGAATGCTCTCCATAAACTGGGGTCCAGTTATGAAGAGAACTGACATTTTTTCCCTTTGGTCTCTTGCCATAGCTGAGATCAACTAAAATTTTCTGAAAATATTAATATTTATAATTTGAGGGAGGTCAGCTTCCCATTATGGTGGGATAAAGATGGTGGTAGTTCCTCTCTGCAAAAGCAAGTACAAAACTGGGTACAACTCTCAAAAATAATCATTGAGGGGCACTCGAAATTGACCAAAGGCAGACAACAGAGAACAATTTATCCTTGAAAGTGAGAGCGTCTTAGGGAAGAACAGCAGGTTATGTGGCCCTCTTGTCTGAGGCTCCCTGCATCCCCTAGGGTTGTCAGATAAAATACAAGATGCCCAGTTAAGTTTGAAGTTCAGATAAACAAAAATTAATTTTTTAGCATAGGCATATCCAAATACTGCATGGGATATATACTAAAAAATACTCATGATTTATTTTAATTTCAAATTTACTTATTTAAAAAAATTTTATTTATTTATTTGAGAGAGAGAGAGAGAGCACAAGCAGGGGAGAGGGAGAAGCAGGCTCCCTGGTCAGCAGGGAGCCAGATGTGGGGCTCGATCCCAGGACCCTGAAATCATGACCTGACCCGAAGGCAGATGCTTCACCAACTGAGCCACCCAGGTGCCCCTGAATTTCAAATTTAACTGGATATCCTGTATTTTATTTTATTTTTTTGCTAAATCAGGTTGTCTCCCCCTTCTGTCCACTCCACCCCACACCCCAACAGTGGAATCAAGAATGTGGGGCTGGATGGGAAAACCAGTAGCTTTACTGGCCAGAGAGGGTGTACTTGATTTGGGGTGGGAAGTGGGGATGAAAACCTGTGGATTTGTTGGCTAACAGTGATGAATGTGGCTGGGAACAGGAAAAATCATCTGCTTTACTAATGTGACATTGCAGTTCTTGGGGCGAGTGTTAGGCCAGTTAGCAACTTAATAGAGACATCATAGAAATGAGCACAGCTCTTCAGATCTCCCTGGCTGAATGGAAAACCACAAAGATGCACAAAGGAGACCTGAGGGAACTGAGAAGAAAAGAAATCCCAAGGAAGACCTAACTGATCGCAAATTTGAATACATTCCCAGACTTATCAATCAGGAGAGGTTGTACGCTTTCTGGGCATAAGATGTTTGAGTTCAACTTCTACTCCAAGTATTGACTGACCCATGAAGCTCTGCAGACACAGGGGAAACCATGAAGACGCCATGGTAAAAAAAAAACCACACAAATAAAAATTTAAAAAATCTGTCCAGAAACATCAGTGACTGCACACCACAGGGGAGACAGATTTTATAGTGTAAGTCCAGGCAAGTTACAAAGAAAAGGGAAAAAAATCCTCAGAAAAATGAGACAGAATTAGAGTTATTAGTTATTAGTTATTGGAGTTATTAGATATTATCTAAAATATCCGGTTTTCAATCCAAAATTATGAGACATACAAGGAAGCAGGAAAGTGTGATGAATATTTTGGGGGAAAGAAAAAAGCAATCAACAGAAACTAATTCTAAATGGGCTCAAAGACCTCTAAGCATCTATTATAAATATGTTCAATAAAATTAAAGGAAATTGGGTTTATTTATTTGAAAAAACTGGCAGTGAAAGCAAGTAAGAAATTGCAAAAGAGAAATGGAAACTATAAAAAATATAAAAACAAAAGGCAATCTGGCATTGAAAAGTAAGATAACCCAGTGCAGAATTCAGCAGATAGGCTCAACAATAGATTTGAAATGGCAGATAAAAGAATAACTGACCCTGAAGATAGCAATTACCCAATTCAGAGAACAAAGGGAAGAAATGAGGTTAAAGGACAGAGCCTCAGAGACCTGTGGGATAATACCAGGATAAGTCTCTAATATTTGTGATAGGAGTCATGGAGAGATGAGAGGGAAAGGGGCAAACAAACAAACAAAAAAATTGAAGCAACGGCGATCTAAAACTTCCCCAAATTTGATGAAAACCTGTAATCTGCAGATTCAAGAAGTTCAAAAAACTCCATGAAGGATAAACACCAAGAGAAGCACATCTAGTCCTATCACAGGATAACGGCGGAAAGACCTAAAGAGCAAGTCTTGAAAGGAGCAAGAGAAACATGACTCATCGTCAAAGACAAACAATGGTGTGGAGAGTGTCTGACTTATCAGGATATAATGGCATCCAGAAGGCAGTAGAATGACAAGTTAAAATGCAGAAACAGTGTCGTTCAAGAATTCTCTACCCGACAAAGCTATTTATTCAGAAAACAAGAGTGAAATAGACTTCCCAAATTAATAAACACTGAGAGTATACCTGCCCTATGAGAAATACTGAAGGAAGTCCTTCAGGATGAAAGGAAATGACAATAGATAGCAACTCAGATCCACCAGAGGGAATGAAGAGCACAGGAAATGATAAAGATGTAGGTCTATATAAAAGACTGTATACCTTTTTTCTTTTTTCTTCGAATTTCTTTAAAAAGCATACCATTGTTGGGGCACCTGGGTGGCTCAGTTGGTTAAGCATCTGCCTTCAGCTCAGGTCATGATCCCAGGGTTCTGGGATCTAGCCCTGTGTCGGGCTCCCTGCTCAGTGGGAGTCCGCTTCTCCCTCCCCCTCTGCCCGTTCCCCTGCTTGTGCTCTTTCTCAGATGAATAATTAAAAATCTTTCAAAAAAAGCATACCATCGTTTAAAGCAAATGTAAGACTGATTTTGGTTTATAACATAAATAGATTTAATATTTATGATAGTACCATAAAAGATGGGGAGAGGAAATGGAGCTTACTGGATGAAATTTGCTATATTTTATAAAAATTAAGTCAGTATTGTGGTCGGTGCCTGCCTGGCTCAGTCAGTAGAGCATGCAACTCCTTTTTTTTTTTTAGATTTATTTATTTATTTATTTATTTATTTATTTATTTATTTATTTATTTTAGAGAGAGAGCAGAAGGGAGGAGCAGAGGAAGAGCGAATCTTAAGCAGACTCCACACTGAGGATGAGCCTGCTGCAGGGCTTAATCTCACGACCCTGAGATCATGACCTGAGCCGAAACTGTGGGACGCTGAACTAACTGTGCCACCCACGTGCCCCGAGCATGTGACTCTTGATTTGGGGGTTGTGAATTCAAACCCCGCACTGGGTGTAGAGATTAGTCAAAAAAAAAAAAAGTTAAGTCAGTATTAATCTGAAGTAGATTGTGATGAATTAATGGTACATAATAATTCTGAGGTGACTATCTAACCCCCCAAAAAACAACAATAAAAAACAAAACTAAGAAAAGCTTAAGAAGTAGTAGAGGAATTAAAATAGTATCCTAGAAAATATATATTTAATGCAAAGGAAGGCAGTAAAAAAGAATAGGATAAATACGACAAGAGACATATAGAAAACAAATGGTGAATTGTCAGACATCAGTTCAACTCCATCAATAGTTATGTTAAAAGGCAGAGATCATCTGGATAAAAAAGCAAGACTCCACTATGCACTGTGTATCAAAGATACATAGTTGTTTAAAGACAAACACTGGTTGAAAATAAAAGAACAGAAAAGGTACAGCTTGCCAAAAGTAGCCATAAGAGAGCGGGAGTGACCATATAAACTTCAGACAAAATAGACTTTTTGACAAAGAATATTACTGGAAACAATGAGGAATATCTCTTAATCATAAAGGTTCAATGCATCAGGAAGCTCTAACCTTTATAAATGATTATATATTTCACAACAGTCTCAAAATACATGATGCAACAGGACAGAATAGAAAGGAGAAGTTGACAGTTCAGCAATAATGGCTGGAGATTTCAGTAGTCCTCTCTAATTAATGGAATTACTAGATAGAAAATCAGTAAGAATATAAAAGAAAATCACTTCCAACTTGACCTATCTGACATATATAGAATACATCCAACAATAGCACAATATACATTCTTGTTATTGTTGTGTGTCTTGTCATTTTTGATTGAATACTGGACATTTTGTATAAAAAGAATAGTAGAGCCTGAGGTAGATAGGATTTATGCCCAGAAATGGGCATGACTCTTCTCAGTGTTTCATGACAGAAGATTGAGCCAATGCAGCTTCGGTTTAAGCTGATTGTATGTTTTGTTGTTGCTATAATTACTATTAATGTATCACAGTCTTTTAATGCCTCTGGGCGGTGGTGGGGGGGGATTGCTGCTACCTTGTACTTAATGTGGATTCTAGGGTGCTGGTGGATTTTTCTGTGTTCCCAACTTAAAGCAGCACTGACTGCCTACAGGGTCTGTCTCTGTGGCTCTTATCTTCCTCATATTGTATCCTCCCAGTTGTTGGTTATTGGGTGCGAAGCTAAAGATGGGGGTGAAGTGGGGGCTCTTCATTCTCTTGGTCCAGGCTTACTGAGCCAGACCCTGGGTACATGGATCTCAAGAGTAGGGTTTTTTCAGCATTCTTGTCCCTCAAATGGCAGCCAGACTCTGGCTAGTATCTATGGAGAATTTGGGGCAGGAGAGAGTTCCCTGCTCTTCCCTGAGTGGTAGCTGAGCTCTGCTTTGTGTCAACACAGAAGCAGCACTAGACCTTTGCTTGAGATGAGTGACAGGTGGGTTGCCTTGTTGCTCCACACCCCAGCCCTGGGGGGAGATTGCTAGCCCTTGTTGCTACTACATGGTTGGTGGTGGGTTTGAGGGGGACTGCCCGACTCTGCTCTTGGAGTTCATCTTTGCCTGGGACGGGGGAGAGAGGGAGGGTTTTCCACACCTCCACAAGTGGTGTTGGCTTCTATCCCTGCCCAGAGGCAGTGACTCTTTGCCTAGGCTGTGTGGGTGGGAACACTTCCTGCCCCTTCCCCAGGACCCACAGTCCTTGGCTCCCGCTTCCAGAAAGGTCTCCCTTCACAAAGGGAAAGTAGGT
Organism: Zalophus californianus; assembly: GCF_009762305.2. NCBI lineage: Eukaryota > Metazoa > Chordata > Mammalia > Carnivora > Otariidae > Zalophus > Zalophus californianus. The sequence continues at coordinate 9,602,049 of NC_045599.1, forward strand.
GGGGCCTTATGTGCCTGTGCACTGGGGTGGGGGTTGGAAGGTGGGGTGAAGGTGTGCAGACTTCCTGTGTCTGGAGCAACCAGGAATGTGAATGTGCCTCTGGCCCACACTTGGCCTTGAAGAATTCCTTAAACATGTATCCATTTTCTGTTTAAACCCTCTTTTAAGGCGGTTGCCTCTTTAGGCTCTGCTTTGCCACAGGTGAAGCAGTTCAAGCATCTGGCCTCTCCCAGGGGCCGGTCAGCTGAAATTTAGTTCACCTGTCTGCCTTGCTGCTTCAGCCCTCCAGGGGGCTCAAGGCAAATCATGATTTTGTTGATTATCCAGCTTTCTGTTGCCTTCAAGGTGGGTTCAAGATCAGTTCTTTTGTGGCTTTCCGCAACTAAGGGGAAGAGAAACAGGACATCTCCCATTTCCAACTTTCTTTTTGAGTCTCCTGTCCCACAGGTAGGTAACAACTCCTCACCCTTTTGGGGGAGAAGATGATCATTAAGTCTCTATGCACCTGAAAAGAAATGGAAGCCATCAAGACACCTTATCCTTCCTTCTTTAAGAGTTGAATGAAGGGGCACCTGGGTGGCTCCATCGGTTAAACGTCTGCCTTTGGCTAAGGTCATGATCTTGGGGCCCTGGGATCGAGTCCTGCATTGGGCTCTCTGCTCAGTGGGGAACCTGCTTCTCCCTCTCCTCCTGCCCCTCCCTCTCCTTGTGCGTGCTCTCTCTCCTCTCTCTCTCAAATAAATAAATAAAATCTTTAAAAAAAAGAGTTGAATGAAGAACTAAACGTTTTATGGCTCATAGTTCCAAGTGTAAATTTTTCATTTTTTAATATTAAATAAACAGGCTGTTTTTGAAAAGAGGGGGGTCATGAAGAAATGGGGGTCTTGGTTGCAGATTTTGACTGACTTTTGCTTTGAATAGTTTCAGATTCTTCATGGTTGCTTAAATTATACCACCTTGTATTATACAGAGTATCTTTTTTTTTTTTTTAACTGCTACAACTTTGTGTGTGACTTAGGTATGTGTACAGTGAAGTATTTGGAAGAGATGGACTTTGGCCAGTTGATGGAATTTCATTTCATCTTCTCATCAAATGACTTTAAAAATGAAATGAAAAGTTTCAGCTTTCACTTTTTAATTCTTTTGGCAAGATACGTTGAAAAGAAATCCAAGAAGAGTAGGAAGATGTCGTGTGAAATGCCAAGAAAATGGATTAGCAAAAAAAATAATCTGTTTTAAGGTAGAGCAGTTCAAATATTAAGGAAAAGACCTAATTTATTCTGGTGAGAGAGACATTTTGGTGGTTTTATTTTTCATATGAAGAACGCGTTATTCTTTATTTAAATTAACGGATACAGCCAGCATTTCACATGACCCTCTGACCCACCTGTCTAGAGAGAGAAAGGTAAACCAACAAGGATACAAAAAAACTCACAAAATGAATCCTAAGAAGGAAATATTTGGTTTAAAAGCCTACAAGAACTTTGCGGGTGTCTGAGACACCTCAGTGAGGCAACTGTTTTTGCAATTAAGAAAATATGAAACTTTTATGTGAAACCAACTCACAGAAGCTCTCGGTCTTCAGTTTTTAGGTGTGAGGCCAAGCTACATCTGCATAGGACTCTGCCTGCGTGATGACTAATGTTGAGCTTGGCGGCTTTATTTCAATGTAGAATAAACAGTCTTCACACAGGATCTTATTTTTAAAATTTATGTCTCTTTTACTCCCTAGGTTTTATGAAATCATCTAATACTCCTACCTACAAAATTCTAACATCCTCCTAGAATAGAATTACTTTTTGGTGACTTGGAAAAAATTATATGAAATTCAGATTTCAGTATCCATAAATTAATGGAGCACCACCACCCCATTTGTCATGTATTGTCGGTGTCTGCTTTTAATCTATAGCGGCTCCATTGGGTAGTCATCCCAGAGGCCATGTGGCCCACAAAACTTAAAATATTTACTCTGGTTCTTTACAAAGGTTGCTGACCCTTACTACACATCAGGGTGCCTCAAACTTGAACATACACACCAGTCATCCAAGGATCTTACCAAAATAGAGACTTTCTTTCTTTCTTTCTTTCTTTCTTTCTTTCTTTCTTTCTTTCTTTCTTTCTTTCTTTCTTTCTTTCTTTCTTTCTTTCTTTCTTTCTTTCTTTCTTTCTTTCTTTCTTTCTTTCTTTCTTTCTTTCTTTCTTTCTTTCTTTCTTTCTTTCTTTCTTTCTTTCTTTCTTTCTTTCTTTCTTTCTTTCTTTCTTTCTTTCTTTCTTTCTTTTCCTTCCTTCCTTCCTTCTTCTTTCTTGCTTGCTTGCTTCCTTGCTTTCTTTCTTTCTTTTCTTGCATGCTTTTCCTTCCTTCCTTCCTTCCTTCCTTCCTTCCTTCCTTCCTTCCTTCCTTCCAGAGAGGGGAGGGGCAGAGGGAGAGAGAGACAGAATCTCAAGCAGACTCCCGGATGAGTGAGGAGCCTGATGCAGGGCTCGATCCCATGATCCCGAGATCAAGACCTGAGCCAAAATCAAGAGTCTGATGCTTCACCAACTGAACCACCCAGGTGCCCCCAAAGTGTAGATTCTGGTAATCTGATGAGTGGTTAGTTAGAAGGAGCTCAGAGATACAGACTTGACCATCTTCTATCCTGGAGGCTGCAGGCATTTCCCTTCTCACTTCTTGGGACTTCTATTCCCTTCTTGGTCACCTGGACCCAGAGGAACGAGGGTCAGCCACACAGAGGTAGGCTGAGTGCAGCCACAAGAAAAAGAAGGGCAGCCAGCAAGATGCCCTCCGTCAGCAGAACTAGTTGAGAGCGGGGGCAGGATGCAGGGGGTGGATGCAGGAGGCAGTGTGTGGAGGGAGCTGTATCCTACCCTGAAATATGCCCCCACCTGCTCCGCATGGCATCTTCTCCTCCCCTCCCCTACCTCTCATAATATTCTCACCATTAGTTCACACGGGTATAGAATAGGATTCCTTTTGTTTTTTTTCAGTAACACATGCTGATGTGGCCAGGAGGACTCTGGGCTCTCTTCCTGCCTCTCTGGCTTCTCTTTTGCCATCTTTTTTGCTTTGTCTGTTTCCTCTCTTCATTCAAGCTCCTTTCTTGTCCTTCCCCTCTCCTTACTCTGTATTCTCTTCCTGGGTGATGCATCTGTTTCCATGGCTTCTTTTGCTAGTTTTATCTTGATAACTTCCAAATCTTTCTTGTCCAGGCTTTCTTCTAAGTATTGTTTTGCCTGCTTGAAATTTCCACTTGGGTGTATCACACTCAATTCAGATTTAATATTCCCCTGCAGGGGTTCATGATCATCAACTCCAGACTGCTGGTCCTCCAGCGCTTTCTCCTATAGTAAATGACTAACAACCCCCACTCAGAAATTTGGGCCAGACAACTGGAATTGACCCCAAAGATACAAATGTAGTAATCCGAAGGGACCCCTGCACCCCAGTGTTCATAGCAGCAGTGTCCACAATAGCCAAACCATGGAAAGAGCCAAGATGTCCATCGACAGATGAATGGATGAAGAAGATGTGGTATATATACACAATGGAATATTATGCAGCCATCAAAAACCCAAAATCTTGCCATTTGCAATAATATGGATGGAACTAGAGGGTACTATCCTAAGTGAAATAAGTCAGTCAGAGAAAGACAATTATCTTACGATCTCACTGATATGTGGAATTTAAGAAACAAAACAGAGGATCATAGGGGAAGAGAAGACAAAGTGAAATAAGAAGAAACCAGAGGGGGAGACAAACCATAAGAGACTCTTAATCTCAGGAAACAAACTGAAGTTTGCTGAAGTGGAGGGGGGTGGGAGGGATGGGGTAAGTGGGTGATGGACATTGAGGAGAATATGTACTATGGTGAGTTCTGTGAATTGTTTAGGACTGATGAATCACAGACCTATACCCCTGAAACAAATAATACATTATATGTTAATAAAAAAAAAAAAAGAAGTTTGTGCCAGAGACCTGGGAGTCAGCTTTGCCTCTCCCTCTTCCTTAACCCCCATGAGCTATTATTATTACCACCTCTTAAATACCCCTGGGATCCATCCACTTCTTTCTCACAGTCCCCGTTCTAAGTCACTGGTACTTGTCACCTGTTCTTCTGCAATAGCTTTCTGTGGAATCCGTGTATTTAATGTCACCATGTGAAAATCAGTTGTCCTCACTGTGGCCAGAGTAATCTTCAAATGAAAATGTGATCATATCCTGCTTCCTCAGAATAAGGTCCAAATTCCCTGTTACGGTCTTCAGGCCCTGCATACCTGGCCCCGGGGCCCCTTCCTCTGTGCCTGGCCTGTCTTGTGGACTTACTCCCTCACTTCCTGCATTCCAGCCGTATTCAGTTTTTCCCATGTTCTTTTCTCAGCCAAGTCATTTAACCACGATGATGCCTGTAATTCTCCTTCTACCCATGATATAATGGCTTTTATCTCTAGTCTAAAAATTCACTTCCTCTGGGAAGCCTTTCCTGAGCCACCAGATCAAGTCAGATATTCAGGGTGTGCATTTTCATCATAGTGGGTTGGACCTGGAGTATAATACGATTGAGTTGTGCCTACACATTTACAATAAAGAGGTAGGATATTATTTAAGAAAAAAAAAGGGGGGACACCTGAGTGGCTCAGTCGGTTAAGCGTCTACCTTCGGCTCAGGTCATGATCCCCTGGTCCTGGGATCGAGTCCTGCGTCGGGCTCCTTGCTCCTCAGGAAGGCTGCCCTCCCCCATCTTTGACAAATAAATAAATAAAATCTCAAAAAAAAAGAAATAGGATATTATTTGTGTCTCGAGTGCCCAGGGGCAACTTACGCTTGTTGCAGTAGACCTTGGTTCTTCTCTGTCCTGCGGTTTAGCCCAGATGAGAAGTCTCAGCTTTGGCAGGATGTGGCTGGCTGGTTGGCATCAGCTCTTGTTAGCTGTCCCCCCAATAGACCGCAAGCTCTGTGAGGTCAGGGACTGTGGCTTTTCCACCACCATGTCCTAAGCACCTGGCAGAATGCCTGCCATCAATAATTATCTGAGAATAAATGTCAAAAATATAGGCAACCAATTTGATTTGGATGCAAATCATGGGAATGTTCAGGAATCATAATTTCTAATATCCTCACTTTGTAGAGAATCCGTTTGATGACTGCTATTACTATGACCGCCCCATAGGGCTTCAGTGTTTCCCAAACAAATCAGGGTGGCATCCAGAATTTCCTAGTGGAAGATCAGCTTCCTGCCTGGACATGGGGCATACTGGCTTCGAGGGAAGAATAGCATAAGAGAATTTCCAGATCCATGTACCCCTGACATTGTTGAGGGAGTGAGTCCTCAGCTCTAGCCACCCTTCTGAATGAGGCTTTGAGATAACCTTCATTCTCAGACATGATTTCACTAGGTAGACTTTTCCTGTAAGACTTCTGGGATTCAGCTTTTCTTCCCAGCAATGAGAAACTTTGTTTCAGGTGTCTTAGCTTTGATAATGTTGTGGTTCCATTCTTTTTTTTTTTTAAGATTTTATTTATTTATTTGTTAAAGAGAGAGAGAGAGAGAGCACAAGCAGGGGGAGCAGCAGGCAGAGGGAGAAGTAGACTCCACACTGAGCAAGGACCCCATGCGGGACTTGATTCTAGGACCCTGAGATCATGACCTGAGCCGAAGGCAGATGCTTAATCTATGGAGCCACCCAGGTGCCCTTAAAATAAAAACTTAAAAAAAAGCTAAAAAAGAAAATGACATATATATTTTTTTGTTTGCATGCTCCTGGCTCCGTGCTTTAGGAACAATGGGTTTCCCATGATTGCGCTGAGAAGTTTTGGGCTCTTTCCTGACCTCCTGATAGGCCCAGCATCAGGCAAAACACAATGGAATGAAACAATAGAAATCGTGGTGGCTGTTAGATTGACCTTTTTGTATCCTGTGAGGAGTGGCATCAATGTCAAACTGAACTCTTGTAATTTTAGGGCTCGCCCCAAGAGAGCGCAAGGGCACGGGGAATTTGTCCATCACACCTCGGCATATACAGGAAGAAGAAAAAGACTCATCCACAACGATCTCACAGCAAGTGGGGACTGAAGTGCCTGGGGGCACTTTGGAAGTATAAGGGGGAGACAACGAAGCAATACATGGAGTAGGGCTAAATGACATACGTGTATAATCTGATGACCTGCACAAAGCACTTGATAAGTAATAGCTACTCTTATTCAAATCATAAGTTTTTTGATTAATTCAGTAGCATCTCTGAGCAACTGCTGAAGAATCATCTGGCCTCATTTTCATCTCTGGGCAGGGGTGTATGTGGGTGTATGTGTATGCGTGCATGTGCATGTGCACCACAAGAGAACGATCTTTGTATTAACTTCATAATCCTTTTCTATGAGAGATCACTTCTGCTGGATTTCTAGGGGGTGAAAAATAGCCTGTTTGCACCCCTAACACTTGCCAGCAAGGAGCCTAGCAGAAAGTCAAGTCCTTTGGTTGGAGAACTGGTGGGCATTCTGACGGAGAAAGTCTGGTGCTCTAGGGAAAAGCGGATTCTAACTGAAGGATAATTAAAGAAGCAACAGGACTGGAATGACCATCATTTGGAAGCGAGGGGAGAAAGACTAACGACAATCAATGAAGACTGATGGTATAATGCTGACCCGAAGCTAAGTTTCTAGCATTGCCTGAATAATACATAAACTTGTAATTAAGATTTAAGATGATGCCCTGTGGGAAATGTTCTTTTGGGCCAGAAGTATTCAATATTTCTTGTGATCATTAAAGGAAAGATGATAAATCATCTTTTCCTGCTCTGTTGGAAGTAAGAGAGTGGGAACTGGAAACACCAAAAAAGTGCTGAGGTATTTAGAAGGAAGAACTAAGGCTGCTGGAGATGGTACCAGGAGGTTAGAAATTCCAGACTCATAGGAGTCTTGGTGAGTTCTCATCTGCTGAAATGTGTGGCAGGACCCAGAAGTGTTGTGACTTTTTGGTGTAAGTATTGGGTGGAGGGTGGGGAGAGAACTGACTTGGAGTTTTGAACTTTTAGGTTTTTTTTTTTTTTTTTTTTTAGGAGAAGTTGATCTAAACACTTTCATCCTGCTGATTGGTATTTGTTGACAGAGAGTGCACAGTGGGGAGGGGCAGAAGGAGCAGAAGAGAGAGAATCCTAAGCAGGCTTCCCCCACCAGCACAGAGCACATAGATGATCATACTGGGCATGGATGGAGAGAATCATAGATACCCCCTTTTTTTTTCTTTAGGCTACAGGTTTAGAGAATAGAATTACTGATTTCAGTAAGCTATGAGAGGTAGTTTTATTATACTGTCAATAAGGAAGAATAGGGAGAGCTTTCCTTCTTCAGTTTCAATTGTCTGAAAATGTCTCATTCTTTAATAATGGTTTGGCTGCATTTAAAATTTTGGAATGATGGCTCTTTTCCCTCAGCACTTTAAAGGTTTTAAATGAATTATTTTCTAATGTTGTTACTATCAAGAAGTCTTTTGTCAGTATACTTAGTGTTCCTCTATAAATAATTGATCGTTTTTACTCTGGCCTTGTTACTTTTTGTGGTTTCTTGTGGTTTCACCATGAGGGTTGATGTGTAGATTTAGCAGTATTAATTCTACTTGGGCTTACTGTGGTTCCTGAAACTCAGGCTTTGTTTTTTACCAGTTGTGAAAAAAATCACAGCTATTATCTTTGTCAACATTGCCTCTCTCCCATTTCTTCTGTTCTCTCTTCCCAGTCTCTTAAAAGATACATGTTAGACCTTCTCATTCTCTCTTCTGTTTCCCCCTAGCCTCATGTTCATGGTTTGCCTCACTCCACTTATCCTGGTTCATCCTTAATCATTTCCCCACCTCTGTCTTCCTCCTAACTGGTTTTCTCTTCAGATTTCAGATCTGCTGCTCTGCCTGTGCATGAAGGTGTTCATCTCCTAAAGTTCTGTGTGTTACTTCAACCAATATGTTTGTCCTTCTGTTCTGATGGTTGGGAGGATCTCTTCCTAATCCATCTGTCCTGAGAGTGGATCCCTCTGAGGATCCCAGCTTGGTGCGGAATCTCTTCCTACCTTCCCTGGGCCAAAGCTCATCTCTTTATGGCTATTAATATGCAAATCCTTGTGTTACCAGTCTTCACCCTTCATTTCCTGGTGTCAATAAGCTTCCGTTCCCATTTACCATTTTAGCTTCTATTGAAAAAGAGAAAAAAATTTCTTGGTGTTCCTCTTCATTTTGGGGGGTTTTCTTTTATTTTTGTGTCCTTGGGCATGCATTTAAGTGGAGTTTTGTTATCAAGCTCCCCTAGATGCTTTGCATGGAAGAGTTTTAAAATGATTCAGACGGGGTTTTCTTAAATTTAATGTACATATGCATCACCTGGCAATCTTGTTAAAATGCTGATTCTTTTTCATTAAGTCTGGGGTGGGGCCTGAGATTCTGCATTTTTCACATGATGCCAATGCTCTGGCCCACAGACCAACCTCTGAGTAGCAGCATCCTAGATTACCTATTATTGCAAACAGAAATCCATGGAAATTTACTTCTTTGGAAAAGAAGTAAAGGACTAGGGAATAGAGAAAATATTCTAATAGTTCTATTAGTTAGATTTGTTTGGCTGCAAGTTATTTTGTACAAAAACTGGAGAACCCCTTAGCATCCTAGACAGGCTTTTTGTTGTTGTTGTTATGGTTTATCTGCAGAATGTCTGTAAATAGGAATTTGAATGTGGTCAGCCAAGAAACTGTTTAGAACTAATAAATGAATTCAGTCAAGTTTCAGGGTACAAAATCAATATACAAAAATCTATTGTGTTTTTATATACTAACAACAAACTATTTGAAAGGAAAATTAAGAAAACGATCCCATTTACAATTGCATCAAAAAGAATAAAATAGCTAGGAAGAAATTTAACCAAGGAGGTGAAACACCTGTATTCTGAAAACTATAAGACATTGGTGAGAGGAAATTGAAGACCCAAAAAAGGGAAAGACACTCGGTGCTCAAGGATTGGAAGAATTAATATTGTTTAAATGTCCATAGTATCCAAAGCAATCTACAGATTCATTGCAATCCTTATCAAAATTCCAATGGCATTTTTCACAGAACTAGGACAAACAATCCTACAATTTGTATGGAACCACAAAAAAATCCTTGATAACCAAATCTATCTTGAGAAAGAACAAAGCTAGAGGCTTCATGTTCCCTGATACCAAACTCTATTATAAAACTATAGTAATTAAAACAATACGGTATTGGCATAAAAACAGACATATAGATCACTGGAACAGAATAGAGATCCCAGAAATAAACCCATGCTTATATGGTCAATTAATTTATAACATAGGAGGCAAGGATATACAGTTAGAAAGAGATAGTCTTCAATAAATGGAATTGGGAAAACTGGATAGTGACATGCAAAAGAATAAAACTGGACCACTTTCTTATACCACATACAGCAATAAACTCAAGGGACACATGGCTGCCTCAGTCAGTAGAACGTGTTATTCTTGATCTCAGGGATGTAAGTTCTAGCCCCACGTTGGGTGGAGAGATTACTTAAAAATAAGATCTTAAAAAACGAAACAAAACAAAAACCCAATAAACTCAAAATGGATTAAAGACTTGAATGTAACATGTGAAACCATAAAACTAGTAGAAGAAAACGTAGGCATAAGGCTCCTTTTACTTTGTCTTGGTGTTGATTTTGTGGACCCGCTTCCAATGGCAAGGGCAACAAAAGCAAAAATAAACAACTGGAACTACATCAAACTAAAATGCTTCTGCACAGTGAAGGAGACCATTGACAAAATTAAAAGTCTACCTACTGAATAGAAGATATTTGTGAATCATATATCTGATAAGGAGTTCATTTCTAAAATAGATAAGGAACGCATACAACTCAACCCCGCCAAAAACAAATAATCTGATTAAAAATGGGCAGAGGACCTGAATGGACATTTTCCCAAAGAATCCTTCATATGGCCATCAGATACCTGAAAAGATGCTTGACATCACTAATTATGAGGGAAATGCAAATGAAAACCACAATGAGAATGGCTAGCATCAAAAAAAAAAAAACAAGAAATAACAAGGGTTTGCAATGATGTGGAGAATCCCTCATCCCCTGTTGGGGGGAATGTAAATTGGTGTAGCCACTGTGGAAAAGAGTACGGAGGTTCCTCAAAAAATTAAAAAATAAAATTACTATGTGATCCAATAATTCCACTTGTGGGTATTTATCTGAAGAAAATGAAGACACTAATTTGTAAAGATATATGGACTGCTGTGCTCATGGCAGCATTATTTACAATAGCCAAGATAAGGAAACAACCTAAGTGTCCATTGATGGATGAATGGATAATGAAGATTTGGCATATATATATATATATATATATATATATATATATGGGTGTATATATATATATATATATATATATATATATATACAATGTAATATTACTCAGCCATAAAAAAGAATGAGATCTTGACATTTGGCATAACACAGGTGGAGCTGGACAGTAATCACGCGAAGTGAAATAAGTCAGACAGAGAAAGACAAATACTGTATGATTTTACTTACATGTGGAATCTAAAAAACCAACCAACCAAACCAAACAAAACAAAACTCTTAGATGTAGAGAGCAGATTGGTGGTTGCCAGAAGAGAGGGGGTTGGGAATGTGAAATTATTGAAGGGGATCAAGAAGTACAAGTATCCAGTTATAAAATAAATATGTCATGGGGATGTACTGTAACAGCATGGTGACTACAGTCAATAATATTGTGTTGTGTATTTGATTTTTTTAAAGACTTAATTTATTTATGTGACAGAGAGAGAGAGCCAGAGAGCACAAGTGGGGAGAGTGGCAGAGGCAGAGGGAGAAGCAGGCACTCCACTGAGCAGGGCGCCTGATGCGGGACTCGATCCCAGGACTCTGAGATCATGACCTGAGCCAAAGGCAGAAGCCTAACCAACTGAGCCACCCAGGCTCCCCTGTATTGCATATTTGAAAGAGTTGATCTCGAAAATCTCATCATAAGAAAAAATTTTATGACTCTCCATGATGACAGATGGTAACTAGACTATGGTGATCATTTTGCAATGGTTGCAAATGTCAAATCATTATGTGGTACACTCGAAACTGATATCATGTTACATTCAATCATGCTTTAATAAAAAAGGATAGTGCTAAAATTATTAGATATGAAAGATCTGAAAGATGTGAAAATAATAATTGTAATAATAAAAGTCATAATGATAGTTTTAAAAACCCCATACACTAAAAAAAACCCAGTAGGTGATAATTGGGCACTGGAGCTCTTTTGTGGCTCATAATGAGCGGTGGCACGTAACTTGCATTTATAGGGGTGATCTTGCTTGTTGACACACAGTCCTGCCCCCGAGGTGGGGATTCTCAAAGCATAGTCCCTGCCAACAACATCTGCAACATCTGGAAACACGTGAAAAATGTAGATTATCAAGCCCACTCAGAGCTACTGAATCAGAAACTCAGAGTCTGGGGGCGCCTGTGTGGCTCAGTTGGTTAAGCATCTGCCTTTGGCTCAGGTCATGATCCCGGGGTCCTAGGATCGAGCCCCGCATCGGGCTCCCTGCGGGGTGGGAAGCCTGCTCCTCCCTCTCCCACTCCCCCTGCTTGTGTTCCCTTTCTTGCTGTCTCTTTCTCTGTCAAATAAATAAATAAAATCCTAAAAAAAAAAAAACCTCAGAGTCTGGACCTGGGCATCTGGTTTTAACAGGCTCTCTCGGTAATTCTAATGAACGCTAAAGTTTCTATGCAGCTGGTATAGGGGTTGTATGGTACGTGCTAGAGGCTGAATGGTACAAGCAAACCCTGAATGCCCTTGTTAATCACTATCTTGAGAAGGTAGAGGTTCCATCCTCCTATATTCCCATCGAGCAGAATGTGTAGAAGAATGTGTTGGTTTAGCATTCAAGGTCAGGGGTTCCAGGGTTGGCCAACCAGAGCGTCTCCTTTGTAATGAACGATGTCTGGATGGCAGGCGTTGATGTCCTGGGAACGTTGGCCATGCAAGGTGGAGAAAGGCTATGGATAGTTGCTAGGCTGGGTGCTCCTCTATAAGAGCCAGCCGTGTACGGATACTTTGTCCAGTCTGCCGCTCCTGGACTCCCAGCACGCAAGCTCCCCCCATAAACCTATGTCTCTGAGTCTTTGGTCATGGACCATCACCCACCCTTGGCTTAGAGTCCGCTAGGGTGCAGCAACACCAAGGTTGTTTCTCAGCTTTGGCGAGAAACAGCTCCATCTTGAACCTTGTCTCTGCCATTACTAACTGTGTAACTTTGGACCAGTTCCTGATTTCAATCTTTTTGCTAATCTGGAAAATGAAAATAACTTTCCATTGTTCACTGGGCTAGTGTTAGTATCAAATGAGATTTAAAATAATTGAAAAGCTCACTAATACAGTCTCTAGGAAATAGAGACGTACTGAATCCTTACCTAAATGCTGTGAGTAAGGATCGTTATTTCTTTGTAGGGTTGCCAGAAATAGCAAATAAAAATAGAGGACACCCAGTTAAATTTGCATTTCATATACACAATTGTATGATCCTGCAGTTTCATGTTCTTTGCTAGTAGTGCATGGAACATATTTTTACTATAAAATTATTCATCTTTTAAAAAAATATTTATTTATTTTAGAGAGAGAACAGGGAGGGGCAGAAAGAGAGGGAGAGAGAAAATCCTCAAGCAGACTCCCCTCCCCAAGCCTGGAACTCGAAGTAGGGCACAATCCCAGGACCCCCAGATCATGACCTGAGCCGAAGTCAAGAGTTGGCTACTCAACTGACTGAACAACCCAGCTACCTCAAAATTATTCATAGTTTAATTGGAACTCAGATTTCTCTAGGTGTCCTATATTTTATCTGGTAGTCCTATTCAGAGGTTTCAGATGAGTAATGAAGCTAAGAGGACCCAACCAGGTAACTTGTCCAGAGTCACATGGTTAGTAAGTAATATAATTGGGATGAGGACCCAGGTGTGTCCATTCCAACATCAGATTCTGTGTTCCGCTATCCCTCATCCTTGGTAACGTGGGACCAATCAATTTCTCTGGAAGGACTAATTTTTTTCCCCTTAAAAAACTGATACTGGAGGGGTGACTGGGTGGCTCAGTCGGTTAGGCATCTGCCTTTGGCTCAGGTCCTGATCTCAGGGTCCTGGGATCGAGCCCCATGTCAGGCTCCCTGCTCAGTGGGGAGTCTGCTTCTCCCCCTCCCTCTGCCCTGCCCCCTACTCATGCTGTCTCTCTCTCAAATAAGTGAATAAAATCTTTAAAAAAAACGAACAAGCAAACCCTTGATATTGGAGTTCCTACTGGAGTCCTATATGAGGAACATATTTAAGCAGAAATAACTCTGTGGTGTTGCTTTTTTTTTTTCTTAATGTACTTTTCTAATGACCAGAATACCAACAGAATTCTCTCACCTTCCTTAGATAAATATGGGGAAAGCCCACCGATTACTGTCTGGAGTTTACATCAGTATTTAGCACATGTGGTATTTATTTTTTATTTTTTTAATTTTTTAAAATTATTGTTATGTTAATCATCATACACTACATCATTAGTTTTTGATGTAGTGTTCCATGATTCATTGTTTGTGCATAACATCCAGTGCTCCATGCAGTACGTGCCCTCTTTAATACCCATCACCAGGCTAACCCATCCCCCCAACCCCCTCCCCTCTAGAACCCTCAGTTTGTTTTTCAGAGTCCATCATCTCTCATGGTTCGTCTCCCCCTCCAATTTCCCCCCCTTCATTCTTCCCCTTCTGCTACCTTCTTCATTTTTTTTCTTAACATATATTGCATTATTTCTTTCAGAGGTACAGATCTGTGATTCAACAGTCTTGCACAATTCACAGTGCTCACCATAGCACATACCCTCCTCAATGTCTATCACCCAGCCACCCCATCCCTCCCACCCCCCCAACCACTCCACAAACCCTCAGTTTGTTTCTTGAGATTAAGAAATCCTCATATCAGGGCGCCTGGGTGGCTCAGTTGGTTGAGCGACTGCCTTCAGCTCAGGTCATGATCCTGGAGTCCTGGGATCAAGTCCCGCATCGGGCTCCCTGCTCAGCGCGGAGTCTGCTTCTCCCTCTGACCCTCTTCCCTCTCGTGCTCTCTCTTTCTCTCTCATTCTCACTCTCTCAAAATAAATAAATAAATCTCAAAAAAAAAAAAAAGAATTCCTCATATCAGTGAGGTCATTACATGTGGTATTTATTAATTGGTATTCTCTGTCTCTTTCTCTTGGAGATGTCCTTAGATCCTACAGTTTTTAAAGAAATATATCTTAAATTATTACAGTGATGCAAGCACTGATCTGTTGGTAAGTTGAGAAAATACTGATAAATGAAAAAAAAATTCTGCATTCCTGTTTAACACAATGACTTACACTGAGTGTGATTGATCTTGCTGAGTCACAGAACTCAAATGGTTTTATTTTAATTTCAAAACATACTTTGATCTTTTTCTCACAATTGAAAACAAAAATCCCAAAACTTGCTGAGTCACTGTCGGAAATATTAATTTCTTTCCTCTTGGCCTCCTTTTAAGAGAAAGAACTCAGAAATTGACTCTTTGAGACAAATGAGAGAGAGGAAAATACGTGAGAAGGGAAGGTGTAAGAGATGGGGAATGAGGATGATAAAAATGTATGGCAGAGTAATGGGGGCGGAGCAAGATGGCGGAGGAGTAGGAGACCTGAATTTCGTCTGGTCTCAGGAATTCAGCTGAATAGGGATCAAACCATTCTGAACACCCACGAACTCAACAGGAGATCGAAGAAGAGAGTAGCAACAACTCTCTGAACAAAAAACCGACCACTTTCTGGAAGGTAGGACGTGCGGAGAAGTGAATCTGAGGCTATATTCGGGAGGATAGACGGCGGGGGAGGCGGCCTCCCTCGGCCGCTTCTGGCAAGTGCTAGAGCCGCGGAGCACAAAATCGGAACTTTTAGAAGTTGGCTCCGCTGAGGGACGTTGCTCCAGTGGCTAAGCGGGGGCGGGGGGGGGAACCCTTGTGGGACAGTGTGGTCTCAGGACCCTTGGGGGTCACAGAAAGGCCAGGGATGCCTGAGTGTGGCAGAGCTCCCAGGTATCGGAGCGGGGAAGCCGGCTACAGAGACGGAACGAGGCGCAGGCTCTCAGCTCAGGGTCGCCATAAAACTTGATCCGTGGCACAGTCAGGCCACTGCTCCTCCAGCAGGGACCCAACAAGCAGCAGATCCGGGGAGACTCCCCTTCCTTCCCTGGGAGGAGCGGTGCGGGAGCGCACCGCAGGGATCTGCTGGGTTTGCAGAATCCACACGGGGTCGGGTGCCAGAGATAGAAACGCTCGGTCACAGGCCAGGTGAGCACGGAGTGTGGCCGGAGACCGGGGAGACGGGAGTGATTGACTGCTTTTCTCTGGGGGCGCACTGAGGAGTGGGTCCCCGAGTTCTCAGCTCCTCTGGGTGGAGATTGGGAGGCCACCATTTTCACTCTCATCCTCCAAAGCTGTATGGAAAGCTTGCAGGGAACAAAAGCTCCCAAGAGCAAACCCGAGCAGCTTGCTTAGCCCAGACCTGGCAAGGGCAGGGCAATTCCGCCTCTGGCAAAGACATTTGGTAACCATGGCAACAGGCCCCTCCCCCAGAAGATCAGCAAGAAAGCCAGCCAAGACCAAGTTTACCGATCAAGGAGAATGGGAGAACTCCAGCGCTAGGGGAATACTGCACATAGAATTCATGGCTTTTTTACAATGATTCATTAATGTTTCAAAGTTAATTTTTTTAACTCTCTTTTTTTTTAAATTTTTCTTTTTCCCTTTTTCAACCAACATCTTATCAATCCCTTTTTGAAAAAAAATTTTTTTTATGTTTCATTTTTAGAGTCATATTCTATCCCCTTCAGAGTAGATACCCTTATTTTTGGCATATATATATATAAGTTGTTCTCTCTTTAAAATTTTGAGATACAGTTTCTTCTAACAGATCAAAATATACCCTAAATCACTAGTGTATGGCTTTGTTCTAGTCTCCTACCTGATCACATTCTCTCCTTCTCTTTTTCTTTTTTTTTTAAATCTTCTTCTTTCTTTTTTCAAACAAATTCTTATCAATTCCTTTTATAAAATCTTTTATAATTTTCATCTTTACAGTCATCTTCCATCCCTTCATTGTATCAACCCTTATTTTGTACATATATAAGTCATCCTTTCTTTAAAATTTTAGGAGGCACTTTCTTCTAACAGACCAAAATACACCCAAAATCTAGTGTGTGGCACGGATCTATGAACTAGCCTGATCATATTTGATCATATTCTGTTCTTTTTTTGTTTTGTTCTGTTTTAGTTTGTTTTTATCTTTTTCTTTTACTTTTCTCTTTCTTTTTTCTTTCTTTCCCTTTCTTTTCCCCTGGTTTCAGGTCTTTTCTGATTTGTGTAGACTATATTTACTGGGGACGTTGTTAATCTCTTAGCATTTTGTTCTCTCATTCATCTATTCTCCTCTGGACAAAATGACAAGACGAAAAAAATCACCTCAGCAAAAAGAACAAGAGGTAGTACCGTCTGTCAGGGACCTACTCAATATGGACATTAGTACGATGTCGGACCTAGAGTTCAGAATCATGACTTTAAAGATACTAGCTGGGCTTGAAAAAAGCATGGAAGTTATTAGAGAAACCCTTTCTGGAGAAATAAAAGAACTAAAATCTAACCAAGTCGAAATCAAAAAGGCTATTAATGAGGTGCAATTAAAAATGGGGGCACTAACTGCTAGGATAAATGAGGCAGAAGAGAGAATCAGCGATATAGGAGACAAAATGATGGAGAATAAACAAGCTGAGAAAAATAGGGATAAACAACTACTGGATCACGAGGGCAGAATTCGAGAGATAAGCGATATGATAAGACAAAACAACATTAGAATAATTGGGATCCCAGAAGAAGAAGAAAGAGAGAGGGGCAGAAGGTATATTGGAGCAAATAATAGCAAAGGACTTCCCTAATGTGAGGAAGGAAACAGGCATCAAAATCCAGGAGGCACAGAGAACCCCTCTCAAAATCAATAAAAATAGGTCAACACCCCGACATCTAATAGTAAAACTTACGAATCTCAGAGACAAAGAGAAAATCTTGAAAGCAGCTCAGGAGAAGAGATATGTAACCTACAATGGTAGAAACATTAGATTGGCAACAGACCTATCCACAGAGACCTGGCAGGCCAGAAAGGACTGGCATGATATCGTTAGAGCACTAAACGAAAAAAATATGCAGCCACGAATACTATATCCAGCAAGGCTGTCATTGAAAATAGAAGGAGAGGTAAAAAGCTCCCAGGACAAACAAAAACTAAAGGAATTTGCAAACACGAAAGCAGCCCTCCAAGAAATATTGAAAGGGGTCCTCTAAGCAAAGGGAGAGCCTAAAAGCAGCATAGATCAGAAAGGAATACAGACAATATACAGTAACAGTCACCTTACAGGCAATACAGTGGCACTAAATTCATATCTTTCAATAGTTACCCTGAATGTAAATGGCCTAAATGCCCCAATCAAAAGACACAGGCTATCATTGGATTAAAAAACAAGACTCATCAATATGCTGTCTGCAAGAGACTCATTTTAGACCCAAAGGCACCCCCAGATTGAAAGTGAGGGGGTGGAAAACCATTTACCATGCTAATGGACACCAAAAGAAAGCTGGGGTGGCAATCCTTATATCAGACAAATTAGATTTTAAAACAAAAACTGTAATAAGAGATGAGGAAGGACACTATATCCTATTTAAAGGGTCTATCCAACAAGAAGAACTAACAATTGTAAATATCTATGACCCTAATGTGGGAGCAGCCAATTATATAAGGCAACTAATAACAAAAGCAAAGAAACACATTGACAACAATACAATAATAGTGGGGGACTTTAACACCCCCCTGACTGAAATGGACAGATCATCTAAGCAAAAGATCAACAAGGAAATAAAGACTTTAAATGACACACTGGACCAAATGGACTTTACAGACATATTCAGAACATTCCATCCCAAAGCAACAGAATACACATTCTTCTCTAGTGCCCATGGAACATTCTCCGGAATAGATCACATCCTAGGCCACAAATCAGGTCTCAACTGGTACCAAAAGATTGGGATCATTCCCTGCATATTTTCAGACCACAATGCTTTGAAACTAGAACTCAGTCACAAGAGGGAAGTCGGAAAGAACTCAAATACATGGAGGCTAAAGAGCATCCTACTAAAGAATGAATGGGTCAACCAGGAAATTGAAGAAGAATTAAGAACACTCATGGAAACAAATGAAAATGAAAACACAACTGTTCAAAATCTTTGGGATGCAGCAAAGGTAGTCCTGAGAGGAAAGTATATAGCAATACAAGACTTTCTCAAGAAACAAGAAAGGTCTCAAATACACAACCTAATCCTACACCCTAAAGGAGCTGGAGAGAGAACAGCAAATAAAGCCTAAACCCAGCAGGAGAAGAGAAATAATAAAGATCAGAGCAGAAATCAATGAACTAGAAACCAAAAGAACAGTAGAACAGATCAACGAAACTAGGAGCTCGTTCTTTGAAGGAATTAACAAGATTGATAACCCCCTGGCCAGACTTATCAAAAAGAAAAGAGAAATGATCCAAGTCAACAAAATCATGAATGAAAGAGGAGAGATCACAACCAACACCAAAGAAATATAAACAATTATAATGAACATATTATGAGCAACTCTATGCCAGCAAATTAGATAACCTGGAAGAAATGGGTGCATTCCTAGAGATGTATCAACTACCAAAACTGAACCAGGAAGTAATAGAAAACCTGAACAGACCTATAACCACTAAGGAAATTGAAGCAGTCATCAAAAATCTCCCAACAAAAGCCCAGGGCCAGATGGCTTCCCAGGGGAATTCTATCAGACATTTCAAGAAGAATTAATACCTATTCTCCTGAAACTGTTCCAAAAAATCGAAATGGAAGGAAAACTTCCAAACTCATTTTATGAGGCCACCATTACCTTGATCCAAAAGCCAGACAAAGACCCCATCAAAAAGGAGAATTACAGACCAATATCCTTGATGAACGCGGATGAAAAATTCTCACCAAAATACTAGCCAATAGGATCCAACAGTACATTAAAAGGATTATTCACCATGACCAAGTAGGATTTATCCTTGGGCTGCAAGGTTGGTTCAACATCCGCAAATCAATCAACATGATACAATATATTAACAAAAGAAAGAACAAGAGTCATACGATCCTCTTAATAGATGCAGAAAAAGCATCTGACAAAGCATCTGACAGCATACTTTCTTGATCAAAACTCTTCAGAGTATAGGGATAGAGGGTACATACCTCAATATCATAAAAGCCATCTATGAAAAACCCACAGCAAATATCATTCTCAATGGGGAAAAGCTGAGAGCTTTTCCCCTAAGGTCAGGAACACGGCAGGGATGTCCACTATCACCACTGCTATTCAACATAGTATTAGAAGTCCTAGCCGCAGCAATCAGACAACAGAAAGAAATCAAAGGCATCCAAATTGGCAAAGAGAAAGTCAAACTCTGACTCTTTGCAGATGATAGGATACTTTATGTGGAAAACCCAAAAGACTCCACCCCAAAACTGCTAGAACTCATACAGGAATTCAGTCAAGTGGCAGGCTATAAAATCAATGCACAGAAATCAGTGGCATTCCTATACACCAACAACAAGACAGAAGAGAGACAAATCAAGGAGTCGATCCCATTTACAACTGCACCCCAAACCATAAGATACCTAGGAATAAATCTAACCAAAGAGGCAAAGGATCTGTGCTCAGAAAAGTATAAAATACTCATGAAAGGAATTGAGGAAGACACAAAGAAATGGGAAAATATTCCATGCTCAGGGATTGGAAGAACAAACATTGTGAAGATGTCAGTGCTACCTAGAGCAATCTACACATTCAGTGCAATCCCTATCAAAATACCATCCACTTTTTTCAAAGAAATGGAATAAATAATCCTAAAATTTGTATCGAACCAGAAGAGACCCCGAATAGCCAGAGGAATGTTGAAAAAGAAAAGCACAGCTGGCAGCATCACAATTCCGGACTTCCAGCTCTATTACAAAGCTGTCCTCATCAAGACAGTATGGTACTGGCACAAAAACAGACACATGGATCAATGGAACCGAATAGAGAGCCCAGAAATGGACCCTTAACTCTATGGTCAACTCATCTTTGACAAAGCAGGAACGAATGTCCAATGGAAAAAAGACAGTCTCCTCAACAAATGGTGTTGGGAATATTGGACAGCCCCCACATGCAGAAGAAGGAAACTGGACCATTTCCTTACAGCACACACAAAAATAGACTCCAAATGGTTGAAAGACCTAAATGTGAGAAAGGAGTCCATCAAAATCCTAAAGGAGAACACAGGCAGCAACCTCTTTGACCTCAGCCGCAGCAACTTCTTCCTAGAAACATCGCCAAAGGCAAGGGAAGCAAGGGCAAAAATGAACTACTGGGACCTCATAAAATGCTTTTGCACAGCAAAAGAAACAGTCCACAAAACCAAAAGACAACCGCCAGAATGGGAGAAAATATTTGCAAATGACATATCAGATAAAGGGCTAGTATCCAAAATCTATAAAGAACTTATCAAACTCAACACCCAAAGAACAAATGATCCAATCAAGAAATGGGCAGAAGACATGAACAGACATTTTTCCAAAGAAGACATCCAAACGGCCAACAGACACATGAAAAAGTGCTCAACATCGCTCGGCATCGGGGAAATCCAAATCAAAACCTCAATGAGATATCACCTCACACCAGTCAGAATGGCTAAAAATAACAAGTCAGGAAACGACAGATGTTGGCAGGGATGCGGAGAAAGGGGAACCCTCCTACACTGTTGGTGGGAATGCAAGCTGGTGCAACCACTCTGGAAAACAGTATGGAGGTTCCTCAAACAGTTGAAAATAGAGCTACCATGTGATCCAGCAATTGCACTACTGAGTATTTACCCCAAAGATACAAATGTAGGGATCCGAAGGGGTACGTGCACCCCAATGTTTATAGCAGCAATGTCCACAATAGCCAAACTGTGGAAAGAGCCAAGATGTCCATTGACAGATGAATGGGTAAAGAAGAGGTGGTATATATATATACAATGGAATATTATGCAGCCATCAAAAGGAATGAGATCTTGCCACTTGCAACGACATGGATGGAACTGGAGGGTGTTATGCTGAGTGAAATAAGTCAATCAGAGGAAGACATGTATCATATGACCTCACTGATATGAGGAATTCTTAATCTCAGGAAACAAACTGAGGGTTGCTGGTGCGGTGGGGGTGTGGAGGGATGGGGTGGCTGGGTGATAGACATTGGGGAGGGTATGTGCTATGGCGAGTGCTGTGAATTGTGCAAGACTGTTGAGTCACAGATCTGTACCTCTGAAACAAATAATGCAATATATATTAAGAAATAAAAGAAGAAGAAGAAAAAGATAGCAGGAGGGGAAGAATGAAGGGGGGAAAATCGGAGAGGGAGACCAACCATGAGAGACAATGGACTCTGAAAAACAAACTGAGGGTTCTAGAGGGGAGGGGGTTGGGGGAATGGCTTAGCCTGGTGATGGGTATTAAGGAGGGCATGTTCTGCGTAGAGCAGTGGATGTTATGCACAAACAATGATTCATGGAACACTACATCCAAAACTAATGATGTAATGTATGGTGATTAACATAAGAATAAAAAATGTATGGCACTTTGGCATTTTCAAGTTACTTGGCAATCAATTTGACTACCGATGTCGAAATTCATTCATTATCCAAAATGGCTGAGGCTGCATGAGTTTGCACTGTTGTCACATTGCCAGTAACAGCCCTGCAAAAACCTCAGACATATTAATAGAATAGGGCTTGCGCTGCACCCAGGACAGTGCCAGGCCCCCTGGGATAAAAAGATAATTGAACCAGATCAATCCCGACTCCTGTCCATTTACAGCCATTTGGGGAAGCAGGACATAGCAATCCAAAATGAAGCAGAAGCCCCATAAATCTAGAGGGGATATAGTCAATATGAGTCTGTGTGGTTCAGAATTCAAGCTCATCTTATAATTTCTTTTCTCGGATGCATTTAACCAGATGCCAGCATCCTCAAGTACGTATTGCTGCTACCTTAAATCAGTTTATTCGAGTTCTCCTTTGTAGTTTCTTTTATCCACTGTATAAAGTGTAAAAGCACAAATTTAAGGCAATATTGATCATTTATCTTATGAGAGGCATTTAAAAATGAGTCTGAAGGCCAAGCTGAGTATACGAACTTTAGGATATCGATAACATGGTCAACTCTGTAGTTACAATATTTAATTATTCATTTGCTTAGACTATACATTTAAAAATACATATGTAACACGAGATGATTTTAGAGATGTTGCTTTCTTCTAGGCTCGTGTTTTTCTAGAGGACAACACTTTCACTTCTGCCTTAGTTACTGAGGATATTACCCTTCTGAATCCTTGTATGATGCTGTCAGTGGTCAGGTCCAACATACCCATTTGCTTCACATTGAAAAAGTTATTTTAAAAAATGTCTTTTCAGTGTGTTGTTGAGATCTGTACTGTGTAATCATTCAGTGTGTTGCTTTTCAGGTAATCTTGAAAAGATTTGTTTACCAAACAACCCACTGATTCTGTTACATTTATCGTTCTGCTTTTAAAAAAATCAGCTTTGTCAGCTGAGCACTCTTACACATCCCATGACTTTGGTCATGTCGGGCTATAGTGGTGGAGACCGTAATGCTCACCAGATACAGCATTTCTTTTCCTATATTTCCCAGCCTTCTTGCAATGAGATGAGAATCAGAGAGGGAGTCCTGGCCAGGGCAACATTAAGAGTGGTGATTGTGTCTCTTTCTGGCATACGGTAGTGGAAAATCCAAGGGTGAGCTTCTAGTACCATTGTTGGCAAGGCACACATTCCATATGGTGCCCTCACAAGATAGTGGAGGCTCTGTTGTCCTGGATTCCTGAGTGACCATGTGGAACTGAGGTTTGCCGACTCAACAAGATCCATGAAGCACGAGCAAGAAATAAACAAGTTGTGTTAAGCCATGGAATCTTTGAGGCTAACTCGTTACCACAGCCTGCCCTTGCCTACTCTTACTACCTATATGTCTTCTCAAAACAAATAAGATAAAACAACAGCTGGGGAACCTGGCTGACTCAGTCGGTACAGTGTGAAACTCTTGATCTCAGTTGGGGTCATGAGTTGGAGCCCCACTGGGTATAGAGATTAGTTAAAAATAAAATCTTAAAACAATCCAAACAACAGCAGAGAGAGTGCTCTATCGTGAGACGTATTGTCTAGACTTGAATAAAAATTCACTCCCAGTTTAGTAAGAAAATAGTTTGAGAATAAGTGAATAAAATCTGGGTGGCTCGGTCAGTTAAGTATCTGCCTTCAGCTCAGGTCATAATCTCAGGGTCCTAGGATCAAGTCCTTCATCGGGCTCCCTGCTCAGCGGGGAGTCTGCTTCTCCCTCTCCCTCTGCCTCTCCCCCTGTCCCCCAGTTGTGCTCTCTCTTGCTATCTCTCTCTCTCTCTCTCTCTCTCTCAAATAAATAAATAAATAAATAAGTAAAATCTAAAAAAAAAAAAAAGAGTTAAACTCTCCTGCGCTAACCATGAAGATGATGTCATGCCAGAGTGTTTTCTTAAAAAAAAAAAAAAAAAGAAAAGAAAATAGTTTGAGAATATATTTCACCTTATAGCTGAGGCATATGGTATGTCTTTTACTGAAACAGGTTGACTGTTTCTTTTTTTTTTAAGATTGATTTATTTATTTTAGAGAGAGAGGCAGAAGTAGAGGGAGAGAGAGAGAGAATCTCAAGCAGACTCTCCACTGAGCACAGAACCCAATGTGGGGCTTGATCTCACCACCCTGAGATCATGACCTGAGCTGAAACCAAGAATCAGACGCTTAACCGACTGTGCAACCCAGGAACCCCTGGTTAACTGTTTCTTTAAGGTCATGTCTTTAAAGAGCTCCATCTTTTAGATTTGTAAATCATTATTCATCACCCACTAATAAATTATGTCCACGCCGATACCATTTCCAGCAGGCCCACTATTTTCCATGTGGCGAATAACATCAACAGCTGGTCACTGTATTGTCATTTAGAGCAGATTTAGTACAGGATTCTGAAAAATAGTGGTCTTTATATTGCTGGCATGGGGACCCACAGTTTTCTCAGAAGATCTGTGTAAACATTTACTCAGATTCACACCCAGGCTTGGAATTTGATTGTTAAATGCCAGAATTGTGGGCAAATGGACCCAGAGGCACTTCTATTTGTACCAACGACGTTGTAGTATCAGATAATGGTCCCCATCCATGATAGCAGAATCCTATTTCTCCACAAAGTGTTTACCAATAATTTCCCCAAAGATGCTGCACATATGTCCACACCTCAGTTTGTCACCTGTGGATACCATGCCTGCTCTTGGGCTCTTACTCTAGCTTTCCCTGGCCCTCAAAGGTGCTAGAAGAAGGAAGAACTCCTGCCATTGCCCATCAAGAGGACAGCCCTGTCTGTGCTCAGGGATTGTCTTCAGAGTCTCCTGAATCCATAAAGTTGGGTATTTTCAGGGATGTGAAGGCCTTACCAGCTCTGAGGCACATTGTGTCATGTGGGCCTGAAGCAACTCTTCTTGTCTTGAAAATCTCACAGAAAAATCCCTAAGCAATATTCTACATGATAATTCTCAGTCTCCTAATAAGAGGGGGTCAAACCGAGGAAGCTGGAAGAGAAGTAGACAACACCCTTCTTCACCCTTTGCAACTTTTTCTGGTGTAATATCCCAATGGAAGACATTTTCCTTGTTCAGTTTTAATACCAAGCCTGACACACATTTCACTGGATGTTGTTTGTATGTGTGCATGTGTGTGTCTGGAAGGTGGAAATATCAGTAGCAGCAGAAGCAGCTATGCCCTCTTCACGCTGAAACCGACCCTGAACATGGTTTTACTCTTTTGTGTCAATGACTTGCTTTTGATCCTACAGAATGTTGTAATCCTATCAGAGAGACTGAGGACATTTGAAAAAGACAACTCTGGGTCTTTCAAAGGAATCCAAACATCGGGTTTGTAGGAATCTGAACAAGAAAGATTTACTTAATGGAAAATCTCTAGTTGAAAGGTAAAACAAGTGTCCATCCACGGATGAATGGATAAACAAAATGTAGTATATTTATACAATGGGATATTATTTGGCCTGAAGACAGAATGAGAGAGCTGACACCTGTTACCACATGGATAAACCTTGCAAACATTATGCTCCGTGACAGAAGCCAGACACAAAAGGACCAACACTGTATGATCCCACTTATATGAGGTACTTAAAGCAGACAAATTCATAGAGACAGAAGGTAGAATGGAAGTCACCAGGGGCTAAGAGGTGGGAGGAAATGGGAAGTTTTTGTTTAATGGGTTGTGTTTCTGTTTGGGATGATGAAAAAGTGCTGGGGATGGATGGTGGTGATGGTCACACAACATTGCAAATGTACTTCATGCTACTGAACTATACCCTTAAAAACAGTTAAAATGGGAAATTTTATATCACATATGTTTAATCACACACAGTAAATCTCCAAAGGTTCTAAGAGTGTGTGTCATTCTCATGGAGGGGACACAGGGTTCTGAACGATTTTGCCTTCACTAGATTGTCAACTGCTTGAGGACAGGAGTGTTAAGTTTTCATTGTTAATGCCACTGTATCTACTAGGGTGTCTTCAACATAGCAAGACTCAATGAATCCTGGCTGAATTGAATTATATGGTGGCCTACAGGACTTTTCAATTTAATTTGTCCTTGGAGGAGAGAAGTGAGTAGATTTCCTGATCAAATACAGGGAAATGCTGTTAAAGGCTTGTTTTCCTGGAACAGTTTGTATAGGCTGGCCAGTGTTGGATTGTGGGTTCAGTGCCCAGAAACTTGGATGGGAGCCAGGCAGAGCAATGAGAGAGAAGCCGTAGGTTGAGGAGGGAACAGTCAGAATTCAATCTGATGTTGGGCCCCAGCAAAGAGGATGTTCAAAGGTTAATAGCACAAAAATATTGGCTTTGAGAAAGAGTATTCTTTGAAAGAATCCAAAAGGACACAGGAACAAACTTGATTGGAATTGATTGTACAGAATCTCTACTGTGTAAAAGAAGAAGGCAAGTGGAAAGCACTTATGTTGGATAATATTCCTTTTTCACTTCAGGAAAATACAAGTGACAAAAGCAGCCGATGTTTATAGCAGCTGAACTTTTCCAAAAATTTGTTCAAAGAGACTGTTCAGGGCGCCTAGGGGGCTCAGGTGGTTAAGCGTCTGACTCTTGATTTTGGTTCAGGTCTTGATCTCAGGGTGATGAGATCGAGCTCCATGTTGGGCTTTGCTCTCAACAGGGAGTCTGCTTGAGATTCTCTCTCTTCCTCTGCCCATCCCCCCATTTGATATAAAATCTTTTTTAAATAAAAGATTCTTCTTGGATTCTTCCCTTGGACACGAATGATATCTCTCCATGCATAAAAAGGTTTTCTGGGAGGTTATACTCTTATA